>NC_056742.1:220990692-221350692 GCF_019279795.1 Protopterus annectens | reverse complement strand
CCTCCCCCACCCTTTACCCACTACATAATCTAAATAGAATGTCATTGTTTAAACAAAGAAAAGAAAAGGAGAAGAAAAAAAAAGGAGAAAGAAAAAAATGTATCAAATTATTGACTTTACTTCTCTTTTTCAGAAAGAGAAACAAATTGAATCATAGCTTGTTATTAGTTCTTCAGATATTTTGACTGGTTATGAAACAAAACATTTCTTTGCACACAGAGAATAACTTTGATTAAATATTTTTCAGAATATTTGTGGCTTTCTGGAAATGCAGGAACTATATTTAAAAAGATTAATAATGAAATAAAATGAGAGGGAAAAAAAAAACAGAACAAATCATTTGTTTTTTAGTCTCTTCTTCTTCTCTGAAGTCTTCCACGAAGTTTCAGCTGCCAGTCTCTTTAATTAAGGACTAGCCCATTCCATTTCCTCTATTTTATCCAAAATCTTAATTTTTTTGATAAACAGTAAAGCAGAGTCTAAGTCATCAAAAATTTTAGGACCATCAGGAAGGAAGATTTTAAGCTTGGCAGGAAACAGAAGGTATGTTTTAAACTGTGCTTTTTTAAGCTCCCTTATTAGTGGCAGAAAAACTTTTCCTTTAGCTATTACCATGGAAGAATAGTCATTGTCAAAACACACAGTTGTCTCATTAATCTTAACAGGAGCTTTAGCCCAAGCAGATTTAAGAACCATCTCTTTATCAAAAGATGATAGAAATATAACTATAACTGATCTAGGATAGTTCTTGTTAGAGTTAGTATTAGCTATAGATCTATGTGCTCTTTCGATACCAAAAGAGAATGCTTCTTGTAAGTCTAAAGTTTTAGAGAGCCATGTTGTTAAAAAAGAAGTAATATTGTTACCTTCAATATTTTCTGGCAGTCCAAAAATCCTAATGTTATTGCGCCTAGATCTATTTTCCAGGTCATCAAGCTTTGTTTGTAAATGTGTATTTTGTTTCAGCAGAAACTCAATGTTGTTTTCCTCTTCTTGGATTCTATTTTCCATGTCATTCACAGCTTCTTCTATGCCTGTCATCTGGATCTTCTGTTGTTGCAGGTCCATATGTAACAAGTCTATTTGTTTTGTAGTTTTTTCTATGAAGGTATCTATTTTAGTATCCATTTTATCCATCTTAGCAGTAAGTTGCTGGATTATAGTTATCAGAGACTGAAGTTCTTTCTTGATGCTGGAGTCTTGAGAATTTGTCTTACTGGAACTCATTTCAGACTGATAAACTGACAGGAAAATTTCCAAAGTGATTTCTGACAGGAATATTGTTAAAATTTCCTTTCTTTTTTAGATATAGTTCAAGAACTATATAAAACAAACATATTTAGAAAGAAAATTACTTCAAAAATTAATTTTTTAAGTAATTAATTCCTGTCAGTGTAATGAAATTGGTGGAGCTGAAGAAATCTGCTGCTATCCTGTGTTCATCCTTGGCCACGCCCCTTACATTTAGAGTAATTTTGATGACATAAGGTATTATTTGCACACTGACGTCAGAAAAGTAGCACTGAGTCATTTTTATAGCATGCTTTCAAGAAAAAAAATCAAATGCCCTACAATAAATCTAAAGATACCCATTTAAAAAAAATATATGAAAAAGCGAACAAGGAATTAAATATGACCTTTTGGAAGACTGGAAGATCAAAGCTAAGCGTGAATTAAAACTAGCTTCAGAAGCAAAGGATAACTACAAATTCATTTTAATTACATACAGAAATAGAGAAGCCATACTCAGCAAAGTTCTCAACTACTTCAAAATGACATTCTCCCCTCTGTCTGTAAAGACATAGCCAGCATAGTAATGGACTGATTTACTGCTAACTTTACTGCAAACTTTAACCCAGAAATTGTTATTGAAATTCTGGAAATCGAGGAGTTCCATACATCCGCAAAGATGATCCTGTATCAAGGCTTGGCCCATTAATATGGGAACTCAGTGACCTAAGACTCCACAACATTGGTTTCATCAGAGCTGCCATCATTTCCTGCTCCTTCCCTTGTTGTGCAATTACAACTGAACTTTTGTAATGTTTTACTACTGAAGGCTCCAGTGTACCTTCACATGGCAATGGATTAGATGTTTCCCGTTCAACTTGTTTCTGCTTAATTTGGTGACTTCTTTTTCCATCATGCAGTGACACTACCAGAGTTGGATTTTCTGCAAAAAGTCCTTCACTTCACATATAACCCATAACTTCAGTTTCTATTTTTTTAACTACTCCATTACTAATCTTCTTTCTACTTTCTCTCTCTTTGTTTATATATATATATATATATATATATATATATATATATATATATATATATATATATATATAGTAATATTTTAAAATTGTCCGTATCTGGATTTGTTTGCCTGTGTTTCTCTTCATCAAATATCTTTGCCAATGCCTTTACTGTTTTTATTAGTTTTGCTTTTTCCTTTGCATAAATATTGCAGCATATTAAATCTTTTTTTCTTTCCTATGTCCATATTTCTTTAGATGTCTCCCACTCCATATATTTCTCCTTAGTTTGGGGGAATGGGGTCCATTCCCGTCATGGTATTAGAAAGTCAAAAGACTTGGATAAATTAAAAGTGAATAAAAACCTACCTCAGTGACATAGCCAGAAGATGTATAACCTCTGTTTTTTACTGCCATATTTCCTCTATGGTATCCCAGTCTTCACTAACCTACAAGTTTCGAGCTATCCAAATTTGAGCAACATTATAAATATAATACACAGACTTCTCTATAAGCAAGAAAAGTGCCAAACATTTAACAGCACTACCCTCCAAATAAAATGTTATGCTCTTGAGAATAAATTGCTAATGACTACATCCAATGGTTGTAATACTCTAGGTGAGTTTCTATATTCAAATAGTGCAGCTAAACTATGGAACCACATCTCACTACCAATGAAACTCATTTAAAATTAAACAAAAACATTACCTTTCAAATCTTGTAAATCTCTAGGATAAATGTAACCCTAATCTTCAGCTTGACATATCAAACTATTTCTCTTTAATCAGAATCCTATCACCTACATGCATTTAATCACTGCCAGCACCTGAATAGCTTCACAAGCATCTCCCAGCATTGTTTTGTGACACTGCTCACTATCCACCTCTATACTTCTGATATACTGTATATTATATTTATGTATTTATATATGTGTATATATATATATATATATATATATATATATATATATATATATATATATATATATACACACACACACACACATATATATATATATATATATATATATATAAAGAATAGCCTCTTAATCTGCTTTACACCTCATCTTTTAAATACAGTAATAACATGTTCTGTACTACCCACTTCCTTCCTTCATCTCCATTTCTTTGAATTTCTGATCACTAATCAGATGAGCTATTACATATCTGGCAAATCAATTAATATACGTCTTCAAATGGTCTGCGTTCAACATCTCTAATGCATAAGAATCTTTCATACTGTATTACTTTTTTATATGAATGTCATCTAATTAGCAAATATATATGCAATACTTAATGTATATTAGTTATTTTCTGTTCATGTATATTACTAAAGTCTGCTTAAAATGTTTGTAATATGTTGGAGCTTTTCTCAGCAGACCTCTGCTTGAAGGGGTTATGTCACTAAACCCAGTCAGGCAAACCTAGTAAGCAAAATAATATAAAATTATTTAAACTCATAATTAAACAATTATCTTCCAATGTTTCTGGGAAGTTACTGAAGGGAGTATTAATTATAAACAATACACAACTTTTCCTTTTTAAAGTAGACATTTTATGTTGTGGTAAGATAATCACTCAGCGTGTTTTTTGTCATTATTAGGTCTAAACGGGTACTTTTACTTGGGGTTTGGTTTGGCCTGGTAGGAGATTTCTGTCTACATGTGTGAGACAGCATTGATGCAATTGTTATACTTGTTATTTTGTTATTTGAGGCTTAGTAAGCAATAGTAAAGTTTGCAAGAATTTTTCTTTTTCTTTTATTGCTTACTTCCATTTTGGCCTGGAAGGTACATTCCAAAAGCAATGGACTACAGTAAATGGAATGTAAGCAACTGTTATGGTTATTTTAGTATGTGTTTTGGGAGGAGGAGGGTGGCCTAATGGTTAAGGTGTTTGCCTTACAAACACACGGTACAGGGTTTGAGTCTCACAAGGGATAATTGGCTAGGCTTAAAATGGCTTGCAAGGGCAGTTAGCTTAGCACTAACCTATGAACCTATGAATGACTAGTACAATTACATGAATTTTAATTGTCTGACATGTTTTGACCCAGGAGTTCTTATTTTGATTTGAGTTTTTCTTTAATAATATCATTGATGCACCTCAATCTTTCAGTCTTGATTTATTTGATAAACTTGTTGGATAAATAAAGGTTGCAACCTGTATTTAAATTGTGGTCCACTTATAACTGCTGTGTGTAGTTTATGCAGATTAATCCAAGCTTGAAGTCTGTTTTAATACTTTGTGCATTAAGGTGGGCTGTTGAAAAACTGCACTTTGCATAAGATACAGATTTTGTTTGGACTGCAGCTTGTGAGAAAGCTTATTTTGTAGCAGGTTTTCTGCATGGGATAAAGTGATGTAAGTAATGATTATTGTGTTCAAGGGTTATGGTTGATTTCAGCTGAGATATTGAGTTACAGCATAACTTGATAATATGCACTTATTCATGTTTTAACCCATTTAGTGTGGGTCTTAATCATTTGGTAGCAGTCTTCTGTTAGATGAATTGTTGTTTATTTAATGAGGGTATAGTTCTTATTAGTATAGGTAGTGATAGGTAGTGAGCTATGAGATTGCGTTTGGATGCTAAGAGAAAGTGAAAGGCTGTATTTATTTGTAGAGAATACTGGCAACTACTGTGTGTGCACTATGTGTCTATTATAAGTATTGCATTAGTAAAATTAAGGTGACTATGTTTGTGACTGTGGTGTAAATTATTTGCTTCATTAAAAAAAAAAAACTTTTTCTAGGCATTGGTTTTAGGCATATGAACTGTGAGTAATCTTTGTGTTAAATTTGTATATTGGTTGGTGCATTCCTCTATTATTACTTGCCCTAGTTTGCATCTAGTGCTGAAACAAAACTTAAATCTGGGATTCATTAAACTTTTTTTTTTCATGAAAGAACAGTGTAGCCACTCCTGCATGGAATATGACCACTGAGCAATTCAGGAAAAAGCTGATCTGATGTGCACGAGCCTGTCAACACTGTTCCTCCACGGAAAGCCATGAGTAATGCTAATTACCTTATTTGCTGGTAAAAACCATGCAAATGAGGTGAATTAGTGATTCAGGAAGCAAGCAGGAATCCTTGCAGGAAAAGTGTTTGTAAGTTGCAGAAATGTGTTCAGTTACTAACTGAACACATTTCTGCATATAGGAAAACGGAGGCATGACAGCTCAAATAAAAACATGTATTATAAACTTTAGGCATGCCAATGGCCAAAAAACTCAATTTTAGGGGAAATCCACATTTTGCCATTATAGTCAATGGCATGCAGAACCAAAACATTACCAGGAAACAGTGGTTGTCAAGGAGAAAGGCTCCATGTCAGAGCAGTAACTTTGGACTAAGGCAGTGGGGTATGCAAACGAGAGGAAATCTACTGAATCACAGAATAATCTAAGTCCACACACTGCACCTAACTGTGTAGGTGCTAGAAGAGAAGAATCTAGGCAGGAAGAGCAGCTAACATGAAAAGGGGTGTGTCATGCTTGCTATATGCACATTGGATCTCTGTTGTCTGGGTTTGCACTTAGCTAATCACAGCTAAGCAAGGGTGTGTGTCTGAGGCTGTAATGTCTTACACCATGAAATGAAGAACATGTTCACTTCCAGGGAGGGCCATTTCTGTTAAAATGTGTTTACCTTAGCTAAACGGGTGTGTGCAGCACACACTGGGACTTAAAAAACAAACAACCCCCCCTCCCCAGAAATAGCAGAAGTGTTTACATTTAGGCAGCAGGTTTGCATGCCACATCTCGGGGTTTAAAAGGGTTGGAGATGGTAAGGGGGAAAAGAAATAAAAGGGAAATAGCAAAATGCAGCCACTCAAATACAAGTAAAATAGCTGGCAGGTGGAATGTCTCAAAGTCAGCCAATCACACAGGCAGCATCTGCAGCACACCACTATACACTAAGCAAACACCTTCCACTCTGGTCTTTCCCACAAAATCTGCAACATAGGTGTACACATACGGGGGAATTTTAACTGACAAAACCAGCAAAAGTTGTTAGGGGCTGCTGTTGCTTTGATCTATCAGTATGTGCAAGAGGCTAAGGGTGCTCAGCAGGATAATACTGACCAACTCAGACCGAGGAGGAGGAGAAGAGTGTTCAGACCCAGGCTAACCTACCAGGTACTACATGATCTTGAGATAGAGAGGAGTGCTACAGGGTGGACAGGGATATACTTCAGCAACTCATTGACCTGTGCCGGCCTAATTTCAGACCCAACACCAACAGAAGGTAACCCATCCCAGTGGATACCAATTTATGTGTAGCCTTAAGAATAATAGCTACAAGTACTTTCCAAAGACCAAATGGGTATATCATGGGGGTCGCACAGGCATCTGCATCCAGGATACTCCACCAGTTCCTGGATGCCATGCGACCACATGCTGCTGAACAAATTTACTTCCCCAGCACCCTAGAGGAGAGGACCAACAATATGCTTCTCTTCCACCATGTAGCAGAATACCCAGAAGTACTGGGTGCCATAGACTGCACTCACATCCACATCAAAGCACCACCTGGTGAACAGGGTAGGGTCTACCTAAACTGCAAGGGGTTCCACTCTATCAACTACCAGGTCATGTGCAATGCCCAGGGCATTATCATAAATGTGTGTGGTGGCAGCCCTAGAAGCTACCATGACTCCCACATCTGGCATTCATCACAGCTGTACCAGGCATTTGCCACTGGGGACTTCCCATATGGCCATTTGGTGGGGGATGCTGGCTACGCACTGTAGCCGTTGCTGAGGACATCCATCAGAAATGCACACACACCCACATAAGAATGCTATAATGAGGCACAGGCACAAACTAGGATCATTATACAGCATGTATTTGGGATGCTAAGTCATGGTTCCACTGCTCTGACATATCTGGTGGAGCCTTGCAGTACTCTCCAGCCACATGTGCACACATGTTCATAGTATGTGCCATGCTACACTATATAATCCTGCGGAAACTGCTGCAGCAGGAACAAAACAGGGAAGGACCACATAGCCCCCCACCATTGCCAAGGTCTCCACAGGCACAGAGGGACTTGAAAGAGGAACATCCTGAGCCTGCCCCTATAGGCACATGGAGGCTTGCCCAGTATGCCCTGTCCTTGGCAAAGAGACAACACATAGCACATACACTGACAATGTAGGGCCCGAGGGACTGATATCTCTTTTGGACTCGCACAAACAGTAAAATGGATGCCAAACATCACACCACCTATACCTTACCATATATAGGCAGTGTACAGCGCGCATCCAACATAGTCAGCCCTCAGGCACCATCCTCACAACTGCCTCAGGAACAAGGTAAGTCAGTCTTCTTAACAATAAATGAATGGAGTAGAATGTTCTGATAGCATATCTATGGTATTGATGCAAGCACGCAAGGGAATAGGGTGGCTTACTGGGATAGCAGCAGACAACTGACAGCTCCATGGGACAGCAGGAAGTGTATGCCCAGTTCTGTCTTACCCACACTATGCAGTACCACCCTAAATGACAAATACCACTGCAATATATGTGATGAGTCAAATAACTGGGGGTCATAGGTCACATGCATGGCTCTCAGTGTAGGGGTCCCATACTCACCCCCAGCCTCACCCAGCAGATTAGCTGTAGAAAATCATACAGAAATATCTGGCAAAGGCCCCCACATGGCTAGATCCATGAAATTCCCACGTACAGACTTACACAATGATATCACAGCAGGCCTGGCAGTGGCAGTATGGCTCTGAAAGGTAAGAAGTCTAAAACTAAAAATGTTTATGCCAGAACAATCTGACCTGTGGTTGATACTGTTATGCCTGTATTCTCAAAGATAGGGTACACCACTATGCTAAATGGGACAAAAATGTTAAGCAAATATCAGCACAGTCTCTGCAAATGTGTATTGTGTACAGATGTGTTACCCCCCCATCCATAGTCCATAGAAATGCAGTAACATGTACCTAGCCTTAAGAAGCATGCAGATATCAACTAGAGTGATGGCTCAATATGAACAGAAAGCAAATGTCAGTAACACGCAGTCAGCTTAATGGTGCCATCCCAGGGGTGTCCACTGACAGCAGCCTGGGAACATATTAACATCAGAATGCACTGCCTTGCTACAGATGGCCTGCATCTGTCACACCTGGCCTACAGGCCTGTGGCAAATGCCCATGCCTCATCCACAGTGCACTGTTAGGGAGTATCGTGGGGTCTGTAACACCAACATAACACAGTCTACAAAATGCAAAGAAATGCCATGTGCTAACTGGTAGGAGCAAACCTGCCAGCCTCAGAGAGGCAGAAATCTGGACAAATCCATAAATAATGGGATGTTAAAGGTCCAAAGAGAAGGACATCTTTGAAATATAGCTCTAGTAATGTTAGAAAGTTGACGGAATGATTGTATTAGCATGGAATGTCTGAAGGGTATGAAGTCTGAAACTGCAACATCAACTGTCAGTAATATCTGAATTCAACCCTGAGTGACTTGCAAAACACTTTTCCTTGAAAACCACACTCACTTGGGTAACCAACCAGATATATGAGTCATGAATCTGGACATTCTGTGATACTCTGTACAGTTGACAGGCAGGGCTAGGAGTCTAAACATGGGAATGCACTCATTGCAGGCAGTCCGAATACTGGAAGATGGTGATATGTCTGCACCAACAGAACCCTGGCCCATAGCCATGGGGAGTAACACACCCATCCCTGATCACTCATCCTATGCAACATCTTGACACCAAAATGTGGCCAGCCAAGTAAAATTAGGTGGGCCAAACATATATTTGAGACACACCTTCAGACTGGTCAAACAGTCTGACACACGCAAGACACTCCAAGTGCAGTCAGTCTTTGAAAAGACCCCTGTGTAAAGTACTGGTAGCTATAGGCCAACATATCTGACCCAGGACACCCCCCCCCCACATATCTTATCCCCTACAAATCTATCTGGAGTTTGCCTGTCACCCAGATCCTGCCTGAGTTATATTACCCAGCCGTGGAATGGAAATCAGACCATGCCAGAACAGAAATGCACAGAGATTCCACCATTGTAATATATCACCAAGGCGCTGGACCATTTCCACAGCTCCAGCAGTCAATTGATTGTAAGCACACCAGTCAACAAGCTGAATTGTGCAAGAATGTGTAGCATTTGGCCCATAATATTGGTGTGTGCATCATCCATCCCATATTCCTCTGATAAATCACTGTGATGATCTCAGGACGTATGTCACAAGGTACTGAAACAATACATGACAGTGTCAAACGTCATATATGTCAGATGTTTGCTAAAACAAACCCTGTAACCCTAGCAACCCATACATTACTGAGAGAAATAGTCACAATCACTGTATGGCCCATTGTTTCCCCCATTTTGATAAGATATCTCCAGATATTCTGCACCAACAGGTTGAGATGTATAGCTGTAGCACAAAACAAACTGGACTGGAGTACAACAATCCCTGGAATGGAGTCCCACATTTACTATAGAAGGTCACACTGGGTATGCTCATACACTTAAAGAATTGTAAGTAGGATCTAGGAATTAACAAGCCTTTCCCACCCAGTGCACTTTCCATTGCCCTACTTTAGTGGTCCTGCAGATAACAGTCACCTTAGAAGTCCCTTTTGTCAGAGGTCAGCTCTATAAGTTCTATGGTGCATATGATAACTGTATAATACTACAGTACAAATAACTAGCTAGGTGGGAGATATAATCTCAGTCCTATCAAATGTAGAAGTGTGTGTGTTTATAAGTTAAAGATTTTGGGTCCATTCAAACCCAGTACACTTCCCATTGCCCTACTTTAGCAGTCATGCAGAAAACAGTCACCTTCAAAGTCCCTGTCATCAGGCCTCAGCCCTATAACCTCTATGGCACATGTGATAACTGTGTAACACTATAGTACAAATAGCTAGTTAGGTTGGAGTTCTAATCTGAATCCTAACAAATATAAAAGTGTGTGTGTATGTGTGTGTGTGTGTGTGTGTGTGTGTGTGTGTGTGTGTGTGTGTGTGTGTGTGTGTGTGTGTGTGTGTGTGTGTGTGTCTGTTTATAAGTTAAATATTTTGGGTCCATTCAAACCCAGTACTCTTCCTATTGCCCTACTTTAGCAGTCCTGCAGGTATCAGATATATTAGAAATCCCTTTCATGAGATTGCAGCCCTATAATCTCTGTGGTGCATGTGATAACTGTGTAACACTATAATGCAAGTAACTAGCTAGGTAGGAGTTCTAATCTCAATTCTCGCAAATATAAAAGTGTGTGTGTGTGTTTATAAGTTAAAGCTTTTGGGTCCATTCAAACCCAGTGCACTTCCCATTGCCCCACTTTAGCAGTCCTGCAGATAACAGTCATCTTAGAAGTCCCTTTTGTCAGGTCTCTGTGCTGTAAACTCTGTGGCACATGTGATAACTGCATAACACTATAGTACAAATAATTAGCTTGGCAGGAGTTCTAATCTCAATTCTTGCAATAACTGCATAACACTATAGGACAAATGACTAGTTAGGTAGGAGTTCTAATCTCAGTCCTGGGAAATGTAAAAGTGCATGTGTGTGTAAGAATGGGTGTTTGTGTGAGAACTATATTCATTGTAGGGTGGGTTTTGCTACTTTTTGCTGTTGCCCACCCAGTACATGTCCCAGTGTCCACATTACAAGGCCCACAGTTGTCATCCACTTTAGAGGGACCTGTAGAGACTCTGCAGCCCTATAAGCATTGTGCCATGTGCAATAGCTATGTGACAGTATGGAATAGATAACAAGATAGGCAGCCCATCTAATCCTTGGATATCACTTCCCACTCAGGAATCGTACACGATTACACTCATATAGGCAGCACCCCTTACATCAGTAGGTGGCCTGCAAACTGGCTCACAGATAGAACCCACAGTGTGAAAGCAGCAGACTCCATGTCAGACTGCTGAACAGTCAAGAGTGGAGTCCCACAGGTTGTTGACCTGGGCCCCCTCATGTTTGGGGTCCAAACCTCTGAGGACCAGCCCCATACGAAGGCACCCTGGCTGACAATGTTTGCAGATGACTGCAAGGAGGGTGCTATTATTACCCTCCCACGTGAGGTTGACATCCTTTGCAAAGGCCTCTCTGAGACCTATGACTGTTGTCAGAACCCTGGACATAAGCTCGATGCCATATGATGTGCTGCCATCCCCTTTGGGTATGACATGGTTTCCATAAAGTAATACATTGATGGTAGTCCACTGAACAGTGATGTTGGTATAAGGGAACTGGGAACACAGGTTGACCACCATAATGCCACTATCTTCCAAAAGTCATTCCATGTGTCACTTCTCCTGTCTAAGGGTGTTGAATCTGGGAAGTAAAAGGACAGTGTTTTCCTGTAGTCTCCCCTCAGTAGGCCAATAAATGTGTACTATGGCCCATTCACCATGTACCCCACTGGACACCAGCAACAACAGAAGAGCCTGCAAATGTACCTCACAATGAGGATCTTAGGTATTACACACTTGCCCTCTTCAGACAGACTCCAACAACTCCAATGAGTCTCTGTCTCATATTGCCTACTTAGATGTGATCTCTGCCTGATATACACAGCCATATCTGACCCAACACTGTCAGGAATGCTACATCCAAAGAAACCAATCTGTCCACACAACATGCATCAAATACCTCAACTCCATCCTCACAATCAACAGGACATGCTGGAGGGACAGGTTCACAACCCAGAGACTGTCCACGCTATGGAATAGATGTCACATACATGTCAAGCAGAGCACATCACTGGCGCTCTTCAAGAGAAATCAGGAGGAGTGGATGGGGAATAGAATACCCACCCTGGGGATCACCCCAGTAACTATGCTCAGTAGACACACTGGAGAGTATCATCAGGTGGCATGATGCCAGCGTATTCCCATGGGCTAGCCTTGTAAACCTCCATGGCCATTTGCCATGTACACAACTATGAATCTTTGAAACTATGAATCTCAGTATTGTCAAATGTCTCTGTGTGTGCATTAGTGTGTATAAAAGTGTTTGTGAGTGTGTAAGCATGTGGGTGAAAGTAGTTGGTGGCCCATCTCACCCAGTAAAACTATCATTGCCATACCTTACAAGTGCTGTAGATTTTAATCACTATGTAGGTACCTTGGGACACTTCCCAACCTATAAGATCTGTGGTGTGTGTGATAGCTGCATAACACTACAATACCAATAACTACATAGCAAGGGGTTCTAATATGAGTCCTGGCAAAGGTGTGCATGTGTGTGTGTCTGTGTGTGTGGTGTGTGTGTATCATTGTGTGTAAGTGCGTATATCTGTAGGTTACAGTAGTTTATGGCCTTTGTCACCCAGTACATCACCCATTGTCATAATTTGCAAGGCCTGGTGATATCCCTCACCTTGGAAATACCTTTGGACAAGTATCACCCCATAACCTGTGTGGTGCATGCAGTAAATGTGTAACAATGTAATAACAATAAATAGATAGATAGGGGTTCTAATCTCAGTCCTGGCAAATGTATGTGAGAGATGAGACTCATGTGTGTTTGTGTGAGAACAACATCCATTGGATGGGTATGGTTTCATATTTTATGCCATGGTACTCACAGTACACATTCCTAGGTTTGCCCTATGAGTCCACTGTTCACATCAACCATAATGGTATCTGAGGACACTTTTCAGCCATATAAGCCCTGTGCAACAGTATGGAATAGTATGGTATGAATTCCAAGATAGGTTGGTCTGCTAATGTCAGTACTGGCAAGTGTGTGTGTGTGTGTGTGTGTGTGTGTGTGTGTGTGTGTGTGTGTGTGTGTGTGTGTGTGTGTGTGTGTGTGTGTGTGTGTGTGTGTGTGTGTGTGTGTGTGTGTGTGTGTGTGTGTGTGTGTGTGTGTGTGTGTGTGTGTGGACACTATTCTCTGAGATTGAGGGCATTAGCAATCTGATTGTGTTCCTTCCACTACACTTACCATTGTCCACTCTACTAGTGGTGATATCAATCACCATAGACTTAGATACAACCCCTCAGCCCTATAATCTGTGAGGCACATGCAAGAACTGTTACACAGACCTGGGAAATGTGTAGATACAGCTGTACGTCGGCAATGACATAGTCAATGTGTTACAAAACTGCCATATCCCTCATTGGTGATGTCTGCAGGGCCACATCCTGCGGACACACAGACACCTGGTACACAAACAGAATACAGCATGTAGGAACACATTCACTTAGTGTTACTAACACCAATAATGCATCATGGCTGAAAAGGTACACACACACTCTGATGTGTATGCATTACAAATGCCAGATGACTACACCTTACACAGCATTAAATAGCTACACTCTACTAAAGTGACCTTGTGCATCAGACCCATATTAGCATGTCCCTGCATTGATGGGATGGATGGCATGGATGTGGAACATGCATCATCATAAGCAGAGGGTGTTGTGTGTGTTTGCTAGAAGCCTAGGCTTGGCCATACGGTTGACATCAAGTGTATGTATCAGGGGGGTGTTCATTAAATGGGCTATGCAGTGGTGGTGTGCATCTGTGTGTGGAGATTACTTGCCTGATGGTGATGTATGTGTGTTTGTATGCACATAGTTATGCCATGATGTCGCCCTACAAATGGGTAATTTGGAAAGCTGTGGGTCGTACATGGCAGGTTGTATAGTTAACCATCTCTGACCACAGACAATGGAACTGGGCCAGCCAAGGCTATCACCAGCACCACAAGGGCCAAGTCCAGATGCAGTACTACTCCCCAATGGTGACTGCTGTCTGCTGCATCCGCATCCCTGTTGGGACTGGCCATGAGCACGTGCCCATCACCTGCTGTGTCATGGCGTGGACAGCACACCCCCTTCAGTAGTGCTAGTGGTACTGCCAGTACAGAATCATGATGGTGCACGGCCACATAGACCCTCAGCTGATCGTGGTGCTGCCCTACATCCACGTGGCTGCTGGCCCTCATCTTCCAAATGCTAAAGCACATATATTCCATGGTTTAGGAGTGCCACTGTCTCCCCCCACCACCTATCCATGACCTCAGTACTCTCACGGATGGCTACAGTGAGTTCATGAATGTTGCCATGGACACCAGGGATGTGCTCATCCATGACCCTGCATATATACCTGGTATTAAGTTCATTATGTTCTTGTGCCCCCATGATGGCCCAAAACATGCATCTGGTGACTGCTGCTGTGGCACTTGCAACAGGGGCATGAAGGGCTGCAATCCTCCTCCAAGCACCCCTCCCCATCTGCCTGTGTGGGACCTTGCCAGCACTCTGGCTATGGCTAGTGCCTTCACCCTCACTTGCCATAGTTACTACTGCAGCCTGTTCCATGCCTCCACCTGCCAACTGTCCATTATCTGTGACCACTGGTGATGGGGTATGTGTGGGTATACTAAATGCGTGCGGGGATGGGGTTGACAATAGTGGTATGCCAACCAATGGCACAAATTGAGCCTGTGACAACTCCACCTGTGCCTCAATATGAGTATCATCATGGTCAGAGTCTGCAGAGACACTGACATCAGTATCAGAGTGGGAGGGACCGCAGCCACCATATCCACCTGTGAGGGAAAAACATATGTAAATTACTACAGGCACTATAAGCTTGCTGGTACACACACACACACACACACACACACACACACACACACACACACACACACACACACACACACACACATACACACACACATACAGGTGAGGTGCCTCAAAGGCATTACACAGACCTCACATTAACTGACTGGGGGCATTCACAGCACACAGTCAGACAATAACATGCACACTCTGGACAAATTACTGTTACTACTACTATACATCTCTGGGATATATGAGTAGTGTTAGTAGGTGATGGCCCTTCACCTAGCACACACTGCACCCATGTAAATTATTGCTGTTCACCTGCATAGCATTGTGGCAACTCCTACAGAACATACCTCTCAATGGTACAGGGTTTTTCTGAATGTCTACATGTGTGGCTCATATATTTGGCCTGTTCCTAATAACTCCTGTGTTTGTCTGATACATCACTGGGTTAACGTGTGGATTGGTGGCACTAATTAATGCCCTAATTTGAGGTGCAGACTGAATAACCTTCAGTACATGTATGCTAAAACCAAGATGGTTACTCAAACAAATTCCCAAGCTTACAGTGGAAATAGTAAGTGTATACACACCTGTTAACATGCCAGGTTTTTGTGAAATATCACATGAGACCTCAGAAATCAGGTCATAACATTGCCATCATTTCATATGACATGTAACCTGTGAAATCCAACTGAAGAACATACACATCAGTTGCACATAACATCTGGTAACTGAAATAGGTACAATAGGCTGGTTGCATGAGTGTGCACTCCCTGAAAAGGTTGGCAGTATTTTGAACTTGTCTATTGTGCTCTCAGTTTTGTATATCACAAATACCTGGCATTCTAGCAGGTGTGTATACCATTTATATGCACTGCATACCACTAATTTATACAATATGATCCTAGTTTTGGGCCTTTTTCCCCCCTATTTTGTCAGTCTTTGTACAGATGTCCTGCAATGATAGGTTGTGAGGTATGCTACAGATAAGTGACATCTCCTGCAAATAGACCCCTGTGATGACCACCATGATGCAATGCAGTAAACACCACCATAATTGAACATGCAGATATTGCCAAATGGTGAGTGAAACAGTTGTGTGCATGGTCATATGCTTTAACTTTAGCATGCCTGCGGTACTGGTGAGCCACAACAGGAAAATTCCATACTCACTGGCTTCAGGCTGCTGTCCCATGTGCAGACCAGAGGGACCTATATAGTTGTGAGGGAGAGGTATTGTCAGCAGATTCACATTAGGAATTGGTACAAGATGAATGCTATGTTTCTGCACAGGTGCAGTACACACTATGATATTACACAATATGCTGTCCTTCACCATAGATATGCACTTGTGTGCATGACTACACCCCTCCCACTAATCCATTTTGCACTGACATATGCATCTAGAGACTCTATAGAAGACAGTTTAAATGCTACCTCATCACATTGATATGCACATTGGCCTTACCAGGATGCTCTTTACCTGTTTCCTGGGTGCCACCCACCTCCATGACTGCTGTTTCCTGTGTTTGAGTTTGTGTGGGGGCTACCCCAAGGTTGGAAAAGAGCTTGTCTGTCACTGTAAGTGGGGCCTATGTTGCTGACCCCGCACCAGTAGCATTATGGTCCCTCACTGCAGCAGTAGCCCTTTGCCAGGCACAAAGTATCAGGTCAGTTACTGTGTGCCTGACCTGATCATATGTACATCCATGGTGGCCCAAGACATTCACTCTGTGGATGATCTCATCCGACAGGGCAGTCTGGCCCTACAGATATTGCCAGCTATGGACAGAAAGAATGGCATAGTTTAAGATTGCAGCTTCTGTGATGGCTGCTGTCTCCACATTGGTGTAACATGGTTGCCGCTGCATGGCACCTGGAAGATATAAACAGGGAAACACATCACAGAACCTCAGCCATTGCCCAGAGTTCTTTACAGAGCCAGGTCATGAATATGGACTATCATTAGCCACCACTTACAAACACATCATACCTGGCAGCACTGTATGAATATTCATTGTACTCCTGGTCCTGATGTGTCATGTTCCTCCCAATGAGAGCCAATACATTGCATAAACCACCATTCATCATTCATGTTTGTGTAGAGGGATGACAGTGGCTGTGTTCCTTACAGATGGGATGTCAATGGTGCTCAGGCTTTGCTTGCATACAGTGTGTAATGGAGCTGGAAGCATATGCCTGGGTTCATGTAGGATGCAAACAGGAATGTTATCAGGCCCCAAGGGTACTTGCTTTTGTTAACTTTGATTAGGCTGTTTGCACCTGATCCACGATGATGTGGGGAGGGGTGCATGTGCTGTGCATATCCACCTATACTGAGGGTGAGCCAGGGGGGTGATGTTTGCCCTAAACCTGTCTGCAGCAGATTGGCTGTAGCTATGGTGTGTATGTATGTGCTGTGATTGACCTCCAGTACAGGTTGGGTTGGGTTGTTGCCTCTGAGACTGCAAATATATGTGAAGATGGCCTTATGATTGCCCTTAGTGGATGTGTCCAATTTGTACTGATAGTTAGCCTTACAGTAATCCACCTGTGAACTATAATGCTCATTCAGACAAAGGCTGACATGCTGCCCAGTTGGTGCCTGCTCCTACTTTGCCCTGTATAGCCAGTATAGCATCACATTATGTGCTTTGTGCATTGCTGCTGTCCTTGTGTCCAGCAAAAGGGTTTACTCTACTTTGGTGGAGACAGGTTTTACAAGTAAGGTATTTCTGAGGCCATACAGCTATGTGGGTGGTCATATATCTGTTTGTAGTAGGTATGGACACATGGTCAGAACACAGTTGGCCACCTCTACAATTTCAACGTGATACTCATGCTTATTATACTACCCATGTCTGTGTCAGGGCAATGCCGCAGCCAGTAGCTGTAGAAGTATAACTGTTGCATGCACAAAAACTAAGGTTACACACATGTACAACATGTACAGCTTGTTTACCTGACATTTTGTATCCCATGTCAGTTGTTATGAGGCAGCCAGATACACCTACCCATACATGCATATGCACAGGTAATACCTGCTATCCATTTCTGTTATATGTCAGTATGATACACTGTAGTTACAGTCTTGCTGCTCAGTCAGTCATGTCAGCCTGTTAGGGCAAGACATCTGGAGGACACCACAGATACATGGTGGCTATGGGCCACAATTAGTGACACTTTCTTCAGATTGTTGTAACACACATATGTCATTATATAGTGCAGTAGCCTTTGCATTCACAGACATATCCTGAAGAATGTCTGATGCTCATATGGCAGGTAAACAGGAAAAATGCTAGGGGTGTGGTAGTGAGGGTAGGAACTGTTAATGTTGTGAGTATGACTGGTATGGGGACAGAGCTAGCTGATATGGTGGACAGAGGAAAGGTGGATATATTGTGTGTACCAGAGATCAGATGGAAGAGGCGTACAGCTGTGTGTATCGGAGTTGGGTGCAAATAGTTCTATCATGGTGTGTATGGGAGGGAACTGGTGTAGAGGTTAACCTGAAGGAACATTATGCCAAGAGTGTTTGTGGAGGTGGTAAGAATGTTGGGTAGAATGAGGTTTAGGAGGCTTGGAATTGATGGTGTAATGATGACAGTTGTTAGTGCATATGCTCCACTACTTGCATGTATGATGGAAGAGACAGACATACTTTGCTGTTGTTTGTTGAAGTGGTGATGACTGTACCCAAGTGTTAAGAGAGTGGTGATTGGAGCAGATTTCAATGGGCATGTTGGTGAAGGGGACAGAGGGGATGCTGAAGTTATGGGCTGGTATGGTGTTAAGCAAAGATTTGCAGAAGGTGAGATGGTGGTGGAGTTTGCAACAGAATCTAGACATGGCTTAGGTGAATATATAGTTTCACAAGACTGAGGGACATAGGATGACATACAAGAAAGGAAGAAGATGCACACAGGTAGATTATCTCCTATGCAGGTGGGCCTGTTTGAAGGGGATTGGTAACTGTAAAGTAGTGACAGGGGAAAGGGTAGTTAGGCAGCATGGAATGTTGGTCTGTGGAATGATGTTGGTGATCAAGAAGAGGGGGAAGAGTGTGAAGGCAGCACCATGCATCAAATGGTGGATACTTAGAAAGGAAGGTTGTGAGGTTGAGCTCGGGGAAGAGTTAAGACAGGCAGTGGTTGGCAGTGAAGACTTACCAAATATCTGGGTAACTACATTCATGCTAGTAAGGGAGATGAGTAGAAGGGGGCTTGGTGTGACATCTGCACAGAGGAAGGAGGACAAGGAGACCTGGTGATGGCATGAAGAAGTACAGGGGAGTATACAGCGAAAGAGGTTGGCCAAGGAGAAGTGGGATTGTCAGACAGTTGAAGAAAGTAGACAGGTGTATAGGGAGATGGGGTGCATGGCAAAGTGAGTGGTGGCAAAGGCTGAGGATGGGGCATCTGAAGGTTGTATGTAAGGTTGGACACCAAGGATGGAGAATAGGACGTATACCAACTGGCTAGATAGAGGCACATAGCTAGGAAAGATGTGCAGCAAATAAGGCTAAAAGGAAATTGGTGGAAATGTTCTCACAAGTGAGGAGAATGTGTTGAGCAGGTGGAAACAGTACTTTGATGGACTGTTGAATGAAGAGAATGAGAGAGAAAGAAGGTTGGCTGATGTGGGTATGGTGAATCAGGACATGAAACAGATTATCAAGGGGGAAGTAAAGATAGCTATGTCAAGGTTTAAGAATGGAAAGGCTAATGGTCCAGATGACATACCTGTGGAAGCATGGAGGTGTTTAGGACAAATGGCAGTGGTCTTTTTAACTGGATTGTTTACTGTAATCTTGGAAAGTGAGATAATGTGTGAGGAGTAGTTTGGGTACTGATTATGAAAATAACACTGATCAGTCACAGCATGAGGTAATGCTAAAAGGTGGTGGAAGGTAGGTTAAGAAGGGAGGTGAGAATTACTTATCTGCAGTATGGTTTCATGCAAGGAAAGAGCAGTACAGATGTGATGTTTGCTCTGAGAGTGTTGATGGGGACATACAGAGAAGGTCGGAAGTAGCTGCATTGTGTCTTTGTGGACTTAGAGACAGCATATGACAGGATGTCTAGAGAGGAGCTGTGGTATTGCATTAGGTGGTCAGGAGTGGCAGAGGAATCTATAAGAATGTTATGGGATATGTACAAGGCTAGTGTGACAGCAGTGAATTCTGCATTGAGAGTGGCAGGTGCATTTAAGGTGGAGGTGGGAGTACATCAGGGATCGGCTATGAACCCTTTCTTATTTGTAGTGGCAATGGACAGGTCAACAGACATGACCAGACAGGAGTCCCCATGGACTGTGCTGTTTGCAGATGACATTGTTGTCTGTAGTGACAGTAGGGAACATGTTGAGGATACCATGGAGAGGTGGATGTATGGTCTAGAGAGGGTAGGAATGCTGGTCAGCAGGACTAAGGCATAATATATGTGTGTGAATGGGAGGGAGGATGGAGGAATGGTGAGAATGCAGAGAGTACAGTTTGCAAAGGTGGATAGGTGTAAATACTTTGGAACAACAGTTCAGAGTAATGGTGAGTGTGGGGAAGAAGTGAAGATGAGAGTACAGGTAGGATGTAGGTGGTAGAGAAGATGTTTCAGAAGTGACTTCTGACAGACAAGTATCATTAAGAGTGATAGGGAAGGTCTACAAGAGTGTAGTGAGACCAGCTATGTTATATTTGTTAAGGGCAGATCATGCCTCCTAAACCTGGTGGACTTCTTTGAGACAGTTAACAAGCCTTTAGATGAGGGAAAGGAGGTCCACACAGCCTACCTAAACCTTGCAAAGGCTTTCAACACCATTCACCATTCTGGTATTATAGACAAGCTCACCAGCCTGAACATAAACCCCTACATCACGAGATGGGTTCCCAATTGGCTCATGGATAGAACCCACACGGTGAAAGTTGCAGGCTCTAGGTCCGACTCTAAAATGGTTACAAGTGGCGTCCCCCAGGGCTCAGTCCTGGGACCCCTCCTGTTCGGTATATACTTCTCAGAGGTACAGGCAAGCACAGGTGGACCATGGCTGACCAGGTTCACAGACGACTGCAAACTGGGGGCCATAATTGATTCTCTGGCTGATACAGACATATTCTAGAAGGGTTTCATTGAGCCAGATACCTGGTGTCAAAATGATGGCCTCAAGCTAAATGCCAAAAAAGTGCATAGTCATCCCCTTTGGAAAAAACAAAGTAACCATGAACTACCACATACGTGGTAGCCCCCTAAATACAGAAAATGAAATAAGAGATCGGGGGACCCAAGTAGATAGTAATCTCTCTTTTGATAATCATATTGCCAAGGTGGTTAGAAAATCCTTCTATGTGGCCCAAGCTAATCACAAAAGAGTTTGCATCTAGAACAAAAGAGGTTATTGTGTCCCTCTACTCATCACTCATCAGACCCATCATAGAGTACAATGACCCATTAGGGATGTACCTTACAAGACACCTGCAACAACTGGAAAGACCACAGAAGTATCTCACCAAGAGGATTACTGGCCTCAAACAGATGCCCTATGCAGCACAACTGAAGAAACTCCAGCTGCACTGGGTTGCATACCGCCTACTCAAAGGTGATCTCTGCCTGACGTACAAGGCCATGTCCAACCCAGAATTGATGGACATGCTCCACCTAAAAAAAAAACAAATCCTCGGGAGCAACACACTCTAGGGATGTAAACCTCACCATAATGATAAAAACGGACTTGCTGGAGGGATAGATTCCTGTCCCAGAGACTCCTCATGCTTTGGAACAGGATTCCAATCTACATTAGGCAGAGCCCCTCACTAACACTCTTCAAGAGAAACCTTGACGAGTGGATGGGAAACATAAAATTTACCCCGGGGATCACTGCAGTGGCTCTGATGGACAGAGGCACAGGGAACGAATGGCTCTGCTGGACAGAGGCACAGGGAACTAATCTAAGGGGGTGGCAAAAGCCAACACATTCTGGCTAGGCTTACATATGCCCTTGGGCAGATAGCCTAGTACTTACCTATGAACCTATGGGTTGGAGACATTGGCAAAAAGAGGCAAGAGTCAGAGCTGGCCATAGTAGAGTTAATGATGTTAACATTTGCACTGGGTGTGACGAGGGTGGACAGGATTAGTAATATGTATGTTAGGGGGTCTGCCCAGGTTGGACAGCTTGAGAACAAAGCCAGAGAGTGGCAGGATTATGTTGGTTTGGACGTGTAATGAGGAGGTATGCTGAGTATATTTGGGAAAGGATGAGGCTGCCAGGTAAGAGGAAAAGAGGAAGGCCTGAGATAAGTTGTATGTATGCAGTGATAGCAGACATGCAGGTGGTTTGTGTGACAGAGCAAGATGTAGAGGACTGGAAGGCATGAAGATAGATGATCTGCTGTGGCAACCATTAACAGTTACAGCCAAAAGAAAGAGAAGGTGATGTTGTAATGTCACTGTTCATAGGTTTACAATTATTTGACAGACATAACACAACTCTTGATGACATAACTACAAATATGACGCACACATATGGGCAGTGTGCATAACTCTGGACAATTGAATGGCATGAGCTCAGTATATCACAGGCATTTCAACACAGACAGCTGTGACAGTATTTCAGTATGCAAATACCCTGTATAGGTCCATCACATGTCTGAGACAAACATGTATATCAAATTTGAATTGACAATTAACATATGGATATCTGTGACATCCCAGTAGTGTCACAGTCAGTTTTGTGCAACACACACACCAGTAGTGGTCCTATGTGAGCCATCCTTTCCTGGGGTGAGTCAGGACACTGAGCTGTGTTCTGTCACTGTAGACAGACACAGATGTTATGGCCATAGGTTCTCCTCAGAAATATATCAGTACAGCATGTGTTGTTGTGGCATAATATTGTTTGAACTTCCTATTTTCCACATTTTCATACCCCCTACTACATTCCTTTACATGCTTAATTGTTTGACATACCTGTGTTTTTTGTTTTGGTTCAGTTGGTATAATCCATCAGTTTCAGTGTGGGCGTGTTTCTGTCTGTCTGTCTGTTTCTCACTCTCTCTCTCTCTGTCTCTTTGAGACAAATGTAGGTTGCACATCTGTTTTGTATAGGCAGCATCTTACTTTTAGTAGGTCATGCTCATGAGCAGCTGATGACCTGTGCACCAATTGGAGTCCCCCTCTTGCTAATTGCATGTAGAACAGCTGTGGTATCATTCCCATACCTAATAGCACGGAATCACACTCCTATAACTGAGTACTTCATGTGGGTATTGCCCCTTTACCTTGCCTGTGAGGAGGACTTCATGGAGGTGTATGACAAACGGTATCACTGAGGGTAGGTGGAAATACCTCTTACAACAAACACAAACTGGGAGAGAATGTTCCAGACATAGGGACAGAATGTAAGTATTGCTGTTATACAGTTGAAGTAATGCTAGTTTGACAGGGATTGTGTGGATATGGCTTCTCTGCATGAATTTAAGTCTGATAGTGTTATGTGGTTGCCATACTTCTCAACTGTAGGCTACCCGCAGACTGGCCAGAGTTTGGACTCTTATATTTGGTGTGTTACTCATACATTTTTGGGGCTTGGAAATTCAGTAGCATACTCTGAGGATTGCAGTCAGTAAATGGTAACATCCATGTGTGTTTCTGACTTCATATCCCTCAGAACAGATATATTACAACAACCCTGTTACACCAGCACCTTTCTCAGTATATGATAGTAATATGTCAATAATGCCCCTGTGTTTGGGCCTCTACCCCCAAGTATGTCAGGCTTTGTCCAGACATCATGCTGTAAGAGGTAGATAGGTATAGTATATCATTATATAGTGACTTCATTCTTGATATCATCCTAGTGATGTATCAGACTGCCAGACATGTTATGTGTATGAGGCCGTATATATGAGGACAAAGCCTGGACATTCTGTGGGACTCTATACAGTTGAGAGGACTGTGTATTTATGACAATTGTTGACAGACTGTCAGGATTTTGTAGCAGTGTATTGTGAATGTGTTATTTGGCCTGTGTTGGGAGGGGTAGATGTAAGTGTTATGGGTCCTTTTCTATCTGGCTTTGCATGCTGCTCCAGTTTCTGGTGCTCTATCAGCTCTATATGTTTGTAGGGGAAGACTGACACATGTCCCATACCACAGTCAGGCATCACACTACTGTGAATTTGGCCAGTATATGTAGGGGTAGTGTGTGAGTGGCAAACATGCTGATGATTTTGTTCACACAGACCATATAATCTACTGTTCATGTGGCTTACCAGTATGTCACTTTGAATGTGGTGAGATTGGTTATGGGTATACACTTTCACATTGGCGTCTGTTTGTCAGTGCTGTTACATCCCTGTAGCACCTAATATATTTGGAATTACATGTGTATTACCCCATAGCAAAATTGGTTTAGTGTTGTGTCAGCCTGCCTGTAGTTTATACAGTACTTGGTGACATGCCTAGCAACTCAGTCTAGTTTCCCTACTGTGATGTCATGGCCATATATTTATCAGATGTACTGTTGCCTGGGCCCCATATGTGTTGTGCATGTCTGACACATCAGTAGGATGATGTGACAATTTATGTCAGTAACTAGTGGGTAGTCACTTGGTGTTGGTCTTGAGCTATTCCAGTTAATATATGTTACAACAGACAGGAGGGTGCTACTGCATCAACTGTGTCACCTTATCTACTCCAGTATTTGAGATATGTTCCCAGTTTCATGGCTTTACACCCCCCCCCCTTTGTCAGGCTTGGTACAGATTTGATGCACTAGGGGGTTCTGCTCATGCCTCTCAACTGGCCAGATTGATTCAGACTGTCCAAGTTTATTGCTCATATTTCTGTTCTGTTCCACATAATCATTATTTTCATTTCTGTGGTAAATCACTGTGATGATGTGAGGATTTCTGTCAGTAAATGATGACATACATTTCAGTTTCAGAACTCACATCCTTCTGGACATGTATGCTGACACAAACCCTGTTACTGTAGCAACATTTTACATTTATAAATGCAGTATGTACATTATGTCCCTGGTCTTGGCCTATTGTTCCCCCATTTTGACAGCCTTTGTCCAGAAATCTTGCACTAAGAGGTGGAGAGGTATGGCGCTGGGTGTGACTCCACTACATGTTATGAGCATATATATCTGAGTATATATATATATATATATATATATATATATATATATATATATATATATATATATATATATTCCTTTTTTGATATCTATACATATGTTTATATAACAATATATATGTATGTATATATATATATATATATATATATATATATATATATATATATATATATATGTGTGTATATTCTATATGTATTTGGTTTATATGTATAGCTCCATATATCTGATGTATATACTTTTTCATATTTACCTATCACCATACACATTTATATGTATATATTTATATATACTAAACATGGCAGATTCCACTTTGTTTGTTCCCTACTATTCTATATTATTCTATACCTGTACTGAATGATATATTTGAAAAAGAAGCATTCATTATTACAGCACAGATGGTGTAATGATACATTGTTCTGATTGTGGTGTAGAGGGTCGTGTGTGCAAGACTTGGCAAGGCTGATTATTTTGTTGCTGGGCAGAACAGTGGCTGATGGAGACAGGGTGATTAAGGCAGTTTTAAGCAGTTGTAAGCGGGTTTGCGCAGATTGCATGGTTTTGCGCAATGGTAAGTAATGCCAACACATGGCTAAACGGGGAAACTGCTTAACCTGTGTAGGCATTGCTTAGCATTATGCAAACTCAATTACTGCTGCTTACTGCAGTTTACTCCTGCCTATCCCTGTGCTAATTTCTTTAAAAGAAAAGAAAAAGGAGGTGATAGGAAAGTGGTGAAAAAGGAGGCATGCAGACAATATGAAAGATAGTTAGAGATGTGCAGGAGGGGTATAGGGAAGGCCCAGAGCTGTCCATTTCTGATACAGCAACAGCTGTGCATTTGTACAGAACTTGGAGGTAAATTTGGACACTCAAACACCTGAGAGAGACGTGAGGATAACTAATGTGTAGTTAAGCCAGTTGGACCAGTTTACATGTGTCCAGTGGACATATGTGCAAAATAGACAGCTATGTACGGGGCAACATGTTTGGGGGGGGGGGCAAATTGCCTTTTTTTATATAAGATGAGAGTGGGATGTTGGGGAAGGATATTTGGTATATTTGGGGAGAGTAGTTTGGTAGGAGACAGACACGACAGACAAGATAGCAGATGGGCAGTGTATGACACATATGGGGGTAAACACCTTGGAAGGGGAGGGTGGTTGGGAATCGGATGCCCATGAGCCCCAAATGGATACAGTGGGACTGAGGACCCACCCATGGGCAGTCAACATGGCACATTCATGGTCCCAAAGGTGGCTGTGCTGGGGGCTGAGCAGGAGGGGCAGTCTGACCCTCAAGATGCTCCATGCGGCCCTCAAGCTAGTGCAGCTGATCTCTGAACTCCTTTTGAAGCTCACCACGCACCAATCCCCGGACCTGACTATGGGTGAAGGTGTCCTGTCCATGCCAGCTCATGGGGGGGTGGGCCCCATCCCCTGAGGCTGTTCCACCCAAAGGTCCACAAGACCAGAAGACAAAGAGGTCCCAGGTTGGGTCCCAGACATGCTGCGGCCCATTGCCTTGGCCAGTTTAGGCAGGACAGGCAGATCTGCTGGGATCAGCCTTCCCAGAAGTGCTATGGTGTTGAGGTTTTACAACATATGTTGGTTAGTTATGAACAATACATTCCAGGATTAGTTATAACAGCATGCATGGGTGTTCCCATTAAACCAAAACAACAGATTTGAAACAGTTGCATAGCAAACAAAACACATGCATATATGGAGCCACAGTAGGCATTATAACAGCATGCAGGTTACATTGATAGCAACAGGCCACCAATGATAGTATTTGAACAGGGAACATTAATAATTAAATGTTTAAATATATGTAGAACAATAGGACATATGTCCCAACATTAGGTTTGGTGAAAAACATACCCAATGATTTATGTGTTTCGATTATTGGTGAAGAAAGTGTGGGGGAGAGAGAGAGAGAGAGATGTCAATTAACAACTGTATAGTGTTCAGTTGCTCACAACTTTAATGATCATTGCTCTAATCATTACTCTCTAGGTATTACTTCACTTTACATTAACCTATGGCCTTGGATTGGGCTGTGGTATGTTTGTACACAGTGTATAATTACAGCCTTCTTACAGCTAATTTATACCTTTTCTTACCTGGCAGACCTGTGGAGGAAATTTCTGTTAACAATACTTAACTGTTTCTACACATATTCACATATTCTTGGGTGAGATTATGCATACAGCTTAATAGCACTCCCGTGATTTGAACTGTGCCTGTTTGTGCAAAAAGGTACAACAAGGTTGTGTTTCATCACAATGAGATATTGGGGAACTGATATTTCTTTCTTGACGGTTTTATGCATAATACTCTTTTGTTTTGATAATCTGCTTTGTAATTCTGACATTCATGCATGGCAGATAGTTCTTATAATGTGTATTCATACCTTCACATATTACAGTATGGAAGACAATGGCTAACACGACATTACTACTCAGGGATCAGATCTTGGTGTATGGAACATTTCTTATAGTTAATCTGTTTTACAACTCCACAATCTTTGTCAGATGATCCTCAATTAATTAATGCTGTCAGAGCCATAGTTGCTGTGCAGAACCTGTACACATTTAGATTCAGACTACCACATACCAAAGTAAACACAACAGTCTGGGGTTTTGAGTTTTATTGACAGGTACTAACATTTTTATTGATATATATCCTGTACGTCACTATTACTCTGCTAATGCCTTGTTTATTCAGTACAAACAATGCACATTTCTAACTACTGGCATCCTTTCTATTTATTTGCCCTGACTGCAAGCTAGATTTGTACTCAACAGCCTCACAATGCAGCCTTAGCAGCCTGCTGGTGTTGGCATCTGCATTCACAGCCCTCTCATCTGCAGCTGTACAGGAGATAGAAAAACATTTATGCATACCTATCCATCTCATACTTAGGCTGGACTTTGTTACACAGTAATTGATACTGATACACACTGCTGGGACATTCTATGACCAAGAGTCTTGGATCCACTGGTCCAAGGGGTCCCTCTTCCTATGCTTCTGGTCAGCAGAATGGTGCCGGACCTGCTCACCAGTCTGAGAGATTCCAGTAGCACTGGTGAGGTCACATGCAAGATGGTCCTAGGCCTCCACTTTGTATTGAGAGCCCTGGTACTGGTCCTGCAGCAGTCTCCCTTCATGGCCTTTTATGAGGAGTCCAATCATGACCCTGGACTCCTGAATGCCCCAACACTGCACCCAAAAGTGCACATCCTCACCAATGCTAGCCCCAGCCATAGTTCCTGTAGTGATCAGCTACAACTGGTTATGGTTGTATTCCCACTTGCAGGGTTTAAATAGGGCTGGATTCCCACCCTTTGCCGTGATTCACTGATTTTGAATACGGTGAGCTGAGCTAAGCAACTGGCAAACCCACTTAGCTAAGATAAGCATTGCTTAAAGGGGCAGATGCTAAGCACTGCTTATAAGTATGCAAATTCACTTAGCTATGTTAATTTCTGCTAAGCATTTAGATTTAAGCAATGCTTACACCACCTAAGCATAACTGAGCAAAATTTACTGCTGTTCAGCTCTTATTTTTATGGACTATCAGGATTGTGGGGTTGATTCATTATTAATGACATTGTATGATATATATGTTTACCTTGCATAACACCCCCTATGTGCTTTCATTACATTATATTATTTTGTGGCTATACTGTATGGGACACTTGTGTTTATATGGGGGTTTCACATTTGTAGTACACTGACACCTCACATTTGGACCTGCTACATTACCCTGGTTAACAAATATATATTATCCACTACCTATTTATAAAAAAATATATTTTAGTACTGTTTTCACTTATGAAAATGAATGGATTGCATCGGGGCTCGAACGATGAATGACTGCAGGTTAAGCAAAAGCTCTAAACACTAGAATATCATACTTTGGCTGTTTTTGCTGTATATTTCTATTTAGCTCCTTCAGATGTTTAAGCTATGCTAAACACAGCTGCATGACACGCACACCCACAAAGCTACGCTTAAACTTTAGTGGGGATGGGAAACAAATATTTGTTTTATTTTTCTTAGTTTAGGGATATGCACATAGCTAACAGTCATACCTCTCCATCTCTTAGAACATAAGATCTGAACAAAGCCTAACATGATGGAGGGAAAAAGGAGGACAGATTTTAAATATTGCTCTTACAAACTTTGAAAGTTAATAGAATAATAGGCTTTGCATTAGCATGACTAATTTGAAAGATGTAGAGTCTTACACTGAAATGGTTGTCATTATTTAATGACTTCAAGCCTCAGCTCTTTACCAGAACAGTAGATGGAACACACCTAACATATGAGGCACAAATCTGGACATTTTGTGAATATCTGTTCAGCTGGGAGGTGTGCTAACAGTGTCCGTGGACACTGTTTTTGTATTCAAAGTGCCGTACGGCACTTCCTGAGTGCAGGGGGCATGTTTACTGTGCGACTACTGCTCAGACACACCCCCTGCACTTGTTCATGGATCATGCCTGTGCAAGTTATACAGCAGCACACCTTCATGAATATGCAAGGCACACTGCTCTGCTGAATGGGCACGATCCACTCCTTGCAAGAATAGCCTTATTCTTGTATGGAGCTTTCATGAATCCCAGGGTTAGAATTTAGCATTGCTGAGACCATCTCCTAAACTCTAAGCAAATGGAATAGTGTGACTGTTTATAGGTTACACAAGGCATTAAGATAGTTAAAGTTCATGTGCATACTGTCAAAACTGAATGTGGTATCTGCATCCAATTTCTACCACTTTGAATAGCTCCCTGTGACTAATGGCTCCCCTAATTTATGTGAAAATAAGAC
Source organism: Protopterus annectens (assembly GCF_019279795.1). Taxonomy (NCBI): domain Eukaryota; kingdom Metazoa; phylum Chordata; order Ceratodontiformes; family Protopteridae; genus Protopterus; species Protopterus annectens. The sequence goes on along the minus strand of NC_056742.1, from coordinate 221,320,886 downwards.
TTCTGATGAATTGCACCACTAAATCTGATTCTCTCACCCTTCTGGCTATGCAGCTGTAATGGGCATTCCCCATGACATGCAGTTGGGGGCAAAAGCTTTCCTGTCTCAGCTTCCAACTGCTATATGCTATAATAGTGGTAGCCATCTTTAGATATTTAGATATTCAGGTAGTAGGGTATTTGCTACATTGGAGCAAGGTTTCAGTTTAATTTTTTTTTTTTTTTAATCATTGATATAGAGAAAGGTCCAATGTAGAAGTTGCTTGCAATGGATGTAGGAGGTGAATTAGATGACTGTGCTGAAGGTGGGGGAGATGTTAACTTAGTGGTAGTGTAAGTGTTATATGGATAATTTTGGTTTTATTCTAACCTATTAATCAGACAACTACTGGAATTTGATGTTATTGTTCAGGGGTGCAGAAGCATTGATAGAGGTGAAGAGTTTTTAGTTAATGAGAAAATGTATTATGTGAAGTAACTATTGAGTAAAATAACAATTTCTAGTATTGAGCGATTATGAAAAGGGCTGGGTTCCCTATTTTAGCCTAGATTTAAACAGGTTATATTTTGATATCTTGAATTTCTGGGAGTCATTTTTATGTTGAAGTTACAGATTGTAATACATTTTGTAATGTAGGTTAACTTTTTTTTCACTCAAATTGCATAACTCTTATAGAGCTGCTTGCTACAGGGAGTTTTGTATTTGAGACATTTTTTTCCAAAATTAGCCTCAATTAGACATTGTAGTTTTTATCTGTATAGTGAGACATGGAGGGTGGGTAATTTTTACTTTCTTTTTTCAAGGGGGAAGTGGCTGTTTAGAGTATTTAAGAATAAGGTATGAAATGTATTCCTCATCTTGTTATGTGAGAGAGTTTTTAGGGCAGATCAATTAAAAGTTTTCAGTGTATTGATGAAGCAGATATTTTGAATTGATGAAGGTTTCAGGATAATTTAAGCTGCTGGGTTCTAATTCTATAGGTATAGGCTGGGGTGGCTGCTAAGTGAGTTTAGATACTTTCCATAGGATGAAAATTTATTGGTGTCCAAGGTGAATATTCAGACTAGAATTGTACTTATACTGCTGGCAATGTTAAATGGTGAAGCACCCTCCAAGAGGAAAAAATGCTGAGAGAAGAAGGGAGCCACTTTTGAGATTTTAAGTATTTTGTCTCTGTTTATTTGCTAAGTTTTTCTGCATAGCTGCCTAGCTTGAGCATTTGCTGGCTTGTTAAACTTGATTTCTGTATTAGTAGCTGTATTTAGAGCACAACCAAAAGCTGTTTGCTGAATTTCCTGTTTGCACTTAATTTTAAATCGTTTTTTTCTTAAAACTTGCATATTTTCTGTCCTTGACCTAGCACTCTTGTGTGGGGTCATTTACTGCATTGTTATAACTTGATATTACTTGTGAACCTCTGCTATCTCTGAAAAATACAAAAACAAAAAAAAAATCTTGCTTTTTTCCCACTTTTCTGAGAGTTAAAAAAGTTCAGTTACAGGCTTGCTGTTCCTGAACTATTTGAAAGTTTCTGTGAGGCCATTTTTGCTTGGGCTAAAGAAAAGTCTCTCTGTTGATCAGTGGCAGTGAATAACATTGAGCAGCTTCCCTGCCCCCCCGTAGAGGTGGTTACTGACTTGAAACTGTAGTTTTATTGGCCACTAGGGGTCATTTCCAAAACTCCTTCATCTTCCTCTCTTAAAACCTAGTTGCCTCGTGGTTTGGGCGTCTTTTCAGGCGTGTTGGCTGTTGGTGAAGCACCCTCCAAGAGGAAAAAACGCTGAGAAAAGAAGGGAGCCACTTTTGAGATTTTAAGTATTTTTTCTCTGTTTATTTGCTAAGTTTATCTGCATAGCTGCCTAGCTTGAGCATTTGCTGGCTTGTTAAACTTGATTTCTGTATTAGTAGCTGTATTTAGAGCACAACCAAAAGCTGTTTGCTGAATTTCCTGTTTGCACTTAATTTTAAATCATTTTTTTCTTAAAACTTGCATATTTTCTGTCCTTGACCTAGCACTCTTGTGTGGGGTCATTTACTGCACTGTTATAACTTGATATTACTTGTGAACTTCTGCTATCTCTGAAAAAACAAAAACAAAAAAAAAATCTTGCTTTTTTCCCACTTTTCTGAGAGTTAAAAAAGTTCAGTTGCAGGCTTGCTGTTCCTGAACTATTTGAAAGTTTCTGTGAGGCCATTTTTGCTTGGGCTAAAGGAAAGTCTCTCTGTTGATCAGTGGCAGTGAATAACATTGAGCAGCTTCCCTGCCGCCCGTAGAGGTGGTTACTGACTTGAAACTGTAGTTTTATTGGCCACTAGGGGTCATTTCCAAAACTCCTTCATCTTCCTCTCTTAAAACCTAGTTGCCTCGTGGTTTGGGCGTCTTTTCAGGCTTGTTGGCTGTTGGTGAAGCACCCTCCAAGAGGAAAAAATGCTGAGAGAAGAAGGGAGCCACTTTTGAGATTTTAAGTATTTTTTCTGTTTATTTGCTAAGTTTTTCTGCATAGCTGCCTAGCTTGAGCATTTGCTGGCTTGTTAAACTTGATTTCTGTATTAGTAGCTGTATTTAGAGCACAACCAAAAGCTGTTTGCTGAATTTCCTGTTTGCACTTAATTTTAAATTGTTTTTTTTCTTAAAACTTGCATATTTTCTGTCCTTGACCTAGCACTCTTGTGTGGGGTCATTTACTGCACTGTTATAACTTGATATTACTTGTGAACCTCTGCTATCTCTGAAAAAAAAAAAAAAAAAAACTTGCTTTTTTCCCACTTTTCTGAGAGTTAAAAAAGTTCAGTTACAGGCTTGCTGTTCCTGAACTATTTGAAAGTTTCTGTGAGGCCATTTTTGCTTGGGCTAAAGGAAAGTCTTTCTGTTGATCAGTGGCAGTGAATAACATTGAGCAGCTTCCCTGCCCCCCGTAGAGGTGGTTACTGACTCGAAACTGTAGTTTTATTGTCCGTTTTGGGTCTATTCCTGCTTCTTTCCAGCCCCTGCTATCAAGCACGCTTTAACGTGCTTTAGCGCGATTTAGCACGGAGTTGCCACTAGAGCAGCATCGGGCAGTGCTGGTTAAACAAGGTTAAACTCTTTCTGGCTCCAGAAAGTCTGTTCTTCAATTTTTCCATTAGAACTGCTCTGTTAGGAACCTAAACAGTTTACACATTCACTAAAAACTGCAGCACTTGTTCCAAATAGCTTTTTCTTCTCAAAAAGCTCAGCACTTGTCTTATAAGCATATCCCTTGTTTTATAAGCATTCTCTTTGCAGGTCAAGCACTCCTATATTATACAAATCTCTCACTAGCAAAACCCCCAGGAATGCCCACTTCCCTGCTAAGCCCACTACTTTTCTGTCTCATACCAACTCATAAATCTTTCTAGCATGTCGACGGGTCGGATGCTGGCGTCCTCTCCTGCCCAGTTGGTGAATCTGGGAATTCTGAGACAATGTTACAATTGCCTCATGTACACGGACAACCCTCTCCTCCTCCCACGTAACACTAACACTTGCGAGAGATGCAGCTATTTAGCCAAACTGGAGGCTGAGCTCTCTCAACTCAGGACTGGCAAGACCAGGCAGGAGGCGAAGGCAACTACACACACCACAATACCAGTCTCACATAACTCAACCACACCACTGAATCAAACACATAAACACACTAAGACATACTCGGAGGCTCTGAGTAAAGATTTACCTAAACAGCAGAGGCCTCCAAAGCAGACACCCAAGCAACTGTAAACTCAATACACCACACAAACAACACATAAACAACAAAATCAGTGTGCAAAGCAGTCACTGCCCTTTAGGCCAAATACAACACCAAACATACTTGTCATAGGTGACTCCATAGTCAGACACACTGACGTCCCACTCACCAGGCTGAACAAGGAAAAGGTGATGGTAAGCTTCCTATCGGGCGCTAGAATCCACCACATAACACAAGCACTCAGGTCACTCCATGGCAAGTACAAGTATGACACAGTCATTGTCCATGCTGGTGTGAACGACCTGAGATGTACCTCCCTGGACTACATGAAAAGAGACATAGAGGAGCTCTCTGATTATGTAGCCCAGGCAGGTATGACCCTGACCCTGAGCAGTATCCTTCCTTCACCAAGAATGATGCCACAATATAGTGACAAGATGATCAGCTTTAACAATTGGCTTAATTTCTGGTGTCATTCAAAGGGGATCCAGTGCCTGTCTGCCTGGGATGACATGCTCGACAAGCCACGCTGCTTCGCAAGGGACGGCTTGCACCTGTCACCCCTGGGATTCCAGATATTGGCTAAGGCACTTGCCACCCCCATAGTGCCTTTTTTAGGCAAGGCTCAAATTCTAAACCTACCACCCTAGAAAACAAAAATGTGAAGAAACTAAGGGTAATGCTGCTCAATGCCAGAAGTCTAAATCTCAAAATGCACACACTCGAGGCCCTTCTCAGTATGGAGAACATCGATGTCTGTGCTGTGACTGAAACCTGGTTCAAGGCTCCTGAGAGCACCCCGGCACTATCAGGTTTCATCTCATATTATGCGTTCCGGCCCCAAAACCCAGACCACACCACAAAAGGAGGGGGGTGTATCCATATTCATCAAGGATACCCACACCTCCAGGTTGGTGGCTACGCACGAAGCATCAGAAACCATCCAGGTGCAATTAACCATAGGCAAAACTGCTCTAAAATTTGTAGCATGCTACAGGCCACCCTCACAAAGTCAGGAAACCCACACAGCCTTCCTGAAGACACTGGAGGGTATAAATGTATCACCAAACACCATCATATTGGGTGACTTCAACTACCCGAATATAGACTGGGAACATTACTCAAGCCCAAACTTTCTAGCCCAAAGGTTCCTGGAGTTCATAAATTCAAATGCCATGGAACACCTAGTCACCGTCCCCACAAGAGGAGAAAATATACTAGATCTCATCATCACGAACATCGGGACAAAATGCTCCACACCGGAAGTATATCCCTCATTGGTGAGATCAGATCATAAACTAATCTCACTAGAAATCCACATCCCGCCCCCACCCCAAACAAAAAGACCACAGTGAAGAACTTCTCTAAAGCAAACTTCACACTACTCAAGACAGGTGTGGTATCCTTCAAGGCCCCCGAGCCAATGGAAACCACAACCCAAGCTGCGGAAGCCCTTACAAATGCCTTCTATGAACACCTTCAGGACTGCATGGACCAGGCAATCCCAAATAAAACCAAGACTCTTTCCACCAAGGGCAAACGTCCAGTCTCGTGGACCCCAGCCATAAACAAACTTTACAATAAGAGGAGAAAGCTATTACATGATAGAGCAAAATCCCAAAAAGGGAAGGCATCTTTGATCAGCACTAGCAAGAAACTACGATCCCTCATAAAATCATCCAAGGCCAACTTTGAGAGAAAAATTGCCATAGATTCAAAAGACAATCATAAGGCCTTCTTCAGCTATGTCAGAAACCTGGGTGGAAACTCCCAGATATGCTCAGAATTAGTCCAAAATTATACAAAAATCACTGAACCCACAGACATTGCCAACATACTGGCAGACAGGTTCAGCGCAAACTTCACCCCCCTCTCCCCCCCAAAAGGAGAGATAACTATCCCAACTGAGAGTAGCCTCCCAGACATCTCAAATGCGCAGGTGAAAGCTGCTCTCTCTAAAGCTAAAAACACAGCATCAATGGGACTGGATGGGGTCCCCAGCTGTGTGCTACATGAACTCAATGAAGAACTAAACCCGCACATAAGGCAGCTGTTTAATCTTAGCCTCACCACAGGATATGTGCCCAAGGAGTGGCGTACGGCAACTGTGGTCCCACTCCACAAAGGCGGTGCCTCTACAGACCCTGGTAATTACCACCCCATAAGCTTAACAAGCCTGGTCTGCAAAGCTATGGAGAGGATCATAATGGAACTCATAAACAAGGACATAGGGGACTTGCAGACCTTGGACCCAACCCAATTTGGCTTTGTCAAGGGCAGATCTTGCCTTTTGAACTTGGTCGACTTCTTCAAAACAGTCACCAAGGCCATTGATGAGGGAAAGGCAGTCCATACAGCCTACCTTGACCTTGCAAAAGCTTTCGACACAATACCCCACTTGGGTATTATAGAGAAACTTACCAGCTTAAATGTAAACCCATATGTCACAAGATGGGTTGCAAACTGGCTAAAGGACAGAACCCACAGGGTTAGAGTTGCTGGAGCCATGTCAGACTCCAAGCCAGTTACAAGTGGAGTCCCACAGGGCTCAGTCCTTGGCCCCCTATTGTTCGGCATCTACTTCTCAGAAGTACAGGCAAACATAGGAGGACTATGGCTGACAAAGTTTGCGGATGACTGCAAACTGGGTGCCATAGTGGATAGTACATCGGACACAGACATCCTTCAGAGGGGTCTCATGGAACCTGATAGCCGGTGCCAGAGCCATGACCTGAAGTTAAACGCAAAAAAGTGTATAGTCATACCCTTCGGGAAAAACAAGGTAACCCCAAGCTACCATATAGGTGGCAACCCACTAAGCACAGAAGAGGTTATCAGGGACCTGGGGACCCAGGTTGACAGTGGCCTCTCGTTTGATGCTCACGTTGCTAAAGTGGTTCGAAAGACCTTCTACATTGCCCACCTGATCATGAAGGGATTCACATCCAGATCAAGTGAGGTCATTGTTACCCTGTACTCTTCACTTATCAGACCAATGATCGAGTACAATGCCCCATTCGGGATGTATCTCACCCGATACCTGCAGCAATTGGAGAGACCCCAAAAGTTCCTCACCAAAAGGATAAAGAGACTCCAAAACCTGTCATATGCTGCCAGACTGAAGAAACTCCAACTCTATTCAGTTGCATACCGTCTGCTCAGAGGTGACCTGTGCCTGACATACAAGGCCATGACCAACCCGGAATTAATGGACATGCTCCACCTCAAAAAATCCAAATCCACCAAAACCACTAGAGCAAGAGACTTAAACCTTAGCACGGATATAAATAGGACGTGCTGGAGGGATAGATTTATCACCCAGAGACTCCCCATGCTGTGGAATAAAATCCCGTCCATGTGAGGCAGAGCACCTCGCTGGCTCTGTTCAAGAGAAATCTTGACCGGTGGATGGGAGATCGTAGGTTTACCCCGGGAATCATCTCTGTGTCACTACTGGACAGAGGCACAACAAACTAATGGGCACAGTATTTCTAACATAAGGGGCGGCGTAAGCCACATAACTTTGGGCTAGGCTTATAAATGCCCTAGGGCAGTTAGCCTAGTATAAACCTATGAACCTATAAACCTATGAACCTATGAAATCTAGTGGATGTTTTGATAGGTGAGGGGGAAGGTCTGGAGTGTGGTCTTACCAGTTGATATTTGTATCCCAAAGTTTAATATTTTCAAATGGTATATTATTAATTGTCCAGGAAAGGATTTTTCTAAAGATGATCTATTATTACATGGTGGTAGAAATAATATACCAATTTTAGAGATATCCTGTCTTGGACAACTAATGGATACATTTTTTTTTCAAAAACCTGTGCGTTCGCAAAAGATGTGGGAAATTCTTTGCGAGAGATATCTGTAATGCCAGCAATTCTTGTTTATATTGGAGCATAGACTTGCATCACTTGGTCTTCCATTTGTGTTTAGAAGTGTAGATAATGTTGGGCAAAAAGACAGGCAATTAGTGGGCATGACTTTGATTGCCAAGAATGACACCTTTTTTATTTTTTTATTTTTTGCTTTTCACATTGAAGAGGGCATTACTGGGGTGCCTTGTGATGCAGTACTCCACGGAGTAGTACCACATCTAGGAAATGACTTTATTCTGCTATTCATGTCAACAAGAATGCATTGCAGGCTGTGGAACATCATATAGGAGTGCCAAATTGTAGTAGAAACATTTTTTTTTGCTCTTCAACTTAGTGTTTTGGGGCACCACAGTGGGAAGTGACACCAGCCACCTGATGAGCCCACTACAGGTCTGTTTATATTGTTACCATTCTTATGTATATATAGTATAATCAAGTAAGCTTGTAAGCCCATTTTGCAAGTCAAATCAAGATGCAGAGTCTAAGTCCTGCTGGTCCTATCACAGGCCTGCATGTTGCAATCAGTATCATTTACAAACACAGCAAGTATAAAGCAGAGACCACAAGAGCACATAGGTCAGATAAAAAGGTTGCATGTAAACAATAGCAATTCATACAGAAAAATGAGTAGTGATACTCCCTTCTTATCAGGGGAAACAATTAGACCAGTCTGAGATGCAAAATTACCACAGCACAAAACAGAACATTTAAAATACAAACGGGCATGTTCTGATGTTTAACATAAGTAAAACAATTATTTCCTTGGTATTGAAGGGTTCAAGTAAAATCCTTTAGCAGAGCTCAAGAAAGCTTGATTTATTGACAGACTAGCATACTAGAGCAGCAACAGCATCATCCAAAACACAAGACTCAGCTATAAATGGCTAAACAACTCCAAAAACAAAGTAAAAGTGAAAAAGCAGCAAACCAAAGACAAGGAAGGAACCGTACCACAAAACATATAAGCTTTCATTCGTTTAATAAAACACCACAAACTTCATCAGAATAAATACAAAAACTTGAAACCACCCTTTAAATACTTGTCATTTGCAAAAAATCATCCAGTAACAAAATGCTTCAAATAAATAATTTAAATAGCCACTGTGATGTCATGAAAAGTTAAAATTATACTACAATTTTTTTTAACATTACATATGTATAAAAACATAAAAATGTGTGTGTGTGTGTGTGTATATATATATATATATATATATATATATATATATATATATATATTTTTTTTAGATATTTTTAAATTTTCATCATGATGTCACATTGGCTATTTAAATAATTTATTTGAAGCATTTTGTCATTGGATGATTTTTTGCACATGACAACTATTTAAAGGATGGTTTCAAGTTTTTGTATTTATTCTAAAGAAGTTTGTGGTGTTTTATTAAACGAATGAAAGCTTAAAAGTTTTGTGGTCCGGTTCCTTCCTGGTCTTTGATTTGCGGCTTTTTCACTTTTACAAGATTCAGCTATATTTCCAATTGTAATTCATCCATAAATTATGCTAGTAGAGTAGACCCTTCTGTTACTAGGTGCAGCAGCTTAACCAGAATCAGATGCAGAATTTCCACAGCACAAAACAGGGCTTATAAGTCAGCACTCTGCTAATATTTGACTGGTTTGCAACTCAAATTCTTTACAAGGATTCAGTACAGGTTGGGCATCTCACAGGCCTGCACACTACAAGGGCATACTCTGCAAATACAAAACAGACCATAAGAGTATGCACATGTATTAAAGTTAGTATGCAAGCAATAATGCCCAATAAGGTGTGTGTTACTGTGTAAAGAGCACCTGCCCAGGGGTGTTATGAGGCCCAATGCTACAGGAAGAGGGCATCTACACCACTGGAAGGACATTATTGCATTTAGAGAATGGGCTGTTAGTAAAATCATTTCCCCGGATTCACTAATCTTCCGTGTAAGACTAGATTGGTCTTGCATGGAAGCGCCAATGTAAGAGTATGACGGCAGCGCACCATGCATAATAATGAGGGCACGCTGCCTAAACTCTAAAGCTTACACGGAGCATGGACATGTTTAGCGGGTGTGTCAGACTGCCGAGCAGTCCAAATATCCACACCCCTGCAATGAAGAAATGATGCAACTTCCATTTAAATCAGCGAGTCCGCTCACATGTGTATAATGTAACACTACACTTCCCCATATGTTAAACAACTTACAGAATAAAACATAAAAATATTTTTTTTTTTTACTGATATAGCTGCCCGTAGTTGCTCCAGCAGCTGAGACACCAGAAGAGGATAATAAGAAAAATATATGCAAATTAAGCAACATAGCGATAGCGTAGTTGTTAGAGCCTTCGCACACAAAGGAGGCATTCCCGGTTTGAGTCCTAATACTGCACATTCCATTTTCTGTGGGAAATCTGTATACAAAAAACATTTCCTGACATTTTTTTATATATAAGTTTTGTAAAAAGCATTGAAATGTTAAATGTAGTAGTGCATGAATTATATATATGAAGGAGAAATGTTTATGCATTCTGAGGTATGAGTACCCTATTTTAAGCAATATAAAGCACTGCTAAGCACATTTTGCCAGTACTGAGCATATTTAAATACATTTACATCTAGCTACGCACCTCGCTAACCAGCATTTTTGTGCGTAGCTGCACACCGTGCTAACAATGGCAATGTCGGGCAACGTTGGGCAATGTCAGGCAACATAAGGCAAAGTCGGGCAAAGTTGAGCAAAGTCGAGCAAAGTCGGTTAAACACGCTCACACCTGCTTTACTGTTCCTTAACCAGTCAGGTCTGCCCAGCAGGAAAATAAAAAGCAGTGACAGGGCTCAAACTCAGGATACTGTATATTACAGTCACAGTATTTAACCACTAAGCCATGATAGCATTTCACAAGCATGCACTTTCAACAGACTCATATCTATCAAAGGGATTTTAAACATTGTTAACATTAGCTAAGCAGGCGTGTCCACAGCTGAGCTTTTCCAAAACTGGACAATCACAAGTAAGTGCAGGAAATGAGGCATATTTAAGCTCCACAGGTGGGAATACTTGCTATAGCTGGTTGTAGCTTCCTTCTGCAGTCAGCATGGCTGGTGTAGGTGAAGGCACTTGATTTAGAGTGCAATGCTGGGGCATCCAGGAGTCCAAAATTATGGTTTGGCTCCTCTTCCACAAACATGAGGAAAGACTCCTGCAGGGCCATTACCAGGGTACTCAATATAAAACGAAGGCCTGGAACAGTCTTGCCCATGATCTCACCAGTGCCACTGGTGTTCTTCGGACTGGTGAGCAGGTCAGGCACCATTATTCTGACCTGAAACGACGTAGGAGGGATGAACTGGACTGGTGGATCCAGGAATCCTGTATGATGCCTAATGCCCTAGTACTGAGTAAGTAGCCATTGTATTAAGTAGTTAAGAATTGCTATGCTTGTCTATACTATGGATAGGTATGTCTCAATATCACTGAATTTACTTCACAGCTGCAGGTGACCAGGCTATGAACCTGCAAGCCCATGAAGATAGGCTGCAAAGGCTGCGTCATGAGGCAGGTTAGTAATTATTCTGCATGTACTGTTATATAAATTAAATGAGAGAGCCTTCAAAAAGTCTTTTAACCCAATAAATAAAGGTGTAATAATCCTTTAATAAATGTATGATTCATGGAGTGTGTCTGTGTCATCTTTTTTGATATGATGTTGTACTGTTGCATTCTACAAATAGTAGTGTTGTATTAACCAGTGTCAACCCACACTTGGGTAGGCCCTTATAACGTGGATGAAGGGAGTGCCAGTAGCTTGTATGCATATGTACAGCCCTCAACTGTTGGTTCATGGCCAGCATGTACAGGTTAATCTGGCACATGAGTAGCTTGGTATTGTGTTCCCCAGAAATGTCAGTGTGTTGCCAGAAATGTAGGGAGCTGTCAACATATAACTGATACTTTCACCTGAACATATGTAGATAATTATATGAAAGTAAAGCTGTCAGTGTACCAGCTTAGCAGTAGTGTGTGTGAGCAATTCTCAAAATATGTTTCAGTAACATCTGCATCTTGGACAGTTTGTATGTAAGATACAGCTCATGTATATAATGATCTAGCACAATATAAGGACATTGGGTAGTGTAATAATACATGTAAGGGACATATAACTGCAGTTAATAGGAATGTAGTGAAAACTAAAAGGATATATAACTTGTTAATTGAGCTATCTTTTTCCACCCTGCTGTATGTGCATAAAATGCAATTCCACACCTCAATCGGTATATCTAATCTCAAAACATTTGTTGGGACATATGTCCTATTGGTTTATAAATATTTGCGTTTATTTCTATGCATGTGCCCTGTTAAAATACCACAATATCGGTGGCCTGTTACCATCAATTAAACCTGCGTGCTGTTGTAATATCCACTATTGTTCTATATATGAATGTGTTATGCTTGCTTTTCAACTGTTGAAAATCTGGTGTATTGGTTTAATGGGAATACTTCTGCATGCTGTTATAACTAATTTGTAATGCTGTTGACTGTTACTAACCCATATCTTTATTAAACTCTCCAAAACATAGTTCGTATGGGAAGGCCGGTCCCAGCGGACCTGCCTGTCCCACCTCAGCTGGCCATGGCACCTGGCACCAGCAGATCCGGTGACCAGCCTGGGTCCTCCTCCTCTGTTGGCCCTTAGCCACCTCCAAGTGGAAGCACTGCAGGGGATTGGACTCGGCCCCCCTGTGCAAGCGTGGGTGAAGAGGCTCCTATAATCCTTCGTATGGTCCAGGCTGTGGTGTGTAGAGAGATTGAACATTCTGTTGCAGAACCTCTATGCCAGCTTGAGGCCTGAGTGGCACAACTCCCAGGTTAGCCTTCCCCTCTTACACTGCCCCCAGCACAGCCACCTTCTACCCGTGAAGGTGCAGTGGTGACTGCCCATGTGTGGGAACCTCAGTCCCACTGTTTCCATCTGGGGGCACATGGGCTTGTAATTTCCAAACATCCCTCCCCGTCAAAGGAGTTCACCCACCACGTGTCATATACCACCCCTGTATGCGTCTTGTTTGTCTTGTCTGTTTACCTCCCCAACCTACCTCCTCCAATATACCTACTTCCCCTACCCCACATTCCACTCTCACCTGAAAAAAAAAATGGGTAATCTGCTCCCCCAAAAAATTACACCCCATACATAGCTGCCCATTTTGCACACATGTCCACTGGACAAATGAAATGTTATTAAATTGGCATTACAACATACTTTGTTGCCCTCACCCCTCTCTCAGGGGTTGAAGGGTTTATATCTACCTCCAAATTTATTGCATATGCACAGCTGTTGCTGTTGAAGAAATGGGCAGCTATGGACCTTCCCTACACCTGTCCTGCACACCCCGAGCTATTTTCCATACTGTCTTTCCCTCTTTGTGCCCCTTTTTCACCACTTTCCTATCTCCCCATTTTTCTTTTCTTTCAAAGAAATTAGCACAGGGGTGAGTGGGAGTAAGCAACATTAAGCAGTAGTGAGCGGGTTTGCATGGGTTTGCACTTGTTTGTGCTGGGCTAAGCAATGCGGAGCATCCCGCAAACCTGCGCAAACCCGCTTACAGCTGCTTAAAAGTGCCTTAGTCACTCTGTATGTGAGAGCCCTTGTTCTGCTCAGGAAAAAAATAAAACACCTCTATAAGTGTCGAACCCGGACCTTGCACACACTACTCAACATGATGTACCACTAAGCCACACATCAAGTTGGTGCTTAAATAATTATATCATGCATCCGAATGAGTGAATGTTAAGGAAAATTTGGAATATCATACCACATAACTTGTTCTGTGGATGTTGACCAACAGTTGTTGTGGGATTACATTACATGACTGTGATAAGAGAAGAAGCCATTCTAGCAGGAAATAATGTCACACCATCACCTTACAACCCCACACAGTATCACAGCAGGACAAACACTGGCATATCTGTTTAGGGCAGAGGCCATACCTCTCAACTGTCCCTAATTTTCAGGGACATCCCTGATTTGACCCAAATTTTAGCTCTGACCCTCTGATTCCCTCCTAAAACTAATGACTTTGGGCAGAAAGGTGGTGAATTACAGTTAATGAATAATAACAATAATTAAAGAGTTATACACTTCTTTTACTTCAGCAAAGGTGTATTAATGTATATTCTCTGATTCTCTCAATGTTTCAACTTAATCGCACTAATATTTTAAAAGAGTCCCTGATTGTCTCTGAGTTTTTCTTGACTTTTCCCTGATTCTGTTCAAATTTGTACCTGATTGGTTCAGAGGCCTGTCAGAGGCAGAAACACAGAGGCATTTGAAATGCCTTTGAAAGGAGTTTTGGAAACATACCCTTATGTAGGAATAAAACACTGAAATACAAATGGATGTAGCCATGTACTGGTAGCAACCAACTGTAAGAATGCCATTGCTCTATTGTTGAAAAGACCTGTGTGGTGCACAGACAAAAAAAATAACAGGCTATTCTCTGGCTATCATGTGGATAGGTCCACAGTTGGGAGTTACGCAGACAGACTACATGCCTTGACAAACTAACATGTACACAGCAGCCCTGTAAGTCCAGCAAGATAAAATCCATACAATACTACTTATGCTCTCTGTACTTCAGCAACCCTACCCAAATGTAGAATATACCTGTGTGTGCAGGGTCTACCAAGGGTGTAAGTAAGCATACTCATTGTACTGAAATGTGTCCAGTTTTTCTGAGCACCTCGTGCTAATGTCAATACTAAAAAGCACAAAGTGTTTAGAACTGTGTAAATGAATATTCACAGTATAGCAGTTCACAAACAATTCATGTGCCAAAGGAATACATCCCTATAACTAGCATTGTGTGGCAGTTAATTGTAAGAGTTGAAAAGAAAGTACATCTTTCCATGTATCTTGGGGTAGCATTTTGAGGGGTGAATACATTTCTACACTGACAAGTGGGTACTGGAAGCAGCAACATTAGGCTGAGTACAAAATGTAAATCTCTGGCTACACCCTTGGCTTCTAATATAAAAACTATACCAACATTCTGTCTTAAACAATGATGTCCACACCAAACAAGGATGATCTCCATCTTGGAAAGCTGAAAGGGTCACACCTACATGAGTCAGCAATTTATACTACTGGGTTGCTATGACAGTGATTACTTCAATTACTACACATCAGGCTGCATGCAATTAGCAAATGGTGAGCACTAATTGGTGAAGAGGCCATCACAAGCTCATAGGTTCATAGGTTCATAGGTAGGTACTAGGCTATCGGCCCTAGGGCCCATACAAGTCTAGCAAAAAAAATGTACCCTGGCTTTCGCCACCCACGAGAATTATTTTCCTGTACCCCTGTTGAGCAGAGCCACAGAAGTGATCCCCGGGGTGAATTTCCCATTTCCCATCCAATCATCAAGATTTTTCTTGAAGAGTGCTAATGAGGAGCTCTGTTTGACATAGATAGGTAGTCTGTTCCAGAGTATGGGAAGTCCCTGGGACAGGAATCTATCCCTCCAGCATGTTCTGTTTATTGTGGTGACAAGGTTTAGGTCCCTAGAGCGTGTAGCTTGGAGGGATTGGGATTTCTTTAAGTGAAGCATATCCAACAGCTCTGGGTTTGGCATAGCTTTGTATGTTAGGCAGAGATCACCCCTGAGTAGGCGATATGCGATGGAGTAAAGCTGTAGTTTTTTGAGACGGTCTGCATAGGGCATCTGTTTGAGGCCAGTAATCCTCTTTGTGAGGTATTTCTGTGGTCTTTCCAGTTGTTGCATATGTCTTGTGAGGTACATACCAAAAGGGGCGTTGTACTCTATAATGGGTCTAATGAGTGATGAGTAGAGGGGAACAATGACCTCTTTTTTTCTGGATGAGAATCCTTTTGTGATGAGATGAGCCACGTAGAAGGATTTCCTGACCACTGCGGCAATGTGATTATCAAAGGAGAGACTACTGTCCACCTGTGTCCCAAGGTCTCTTACCACATTTTTGGCATTAAGTAGACTACCAGCTATGTGGTAGTTCATGGGTACAGAGTTTTTACCAAAGGGGATGACAATACACTTTTTGGCATTGAGCTTCAGGCCATGGCTTTGACACCAGGTATCTGTCTCAGTGAGGCCCTTTTGTAGTTTGTCCACATTGTTAGGAGTTTCAATTATGGCTGCTAGTTTGCAGTCATCTGCAAACTTTGTTAGCCAAAGACGTTCCGTGTTGGCCTGCACCTCAGAGAAGTAGATGCCAAACAGGAGAGGACCCAGGACTGAACCCTGTGGTAATCCACTTGTCACTGGTATGATGTCGGATTTGTAATCTGCTGCTTTCACAGTGTAGGTTCTGTCCATGAGCCAGTTGGCAACCCATCTTGTGACATAGGGATTTATACCTAGTTTAGTGAGCTTATCTATAATTCCAGAGTGGGGGATGGTGTCAAAAGCCTTGGCAAGATCTATATAGGCTGTGTGAACCATTTTACCCTCATCTATGGCTTTGGTGACTGCTTTAAAGAAGTCAGTCAGGTTTAGGAGACATGGTCTGCCTTTTACAAATCCAAACTGGGTAGGGTCCAGAGTTTGGAGATTACCAATGTCTTTGTTTATGAGTTCCATGATGATACGTTCCATGGCCTTGCAGACCAGGCTCGTCAGGCTAATGGGGCGGTAGTTCCTGGGGTCCGTCATGGCTCCCCCTTTGTGGAGTGGGATAACCATCGCAGTGCGCCATTCAGCAGGCACAAAGCCTGAGGTGAGGCTATGATTGAACATGGTACTTAGGTAGTGTGCCAGTTCATTCTGTAGTTCTTGTAGAATGCAGCCTGGGATGTTGTCTGGTCCCATGAATGCTGTGTTCCTGCCTTTGGAGACTGTAGTTTTTACCTGTGCAGCCGTGATTACAGGAACTTTGCTTTCTTCCGGTATAGAGATGGGCTCTTTAATGGGTGAGATGGGGGTAAAGTTAGCACTGAACCTATCTGCCAAGATGTTGGCAATATCAGTTGGTTCTGTATATTTAGTGCCATTGTGCTGTAACTCATAGCAGATCTGAGTTTTGCCATTGAGATTCTTAACATAGCTATAGAATGCTTTGCAGTTGTCTTTAGAATCAGTGGTGATTTTGTTTTCGTAACTAGCTTTGGAGGATTTTATCAGGGATCGCAGCTTCTTACTGAGGCTGACAAGGGAGCTCCTCCACTCATGGGTTTTTACTCTCTTTTGCAACAGTTTCTTCCTTTTGAAACACAAAGTGAAACTATTAAACTGAAAAGCCACATAGTAAATGCCAAAACTGGTTTATTAAACAAAATATAGCATACACAAGCAAGGTACTAAGCGCTTTCACCCTTCAAAAACGAGGGCATCATCAGAGTACTAAATACGTAATTACATATCCACCCCTTATAAACGTAATTACTAATTAATAAATTAATAAATAAAACACAATACTGGCAATAAAACCTTTCAAATTCATCAGAAAAAATCAATTGTAATACATATTGTTGTATTATACATATACTTAAAATCAAGCCATGTAAATAATACCCCAGGAATATATAAATAGTAGTATAAAAACTTGCAATTGAACAAAATATGTATAAAGAAAATGATTTACTATAAAAGCCCTATTCTAAAAAACTCTAGTAATATATAATTAAATATGTATAAATATACACAAAATAACATTGTAAAAACACTAAAAATGAATTTCAATGCACTAAAAATGAATTTTGTGTAGATGATATCCTGAATTGAATTGGAAATAAAACAAATAACATATTATATCCATCTCAATAAAAGTATAACACCTGTAGTTTAGATAAACACGTAAAATCTATAAAAGACTGATCAAATAAAATGTGATTTGTATTTTAATATACTGGATATAGATATATGTTCATTAATACCTGGCGTAGTACAGGCATTCAATCTTAGTTGCCAGAGGCATTCCTTAGCCTCCAGTAAAGTCTTCTCATCGCCTCCCTTATGTATGTTGTGTGGCATTCTATCCAGGGGTGTAGCTAGGATTTTCAAATTTGTACTGACAGCTCTCAAACTGCTACCCCCCTCCCCAGCCAAGCTACGGACATTCTCATAATTCACGGTTTGCTCTTTTAGTGTCGATGAAGAGGCATTCGCTGTAATGCCTCTTCAGTAATATAATATAAATTCACTCAAACTCGGTTCCTTGAATTGAAAATTAACCTGAAATGTCAGTTCTTTGAAAAATGCAGCATGGTAGTTGGGGTAGAGACTTTATGCTTTTGTTTTCTGTAACTAAGGTACAGGTTTTGAGCTTGAGTAAATTACTAACCACCTGCTACCACTAACTAGGATGTTTCATTCACACACACACCCCTACCTACCTCTTAGTGCAAGAAATATGGACAAAGCCTAAAATAAACAGGGACAGATATTAAATAATGTTCTCGTGAACTTAGAAAGTCGCTAGAATAACAGGATTTGTGCTAGTATGAATTTTTTTAAAGGACATGAAGTCTGAAGCTCAAATGTCTGTCATTATTTAGCAACTTCAGCCTTCAATGATTTTCTAGAAAATCACAAAATGTATGAGGAACAGACAAAAAATATGGGGCAAAAATCTGGACATTCTGCAAAATGTGGACATTTGAGAGGTATGCTACCTACCACACACACACACACACACACACACACACACACAACCTCTCAACCTCTTACAGCAACAAACTCATAAATAAAACTGAGGCAAAGGTCCAAAAATAAGGACATTTTTTTAAATATCGCTCTTATAAACTTAGAAAGATAATAGAATAGTAGTAGGTCTTGCATCAGTACGAATTTTCTGAAAGGTATGAAATCTGAAACTGAAATGTCTGCATTATTTTCTAACTTCAGTCTTTAACAATTTGCCACTAATTTGCCAGAAAACTGCAATTTTATGAAAAACGGACCAAAAATGTGATGCAAAAATATAAAATTGCCAGACAATACAGCTGGGAACCTGTCAAAGGAGGGACACCATTTTAATATGAGCACAGTTAGCTTAGAGCAGCTGACAAAATTAGAGAATCTACATGCATTTCTGAAATAAAGTAATGTATAACTCTGATCATTACAGTTATTTATAAAAGTAAAGTAAACCCTCCATGTTTTCTTCCAAAATTGCTATTTTGTGGAGGGATCATTAGGGGAAGAGCAACATTTTGAGCCAAAATCAGGGACAGTTGAGGTTTGGCTATGCCTAATTCTATAAAGCAATTTATTTGCATGTACCTCTCAACCTGTTAATGCAATAAATCTGGACAAGGCCAAATATATTGAGGGAACATATAAACAGTACTAAAATTGCTCTTGTATAAACTGGGACAGTTGATAGAACAGGTCTTATTTTAGCATGCATTTTCTGAAGGTTATAAAGTCTGAAACTAGTGTGTCATTATTTAGTGACTTAATTCCTAAATCATTTGCCAGAAAACCACAAATTGAGGAACAAACCAAAAATAAGAAGCAAAAAATCTATTCATTCTTTGAAAATCTGGACAGTTGGGAGGTATAGTTCAGCTGGGGCTGTCTAAGTTTGCCGCCCTTCCCCCTCACAAAACCATGGTCGAATGGAGCCTCCCCCTGCAGCCATTCCAATGATCCTTTGCTATTTCACTCCATTTACCATAAACACTAATGTACATACTGATTTACTTCTATGATGATTTGAACTTCATTTGAAAGTTTTATTTTGCATTTTACAGCACAAACACTAAGACATCTGCTAAACAAACTTGGCATTAAAACTTATTTGCCCTTGAAACTCATGTTCACTGAAACAACATTAAAGCCCACATTCAAAGAAAAATACATTTTACCCGTGGCAGATAAGAATTAATTCTGGGCTGCTTTTAAATCATAGGCCCCTTGCATATGAAACATACATGTGCTCTTTGATACACCTTCCTATTGCTTTGAACATTTTTCCAGTAAACAATGAAACAAAACTGCCCAATTCAGAACATTTCCAACATAAAAGTCTAGTCAAACTTTTACAGTCCACCATTATCAGTAAATAATATGCACAATCTCTGAAGTAGTAAAAAAAGTCATCTAAATAATTCCACGTTAAATAAATCTAACTAATGAAGAGGTTGCTGCTAGCAATCACCTTTATATTTCATGACTTCACTGAAAAATAAAGTGTCTGATGCCCCTGAGGAATAAATTGCCTAAATTACATTAATAATAAGCTAGTAATATTGCAATAGGAAATGGATGGCAAACTGATAACAGGCTCATAGTTAGCGTCTTAACTTTCGGTACAGCAGCATTCACCCCTTATGGGAGTAGAACCAACAACCTTCTGCATTAAAAGCAAGTACACAACATTTTGTGCTACTAGCAATGTGAGCCAACTTAGCATAATCAGTACTAAACTTCTCTTCCCCTGCAGCTCTCAGCTCCTAGTAAAATCTACGCAATACTCAACTACATCTCTAAGTCTGGAAAAAGCCAAATTTATTGGGGTGGGTCAAAAGGGCAAAAAACAGGAACACATTAAACATTGCTTGTATAATCTTGGAAAGCTGCTAGAATAAAATGCAATGTTACCATCATACATTTTACTGCCAAGGTCACTGTGCAAAATAGTCAGAACAACATACCACTATGCCAAATCACCTGCTTTGTGAAAGAGAGGAAGACTGAAACTTAAATGGCTATCATTTAATGAATTCAGTTCTCACCATAGCTGTCAACCTCTTAGCACAAAACACCTGGACAAACCCAGTAATGAGGGAATACAGCCCTCAAACATATTCAATGAATTCAGTTCTTGCCATAGCTGTCAACCTTAGCACAAAAAACCTGGACAAAGCCAATAACAGGGTATTACAGTCCCCAAAATAAGGACAAACTTCAAATAGTCATAAACTTAAAAAAATTGCTATAAAAAAGGTTGTGTTAGTATATATTTATTGCTAGAATTAAAAGTTGTTTTACTATGTCACCAACACAGGGATAAGATGCAGACTCCACACAGAAGGCACCCCAGCCAAGAATCAAACCAGAAAACCTATAGCTGTGAGGCAACAATACTGCCACTGCACCATCAAATATGTAAGGAAGTAAACATTCAGAAACCTGAAGTCTGAAATTTAAATGCCTGTCAATTTGTTAATCAGGACAGTCTGACTTGGAACAAAAAAAAAAACAATTCTCAGCAGAGGCCCAGGAAAAAATAATGCAGACATGTCATTATATAGTTTTCTAACAAACTTGTGAAAGTAACTCACCAAAGTATTTATTTCTTTATTTGCAGCAAAATGAGCATAGCAAGTTATTAATCTACTGTACAGTTGCATTTATGTTATTTGTACATCATACAAACAAGGGTCTTATTCATTCAGTATGCAAAGAAAGATGCAAAGCTAAAGATGAAACAGCAAAAGTGAATCAAATGAGCCATTATTTGTGAATTTATTATCAAAAAGGCCAGCAGCATGACAGACACCTAACTCAACATATCTTGCTTTTCTGGAATAAACTGCCCTTACCTATCAAGCAGAGTACTTTCTAGCAAGCTTTGAAATAGTCTAGATGACTGAATTGTTGAGGGCAAATTATCACCAGAGATATATGGAGAAAATATACTTAATGGGGACATTGTTAGCTTCTGTCAAGTACTGGAGCTTTTGATGGCTTCCTTTATATTAATAAGAATCTCTAAACATCTGAACCTAAAACAGAAAACATCCCAACCACTAAGAGTTGGTTAACTAATCAGATCACTTCTTCACTTTTAGAACTGTAGAAAAACAAAACATTAGAGACAACTTTACAAAGAAAGCAAGGACAGAGCCCACAATCTGCTATCATGTTTTTAATCTTGCAAAAGATTTCTGAGCTAATCAGCATTAAAATGTCATTAAGACCCTCCATTAGTGTATATTTATCAAAAGCATTTGTGATTTGCTACACAGTCTGCTATAAATTATAAGATGTTTTTCCTTACTGGAACAATGTTTTAGAATTTGAAAGGTAGCCTGCTCAGTTAGAATGTGTAAACAGTACTCGTGGAGCTATTACTTTCTGAATCTACACCAATAATCAAAGAAAATCAAACTGCTTGAAATGCTCATAGAACAACTGGATTACCAAGTAAGTGAAATAAGGATGAAATGTTATTTTGAAAAATAGCCATACAATACTGACCTTTGCACATTAAGTGCTACAGAAAAGGAACTAAGCTGTTTTATAAAGAATTCAGAAACAGTTTAAGACAAAAAAGTAATGATGACAATGACATGTTACTAATTATGAACGAAATCATTAGATAAAAGCAGAAGATTGGCCATACTCCTTAGCAGAATCTATACTATCTGACACAAAATACTTACTAAAAAGAATAAAATCTATGCTGGGCCAGACTAGAGTCCCACTTACCTCCCACAACACAATTAACATTACCACAAATACCCTAGATGACTTTATATATCTGACCTATCTCATTTTCTCTTCCAGTTTCAAAGCTTATTCTATTATTCCTATAGTGACATCCCCCAAACTACTTTTTCTGCCCATGGCAGTCTCACAGCTATCCATAAATACCAGATTCTGCCCTTCCTCGCTGCATACGTCTAGAAACTACTTTCTCCTATCTTAGATTGGAAGTGCTCTAACAGTAAATGACTTAAAATAGTATCAGCCTACATTTTCAGGCCACCACATTGTTTTTTTTTTTAATTTCACTGTACAAACTGGAGTTAGCTTAGTGACACACACACACACACACACACACACACACACACACACACACACACACACACACACACACACACACACACACACACTACTCACCAGCCCCTTGGTTCTAAATAAAGTCCCTGACGTGAGAGAGACCAACAAATCCTCCTGCTTTAAGTCCAAATCCTCCCGCTTCGAGTCTTCGACCATAACGCTTGCATCCTAAACCGCATTTGAACTGACGCGCGGTGAGCTCCATTCCGACTGGCTGCCCTGATGAGCTGACATCATCGTCGTGCACTATTAAAGCGCGAAAACTTTAAAATGCTAAAGCGCGAAAACTTTGAAATGCTACCCCCCTTCTAAATACATTGTACTGAAATCAGTACAGTGCGTATGCCTCCCGACGTCCCTGATTCTATCTATAATAAAAAATAAAAATCTCTTAAAATTTGGACATCTAGTGCTATATGTGAAAAGAGAACTTGTAGTTTTTTGCTTTTTAATATCTCTGACATGTTCCACAATGCATTCTCTAAGCTTTCTAATAGTCTTTCCAACGTAAAATGCTGAACATGTTGAACATGTTGCTAGATAGACAATCATCTTTGTGTTACAATTACAGTATCCGGGGCATATAATAGTTTTACTAAAATTACTAATAGCAACATAGGGACCATCGTTGATGTATTTACATGTACGACAGGTTCCGCATTTGCTCATCCTGGACATTTTGAAAGTGTCCTTATTTGTGTTCATCTCATAAATTTCCTTTAAATTCCTCCCTCTACTGAATGTAATCTTTGGATGACTGCCAATAATCTCTGTCAATTCAGCATTATTCATAAAAACACTTGTCCATGTCTCATGTATAATATTAACAATATTGTAAGATGTTTCATTGTATGGTAATATAAAAGTATCATTTCTAGATATATTTGTATTAGTATTCAAAATATTGTTACATCTAAATTTAATAATAGGCCTATAAATCAGATGTCTTTTAATAAAAATCTCTTTTTTAATGTTACAAATAAGTTTATTAGGATATCCCCTGTCAAGGAACATATCAGATAATTTCTCAATTTCTAACTCAAAAGTTTTGTCATCACTAACTATTCTTGATAGTCTTACCATCTGACCTTTGATCAAATTCCTTTTTTGGTGGTATGGATGACAACTATTAAAATGTAGGAAAGAATTAGAAAATGTTTTCTTCCTAAAAATACTGGAATGAATCTCACCATCACTAAGAGAAAATACAATATCAAGATATTCACAATTGCTCTCATAAAGTTTACTAGTGAATTCTGAAAACCTAGATGTCCTGCCTAAAAACTGTACAAATTCTACAAATTCATCTCTTTTCCCTGTCCAAAAAATGAGAATATCATTCAGGCATCTCAAATATAGGGCAATGTTGGACCAATATGTGGATGTGAAAACATGCTCTATTTCCCATTTGGCTAACACCAAATTAGCATAAATCGGTGCACATCTGGCCCCCATGGCCACACCTGTGTTTTGTCTATAATATTCACCATTCATAAACATAAAATTATTCTCCAGTACTATTTCCATCAATTCATTCATAAGTTTACATTTAGCAATATTCATACCACTAAATTTCAATAAACTGGCCTCAAACATTTCTAGGCCTTGTTTGTGAGGTATCACCGTAAACAGATTAACAACATCAATAGTGGCCATAATCATATTAGGACTTAAATTAATAATACGTTGTCTAACTAGATCTAAACAGTGCCAGGAGTCTTTTAGAATATGTGGCAAGTTAGTTAGTGTCTCCTTACAATGAACATCAATAAAAGATGCAATAGCCTCGGTTTTAGAACCCCTGGCTGATACTATGGGTCTAAAAGGTGGGTTGCTGATGTCTTTGTGTATTTTTGGAATTCCAAAAATGAATGGGGTAATAGGAAACTCAACAGTTTAATAAGTGTATTCTTCTTTGTTAATAACCCCATCCATGAGAAATTCATACAGTAACCAATCCACTTTAGTATATGCCCTAGACATTTTGTATTTTGTAACTTTCTCATAAGTATTGTTATCGCTAAGCATTATAGTCATTTTGTTATAATAGTCAGTGTTTGTCATGATTACCACACCACCTCCTTTGTCAGGTTTCATAACCCTATATTTGTCAGTCATAGTTAATTCTCTGAGACAGAACATTTCAGTTGAAGTGAGGTTCTGTGATGTATATACATCCTTCCTCAATGTTCTTCTAATCTGAGTCTCGCATAATTTTTCAAAAATGTATATCATAGAGTTTTGTGGTGGTATAAATGTGCTACTACGCTTAAGCCTAAAACAGTTAGTGTCCATAATATTGTCATTATTGGTATTAAAAAACATCTTTAAATTCAATAGTCTGCTATAAAGTTTTAAATTAATTAAAACTTTTCCAATGTAATGCTTAAAAGATGGTACAAAAGTAAAACCTCTTTTAAAAAGAGCAATAAAATCATAACCAAAATTATTGTCTGTGTAATTATATAAACTGAAACCTCCATCAGAAATAATAGAACATTTACTCTGATTATTAAAGGTTACTAAACTCTGTGAACATCTTATATCATTTGTATTAAAATCATAGAAAGTGTCATTAACATTAGTTGTAAAAATACTACCATTCATATAATCACTAATATTATCAACATGAATTTGTGATGTAAATTCACCCTGAACAACTGAATTAGTATTCTCAATTATATCTATCTGTGCCAAGAGTTGGTCCTGTATACTGATGTAGTGTACTGCTGGTTTAGTTTGTGATACTGACCGCCATATCGGTCACGTATTCTTTCCGACCTTCTGGATAATGGCTCCTCTAAAAAAACTCCCTGTCCATTATCAAGACCATAAGTATCATTGTTAGCCCTTTGTGGTTGAATAGGTTTATCATTAGTAGAGGGACTGTGATTGTCCTTACTAATAGTGTCAGTATCCAATGGCTTAACAAAGCGTTTCATACTTTTAAATTTTTTAAAATGCACATACACTCTATTATTCTTGTAATCAGTAGTGTCTCTATTTAATTTATGATTTTTAATATCCAAACCTTTGTTAGTAAATTTTTCCGTATCTTTAAAAATATTTTCTAAACGGAACTTATGTTCAAAAAGCAAGTCCTGGCGTATACTTTTGTCCAAAATAGACAAATGTTCATTTAAAGCCGCTAATTTAATATTATTGTTCCATATAATAAGTTTGATAAGTTCAATACCTGTTTTATCAAATAATTGTAACAATCCATCAAATAAAACAGTACCTTCAGTGAATCCATAAGGTAATTTAAAGATACGTAATCCTTTAGGAACTTGACCCAGTTCCAGAGATCTTTCTAAAAAAGGATTATCAATTTGTAGCGATTTGAATGTTTTCAATACTCTTTCGAATTCAGTGAACTGTTTATTGAGACTACCCATGTCTCTGTTGTTGTAGATGCAAGCATTGCTAAAAGATGGTGCCGTTAAAATGACTTTAAATCCAAAATTTTCTTTTCAGAACCAGCAGCTGCAGCATATGAGCCTCCATTATGTCCGTCTCCAGGGTTCAATGCCGAGTTCTGGGGTGGGCCTCCAGGCTGTACACTTCCTGTATTGGTGCTTCCTCCAATAGAACACGCAGAATGATTACTAGCTGACAGTTGAGTCAGGCTTGTAGTAGGGGTGGAATGTAAAGTGTATAGCCGCTCCTGAGACTCTGTCACTAATAATTCAGCTTCTGTAGCTTCTGTAGGGATTTTTTCGCTCCTATCCTGTAAAGCCTTAATCAGCCATTGTGTAATCTCCATGTACTGCAACAATAATTATTCCATATTGGCAAAATAGTCCAAAATAAGCCGAAGGGTGAAAGCGCTTAGTACCTTGCTTGTGTATGCTATATTTTGTTTAATAAACCAGTTTTGGCTTTTACTGTGTGGCTTTTCAGTTTAATAGTTTCACTTCGTGTTTCAAGTTTGTATTCTGTGCCACTCAGTATCTGCCTTGACTGGTTTGGCATTTTTCAATTAGTTACATAGCGTTTATAGCATTTACAGCATTTTATAATTACAACAGCTGTTTTATTTCAGCTTATTTTGGACTATTTTGCCAATATGAAACGCTTTGTTAAGCCATTAGATACTGACACTATTAGTAAGGACAATCACAGTCCCACTACTAATGATAAACCTATTCAACCACAAAGGGCTAACAATGATACTTCATAGGTTCATAGGTTCATACTAGGCTATCTGCCCTAGGGCATTTATAAGCCTAGCCAGAGTGTGCTTGGCTTTCGCCACCCATTTTAAATTAATTTTGCTATGCTTTTTTTTTGAGGTTAGTATACTGTGCCTCTGTCTAACAGTGACACAGAAGTGATAGCTGGGGTAAACCTACGATCTCCCATCCACTCATCAAGATTCCTCTTGAAGAGAGTCAATGTGGGACTCTGCCTAACCTGGACTGGGATTTTATTCCAGAGTGAAGGGAGCCTCTGGGTTATGAATCTGTCCGTCCAGCATGTCCTATTTATTTCAGTGCTGAGGTTCAAGTCTCTCGAGCGCGTAGCTCGAAGGGATTTGGATTTTCTGAGGTGCAGCATGTACATTAATTCCGGGTTGGACATGGCTTTATACATCAGGCACAGATCGCCTCTGAGCAGGCAGTATGCCACTGAGTAGAGCTGGAGTTTCTTTAACCGGGCAGCATATGGCATCTGTTTGAGCCCTTTGATCCTCTTGGTGAGGTACTTTTGGGGTCTTTCCAGTTGCTGCAGGTGTCTGGTAAGGTACATCCCAAAAGGGGCATTCTACTCAATTATGGGCCTGATGAGGGATGAGTAAAGAGGTACGATGACCTCCACTGATCTAGATGTGAATCCCTTCATGATTAGGTGGGCTATATAAAATGTTTTTCTAACCACTTTGGCCACATGGTTGACAAATGAGAGATCGCTATCAACTTGGGTCCCCAGGTCCCTAATGACTTCTTCTGTACTTAATGGATTACCACCTATGTGGTAATTTGTGGGCACTTTGTTTTTGCCAAAGGGGATGACTATACACTTTTTGGCGTTTAGCTTGAGGCCATGGCTCTGGCACCAGTTGTCTGTTTCTATGAGGCCCTTTTGGAGGATGCTTGTGTCGGCTGGAGAGTTGATTATGGCACCCAGTTTGCAGTCATCTGCGAACTTGGTCAGCCACAGTCCTTCCGTGTTGGCCTGTACCGCCGAGAAATATATACCGAACAAGAGAGGTCCCAGGACTGAGCCTTGTGGGATGCCACTTGTAACTGGTTTGGAGTCTGACATGGCTCCAGCAATTCTAACCATGTGGGTTCTGTCCTTGAGCCAGTTTGCAACCCATCTAGTGACATAGGGGTTTATATTTAAGCCGGTGAGCTTATCTATAATGCCCGAGTGGGGTATTGTATCGAAGGCTTTTGCGAAGTCCAGGTAGGCTGTGTGGACCACCTTCCCCTCGTCAATGGCCTTGGTGACTGATTCAAAGAAATTGACCAGGTTTAAGAGGCAGGATCTGCCCTTAACAAAGCCAAACTGGGTAGGATCCAGTGTCTGTAGGTCCCCAATATCTTTATTTATGAGGTCCATGATGATCCTTTCCATAGCTTTGCAGAGCAAGCTAGTCAGGCTTATGGGGCGATAGTTTCCAGGATCTGTTGTGGCACCACCTTTGTGGAGAGGGACCACTGTTGCTGTACGCCACTCTTTGGGTACATATCCTGTAGTAAGGCTAAGATTGAACAGTAGTTTTATGTTTGGGTTTAGCTCTTCTTGGAGTTCATGAAGGATGCAGCCTGGGACACCATCTGGTCCCATTGATGCTGTGTTTTTTGCTTTGGAGAGGGCGGCTCTTACCTGAGCATCTGAGATGTCAGGGGGGAAGCACTCTGTTGGGATAGATATTTGCCCTTTTGGTGGGGAGAGGGGGGAGAAGTTTGCACTGAACCTGTCAGCTAGGATGTTGGCAATGTCTGTGGGCTCGGTGTATTTTTTGTCATTTTGGACTAATTCCGAGCATATCTGGGAATTTCCACCCAGGTTCCTAACATAACTAAAGAAAGCCTTGTGATTATCCTTAGTGTCCTGTGCAATTTTTCTCTCGAAGCTGGCCTTAGACGATTTTATGAGTGCCCGTAGTTTTTTGCTAATACTGATTAGAGATGCCTTCCCTTTTTGGGATTTTGCTCTATCATGTAGTAGCTTCCTCCTTCTATTGTATAGTTTGTTTATGGCTGATGTCCACTAGACAGGACGTCTGCCTTTGGAGGATTGGGTCTTGGTTTTATTTGGGATTGCATGATCCATGCATTCCTGAAGGTGTTCATAGAATGCGTTTATAAAGGATTCTGTGGTCTGGGCCTATTTTCCACAGGCCGGGGGCTTTGAAGGATTTCGCCTCGGTTTTGAGGCGTGTAAAATTTGCTTTAGAGAAGTTTTACACTGTGGTTTTCTGGGCAGTGGGTGGGGTCGGGATGTGAATATCCAGTGAGATTAGTTTATGGTCTGAACTTACCAGTGAGGGATACACTTCTGGTCTGGAGCATAGTGTCTCCATGTTGGTGATGATCAGGTCCAGTATGTTTTCCCCTCTTGTGGGAGTGGTAACAAGTTGTTCCATAGCATTTGAGTTTATAAATTCTAGGAACCTTTGGGCTAGGGTGTTGGAGCTAGAGTAATGCTCCCAGTCTATGTTTGGATAGTTGAAGTCGCCCAATATAATGGTGTTTGGAGAGACATTCATATTTTCCAGTATTCTCAGGAAAGCCAAGTGGGGTTCCTGTGTTTGGGAGGGTGGTCTGTAGCAGGCTATAAACTGGAAGTCAGTTTTACCCACAGTTAGTTGCACATGGATAGTCTCTGATGCTTCGTGCTGTGCCACCAACCTGGAGGTGTGGGTATCTTTGACGAATATTGATACTCCCCCTCCTTTTGTGGTTCGGTCCAAGTTTTGGGGTCGAAAACCATGGTATGAGGTATAACCTGGTAGTGCTGGGGTGCTCTCGGGAGCCTTGAACCAGGTTTCTGTTACTGCACAGATATCGATGGTCTCCATGCTAAGGAGAGTTTCGAGTGAGTGCATCTTGAGGTTTAGACTTCTGGCATTGAGTAGCATAACTCTTAGTATCTTATCCCTTGTGATACCTATGGAGGTGGGTTTGTCTTTTGAGCCTTGCCTAAAAAAGGCACTATGGGGGTAGCAAGAGCCTTTGCCAATATCCGAAAGCCCAGGGGTGACAGGTGCAAGCCATCCCTAGCGAAGCATCGTGGCTTGTCGAGCATGTCATCCCAGGCTGACAGGCATTGTATCCCCTTTGAATGACACCAACACTTACGCCAATTGTTGAAATTGATCATCTTGTCTTCATATTGT
The DNA here is from genome assembly GCF_019279795.1 of Protopterus annectens. Taxonomy (NCBI): domain Eukaryota; kingdom Metazoa; phylum Chordata; order Ceratodontiformes; family Protopteridae; genus Protopterus; species Protopterus annectens. The sequence continues at coordinate 221,291,198 of NC_056742.1, read as the reverse complement.
GGCATCATTCTTGGTGAGGGTAAGATGCTACTCAAGGTCAGGGTCATACCGGCCTGGGCTACATGCTCAGAGAGCTCCTCTATGTCTCTTTTCATGTAGTCCAGGGAGGTACGTCTCAGGTCATTCACACCAGCATGGACAATGACTGAGTCATATTTGTATTTGCCTTGGAGTGACCTGAGTGCTTGTGTTATGTGGCGGATCCTAGCGCCCGACAGGCAGCTCACCGTGACCTTCTCCTTGTTCAGCCTGGTGAGCGGGACGTCAGTGTGCCTGACGATAGAGTCACCTATTACAAGTGTATCAGGTGTGTTGTTTAGCCTTAAGGGCTATGACTGTTCAGCACACTGGCTTTGTGAGCTATGTGTTGCACGTGTTTTGTTTTGGGGTAGCAGTTGCTTGGGTGTCTGCTTTGGAGGTCTCTGCTGGTTAGGCAGATTTTTATTTAGAGCCTCCGAGTATGTTTTTGTGTGTTTATGTGTTTGGTTTGTTGTCATGGTAGGTCTATGTGAGACTGGAATTGTAGTGAGTGTGGTTTCCTTCTCCTCCTGACTGGCTACGCCAGTACTGAGTTGAGAGAGCTTAGCCTCCAGTTTGGCTATATGGTTGCATCTCTCATATGTGTTGGAATTTGTTGGGAGGAGGAGAGGGTTGTCTGTGTACATGACGCAGTTGTAACATTGCCTCAAGATTCCCAGATTCACTAGCTGGACCGGAGAGGAGATTGACAACTGACCTTTGGACATGCTAGAATAGTATTGGGAATTCCTTTATAATTGAAAAAAGGGCCAATGGGGAACAAGGTACTCAAGGGGAGTTTGTGAGGGTGTAGTGCTTTTAATTTTTTAGAGCTGACTTATATAATTGCTTTAGTGAGCAAGTGCCAGGTAACTTAAATGCAATGTGTTACAGGTAACTTAAATGCAAAAACAACAAACAGCAACTTTCTTTCAAGTGAAACAAGGAAATAAGTACAGTAAGCATTGCAGATATCACTAGGGATCCACAGAAGTGCTAAAAGGCCGCGTTTTAGGTGGAATTCGCGTTTCAGGGAAATAAACAAACAACAAGCATACAAATAAACTAGATTCAGCAGGCCTGGATCTAGTCTATGCTACAGCAAACAAGGTGTACCAATTTCAGTAAGAAACAGTGGTACAATGGTCTTGATGATGGACAGGGAGTTTTTTAGAGGAGCCATTACCCAGAAGGTCGGAAAGGATATGTGACCGATATGGCGGTCAGTATCACAAAGAAAACCGGCAGTACACTACATCAATACACAGGACCAACTCTTGGCACAGATAGATATAATTGAGAATACTAATTCAGTTGTTCAGGGCGAATTTACATCACAAATTCATGTTGATAATATTAGTGATTATATGAATGGTAGTATTTTTACAACTAATGTTAATGACACTTTTTATGATTTTAACACAAATTATATAAGATGTTCACAGAGTTTAGAAACCTTTAATAATCAGAGTAAATGTTCTATTATTTCTGATGGAGGTTTCAGTTTATATAATTACATAGACAATAATTTTGGTTATGATTTTATTGCTCTTTTTAAAAGAGGTTTTAGTTTTGTCCCATCTTTTAAGCATGACATTGGAAAATTTTTAATTAATTTAAAATTTTATAGCAGACTATTGAATTTAAAGATGTTTTTTAACACCAATAATGACAATATTATGGACACTAACTGTTTTAGGCTTAAGCGTAGTAGCACATTTATACCACCACAAAACCCTATGATATACATTTTTGAAAAATTATGCGAGACTCAGATTAGAAGAACATTGAGGAAGGATGTATATACATCACGGAACCTCACTTCACCTGAAATGTTTTGTCTCAGAGAATTAACTATGACTGACAACTATAGGGTTAAGAAACCTGACAAAGGAGGTGGTGTGGTAATCATGACAAACACTGACTATTATAACAAAAAGACTATAATGCTTAGCGATAACAATACTTATGAGAGAGTTACAAAATGCGAAATGTCTAGGGCATATACTAAAGTGGATTGGTTATTGTATGAATTTCTCATGGATGGGGTTATTAACAAAGAAGAATACACTTATTTAGCTGTTGAGTTTCCTATTACCCCATCCATTTTTGGAATTCCAAAAATACACAAAGACATCAGCAATCCACGTTTTAGACCCATAGTATCAGCCAGGGGTTCTAAAACCGAGGCTATTGCATCTTTTATTGATGTTCATTGTAAGGAGACAATAACTAACTTGCCACATATTCTAAAAGACTCCTGGCACTGTTTAGATCTAGTTAGACAACAAGTCCTAATATGATTATGGCCACTATTGATGTTGTTAATCTGTTTACGGTGATACCTCACAAACAAGGCCTAGAAATGTTTGAGGCCAGTTTATTGAAATTTAGCGGTGAGAATATTGCTAAATGTAAACTTATGAATGAATTGATGGAAATAGTACTGGAGAATAATTTTATGTTTATGAATGGTGAATATTATAGACAAAACACAGGTGTGGCCATGGGGGCCAGATGTGCACTGATTTATGCTAATTTGGTGTTAGCCAATTGGGAAATAGAGCATGTTTTCACATCCACATATTGGTCCAACATTGCCCTATATTTGAGATACCTGGATGATATTCTCATTTTTGGACAGGCAAAAGAGATGAATTTGTACAGTTTTTAGGCAGGACATCTAGGTTTTTAGAATTCACTAGTAAAATTTATGATATCTTGATATTGTCTTTTCTCTTATTCATATTCATCAAGGATATCTACACCTCTCTCTACATCCTATCTACAGGATATGTACCCATAGAATGTTGCACAGCAACATTCTTCCCACTCCACAGGGGTGGGGCTACAACAGACCCTTGGCATTCCCACTCTATGAGCCTGTTGAGTCTGATCTGCAAGGCAATGGAGCCAGTCATAACAGATCTCAACAATAAAGACATTAGGAACCTTCACACAGTTGAGCACACCCAGTTTGGATTCGCCAAATGCAGATCATGCCTCCTGAACTGGGTGGATTTCTTTGAGACAGTTACCCAGGCTACATATGATTGAAAAGAGCTCCACACAGCCTACTTATACCTCGCTAAGGCCTTTGACACCATTCCCCAGTCAGGTATCATAGATTAACTCACCAACCTGGGAATAAATCCATACATCACAAGATGGATTGCAAAATGGCTCACAGATAGATCCCACAAATTAAGAGTTGCTGGTTACATGTCGGACTCTAAACCAGTAACAACTGGTGTCCACCAGGGTTCAGTCCTGGGGCCACTCCTGTTTGGTATATACTTCTCAGAAGTACATGCCAACACAGGAGGGTTGTGGTTGACTAAGTTTGCTGAGAACTGTAAAGTGTTTGCCATAACAGATTCCCCAGATGACACAAATATTCTCCAGAAGGGACTCTATGAGACAGATGTGTGGTGTCAGAAGCATGGCCTCAAGCTCAATGTGAAAAAATGCATAGTAATCCCCTTTGGGGAAAACAAAGTACCCACAAACTACCACATAGATGTTACCCCCTAAAAACTGATGAGGTAATAATGGATCTGGGAACACAATTAGATATTCATCTTTCCTTTGATAACCATGTTGCCAAAGTGGTTAGGAAATCCTTTAGGCCCACCTAATCAACAAGGGGTTTGCACCAAGATCAAAAGAGGTAGTGGTGGCCCTCTACTTTTAAGTCATCAGACCAATCATTGAGTACAATGCACCATTTTGGATGTACTCAACTAGGCATATCCAGCAGCTGCAGAGACCACAGAGGTACCTCACCAAGAGGATTACTGGCCTCAAACAGTTGTGTTATGCAACACATCTGGAAAAACTACATCTGTTCTCTGTTTTGTACCACCTACTCAGAGGCAAACTCTGCCTAACATACAGAGCCATGTCCAACACATCACTGTTGAACATGCTCCATCTAAAGAAAACAAAACTGAGCTGCACTACACACTCCAGGGATATGAACCTCATCACAACAATGAATACAACATGCTGGTGGGATAGAGTACCATTCCAGAGACTTGTCTTACTGTGGAACAGAGTCCCAGTGTACATCAGACAGAGCCCCTCGCTGACACTCTTCAATAGGAACCTTGATGAGTGGATGGGAAACAGACAATTCACGCCAGGGATCACATCAGCAGCCCCACTAGAAAGGGGCTTAGGATGCTAACTATTAGAACTAGGGCTTAGGAGACTAACCAATGGGGTGGTGAAAGCTGCACAACTTGCCTAGGCTAATATATGCCTTCGTGAAGATAGTCTACTACATACCTGTGAACCTATGTGAGAGGTACATGTCTACAAATAGTAGATGTGTACTTCATTGTACAGTCATGTTGTACAGCAGGCACATGCATCACATGCACTGTAATGCTTACAGATACTGGTGGCTATTATGTACAGTGGGTGAGATGTGCACCTCGTGTCTTTTGCGCCATTGGGATATGTGCTGGGTGAGACAGTCCTGAAGGCATATATTAGTATGGCTAGAGTGTGCAGCTATCACCACACCTGGGGTTAGTTCCCTATGCCTCTGTGTAGTAGAGCTGATGAAGTGATCCATGGTTGACAGTTCAGTTTCACATAAACTCATCAAGGCTCCTCTGGAAGAGTGTCAGTGAGGGACTCAACTTAATGTAGGTTGGGAGCCTGTTCCAAAGCAAGGGAAGTCTGTGAGTTAGTAATGTATCCCTCCAACATGTTCTATTTATTATTGTGTTGATTATATCCATAGAGCATGTGGCACAGTGAGCTTGGGTTTACTTCAGATAGAGCATGTACACCAGTTCTGCATTGGACATGGACCTGTCTGTTGGACAGAGATCACCTGAGTAGAGTACAGATTGAGTTACGTTAGTCTTGTTGCATGGGGCAACTGTTTGAGGCCAGTAATCCTCTTGTTGAGGTACTTCGGTGGTCTTTCCAGCTGCTGAAAGTGCCTACTCAGATTCATCGCAAGTGTGTCGTGGTACTCTCTGATGGGTCTGATGACTGATGAGTAGAGGGAACATCCTTTGTTCTACATGCAAAGACTTTGGCAATTTGTGGGAACATATAGCATGATTGTCTAACCACTTTGTGAATGTGTTTCTGAAAGTAGAAATGACTATCCACGTGTCCATAGATCCCTTATTATTACCTCCGTATTTAGGGTGTTGGCACCTATGTGGTATTTGTATGACTGTAGCTCGAGGCCATAATTTTGACACCACATCTGTCTGACTGAGATCCTTATTAAGGATGTCTCTGTTGTCCAAAACATCGATTATGACAACCTTTTTGCAGTCATCCACAAACTTTGCTAACCATAGCCCTCGAGTTTGACTGTACTTCTGAAAAGTATACACCAGACAGGAGGTATTCCAGGACTGAGCCATGGGGAACAGCAGTTGTTACCAGCTTACAGTCCAACAGGGAGACCACAATTCTTACCTTGTGGGATCTACCTGTGCCCCAGTTGGCAATCCATCAGATGACATACGTGTTTATGCACAGGTTGTTGATTTTGGGGATATGACATGTGTGTGGGATATTGGAAAAGGGCTTTTCAAGGTCTATGTAGGCTGTGTCTAGCTCATTTCATTGATGTATGTCCTGGGTAACTGCCTTGAAAACTGTCTAGCAGGTTTAGGGACCATGATCTGCCTCTGACCTAACCAAAATGGGTAGGGTTGGGTGTTTGTAGGCTCCTAATAGCTCTGTTTATGAGTTCCATAATGATGGACTCCATGGCCTTGCAGATCAGGCTTATTAGGCTAAGACAATAGTTCCCATGGTCTGTTGTGCACCAACACTTGAGGAGTGTGCCAAACACTGCTGTAACCCATTCAACAGTTTCATATCATGTACAGAGGGTGAGTTTCAACAGACTGTTCAGGTGCAGGGTCTGTTTGTTTTGGAGTTCGCATATGACACAGCCAGGGACACCATGTCATCCCATAGATGCCGTGTTTTTAGGTTTGGATAGAGCTGTAACCATTGTATATGTGATTTGTGGGTTTTCACAATTGCCAGGTATGGTAATGGGCCCTTTTGTCAGTGAGAGGGGAGTAAATATTTATGAACCTGTCTGACAAGGTGTTGGCAATGTCAGTCACGTACATGTATTCATTTACCCTTTGCACTTACTCAGAACATATATGAGTTTACATTGATATTTATGACATAGCTAAATAAAGCTTCATGATTCTCTATAGAATCTTTGGCAATATTTTTGGCAGAGCGTGGCTTGGATAATGTTAGGAGTGCTCATTGTTTCTTGATGATACTGATCGGAGATTTATTGATCTTATTTGGATTTTAACTTTCTTTGAACAACTTAAGTACTTGTATTACATAGTTTGATTATGACAGGTGCTACATCTCAGAATACTTTAAAAATGAAGACAGATACAGTTCTTTCTCTCTTTCAGTGTTTTTTATTAACTACAGTACACACATGTGGGAGCCTCATGGAAAGCACCAGGGAGACTCCCAGAACAAAGGAATAAACAAGCTTATGTACTGGTGATATTGCTGACAATACAAAACTAGAGAGATGAACCAATTAGACCACAGGGCAATTAACCAATCAAAGGTTTACCCGTAAACATATGACAATTCACATCATCATATCTCTAGGCAAGAAAAGGAAAATTGGATGCATTTCCATATAAGGCACATTTCCTGCTTTCAGGCAGATTCTTGTTTTTCAGCATTTTCTCATTGCTCAGAGTTCACTCAAAGTTCATAGTAAACAATACATTAGAATACATACAGACTGTCACATACTCAATTCCCTCAAATACATGCTTTGACTATTCATATTCTACAATCCCCCATTTGATGCTGTGTAAGCATCATCACTTAATCTATCATACATTCATCCCAATTCCAGCATAACTATGCTACTGGTCTTTTCATTATTTAAAGACATTGTCATTTTATCATCTACATTCATAGTTGCAGGCATATAAAAATTAGGCACTTTTTTCACAGTTTTTGAAGACATTAATTTCAAGATCAGTGCTTTGATTAGAAATAAGACAAGGAAAGCATAATTTGCTAATACTGCAATTAATAAAATCAACTTCAACAGTCCACCTCCCCAACCTGAGAATAGGTTGGTTAACCATGCCCACGTAGAATCATCGGCCTCCTTGGCCTTTGAAAGTTCGGAAATTATTTGTATCAGTTCAAGATGACTTTCAATTTCGTACTGATTATCAGGAATAAATGTACAGCACTCATCCTGGATTAAAGCACAAGTTCCTTTCACTGCAAGGGTGAAATCGATGGCCATATGATTTTGGAGTACTACAGCCCTCATAGCAGTCAATTCATCAGTCACTAATTCTAAGGCAGAAAATGTTGCATTGCTTAGTATTTCAAGTAATTTAGATAGCTTTCTCAGTTCCCAAATTGATTTTACTGCTCCATATGACGGAATTATACCAGCCCATGATATGACGTCATCACCCAAGTCCATATGGGACAGTCCTTTGGTACTAGCATGAGCTAAATCATGATGGTAGATCCATGAAGCATCAACTCGACCTACAGGATTAGCAGGCTTCTTAACCTCCCAAACATTTCGAATCTTTCCTTTAGGTAATGCAGATACATGTCGAATAGCTGGAACCAGATAGCCCAAGAAGAAGCTACCAAACCAGTCTCCTGGTAGCCATTTATATGCTTTTCTTCCACAAACAAAATAACAATTATCTACCTTAATGGTGATATTGATAGACTTAAAATGATCCCGGGCGTCCTGCAGTCCTTGGAATATCTTCGAATAAACAGTTTCTATTTTCTCTTAAAAGTTAGCTATAGAGTCCTTCACAAGTCTTTTTACAGGTGAAAAGTCTGTTACACAACCCGGATTGTCCATAGTGCAGTTATATACCACTGTTTTGTTACAATGGCTCCACCTGACTCTGGTTTTACCAAGTTTTTGAAAACACACAGTTCTGTTTTGACTGAGGGACAACTGTAATGCTATTTTGTCTTTTGAAATGACATTTGATGCATCATGAATCAAATTTGTCCAGGTTTCTTTAATTCCTAAAGGGACTATATTTAGCATCAATCCTCCATGAACAGTAGGAATAGCTGTGCAAACCCAACAGTCTGAGACGTTGAGAGATGATGCATATGTGTACTTAATTGCTTGATAAGTGTTGAAAGGTGGATGCCACACAGCTCATTTGGTATGAGTCGTGGAGGAAGCAGGAAATAAAAATGGCCACAGTAAAAATAGCAAAATAACAAGAATAAACACCAAAATCATTGTGCAATATTTTTGAGGGAATGTTTGTTGTGCCCGAGGAGTTTGTGTAATCAGATAAACTTCAGGCATTTTCAGGCTGTGGTGCAGTATGACTGCGAGTACGAGTAGCAATAAGTGGAGAATCTGGACTAACAAAAGGTAAAGGTTGCTGATCTTCAGATGAGACTACCTTCTTGACATGTGATATGTGAATCCAGGTGGGTGAGCCTTGTAGTTGAACTGCTGAAGAAGTGGTCAGTAGAACCAGGAATGGCCCCTTCCAACGTGGTTGAAGAGCTGTTTTTCAAGAAAATGACTTGATGTATACCCAGTCTCCTGGTTGTAGTGCCGAGGACAAGAAAGGATCAGGAGTTTGCTGAGCTGCTGCTACCTGGCGATGATGAAACTGTAAAAAAGAAACAAGAGAAGTGCAATACAGGAGAATATTATGATCAAATTCATCATATTCAGAAAAGGGTGGTGGTGGAGTCATGGGCATATGCATCGTGCAGCCCATGAGGATTTCATGAGGAGAAAGACCTTTAGTTGGATATACTTGAGCTCTCATAGAGAGCAAGGCTAGGGGTAGGGCCTGTACCCAAGTTAGGCCCATTTCAGTAATAATTTTAGCCAGTCTTGTTTTTAATGTCTGATTCATTTGTTCGATAAGGCCTGATGCTTGCGGTCTATAGGGGCAATGAAATTTGAGAGTGATGCCTAACATTGTACAAAGTGAATCAATTAATTGAGCAGTAAAATGTGTTCCACGATCCGAATATATTTGACAGAGAACACCAAAACAAGGTATTAAGTCATAACAAAGTTTCTTGGCAACTGAAATAGCATCATTCTTGACACATGGGTAGGCTTCTAACCACCCATAAAAGACATCAACAACAGTTAAAACATATTTAAAATGAGCACAAGGTGGAAGTTCAATAAAATCCCATTGCAAAGCACAGAATGGTCCCAATGGTTTTGGTAGTGGTTGTGTGGGAGCCATTGTACCTTTTGAAATGTTGTACTGTAAACAAGTGGAGCATGTGCTCAAGAAATGCTGTACAGAAGCAGAAAGTCCTGGGGCAAACCAATCCTTTTGGATTTGTTTTATTAATGCTTGTACCCCAACATGAGCTGGCAAGTGATATGCTTTAATAAGAGAATTTAACATGGATTTTGGGCAGACCAGTCTACCATCTGAATGTTGCCAAATGAGATCAGAGCATTTAAAACAACCTTGAGCCAGCCATGATTTTCTTTCTGATTCTGGTGCTTCAGTTTGTAAAGCTTTCAGCACTGTAGTATCAAAAGTAGTTATGGATTGTAGTGGCTACAGAAAATGTCCCTGAACAGTTTGTGAAAGAGCAGCCTGTTTTGCAGCCCAGTCAGCAAAATTATTGCCTTTGGTTTCAAAAGAGTCATTGGATTGATGGGCTGCACATTTTGCAACAGCAATTTGAGATGGTAACAGTAAATGTTGTAGTAGGGTATTTATATAAAAATGATTTTTAATGGGAGATCCAGAAGATGTTAAAAACCCACGTTCTTTCCAAAATCATGAACAACCCCATGGGCATAGCGGGAGTCAGTATATATAGTGACAGATCTGTCCTTAGCTATTTTTCATGCATTCGATAGTGCTACTAGTTCCACAGCCTGTGCAGAAGTGCCTGGGGGTATCTGTGCTGATTTTAAAACTTCAGTCGGTGTACAGACTGACCAAGCTGCTTGGAATTCTCCGGAGTTTGTTCATAAACAGGATCCATCAACAAAAAGAATCAAATCCGGATTCTGCAAAGGAGTATCATAGAAATGTAACCTAGGAGAAAGAGCAGAGTTAACTACAAGCACACAATCATGTGGTTCGCCCTCATCTGATGTTGGTATTAAAGAGGCAGGGTTCAGTTGTGGGCAGCGTATTACTTGCAGGGAGTGATTATTTATCAAACTCAATTTGTATTTGGTAAGACGTGCGTTGGACAGGTACTGTGTTTTAGTTTTTAAAAGTAGTGTCTGAACTGCATGTGGGACTGCTAATATTGTTTCATGTCCCAAAGTCAGTGGAGCTGCCATGTCAATCAAAATAGCAGCAGCTGCCACTGCTCATAAGCAAGCTGGGTAACCAGAGGCAACCGGGTCTAGTTGAGTGCTGTAATAAGCAATAGGCCGGTAACCTCCAGTGCGTTGCTGGGCTGAGACCCAAGGCAGTTTTGTTTCACTCTCAGCAAAATAAAATAAATGGTTTTGAATAATCTGGCAATCCTAGTGCTGGAGGATTTATTAAGGCTGTCTTTATAGCCTGAAAAGCCTCATCGTGGTGTGACATCCAGGGTAAAGGGTCTGTGATTTCTTTCTTTAAAAGTTGTAATAGTGGAGCTGAAAGTTCTGAAAAATTAGGTACCCATTGTCTACAATATCCCGCTAGGCCTAGGAATACTCAAAGTTGTCTCTGTGTTATAGGTCGTGGGGCTTTTTGAATAGAGATTATATGATTTGGGAGTATTTGACGAGAACCCATTGAGATGATATGTCCCAAATATTGCAGTTTTTCCTGACAAAATTGTAATTTTGATTTATTTACTTTGAATCCGCGCATAGCTAAAAAATTTAACATCAAAAGGGAATCTTCCCTACATGAGTCACAGTCTGGCGACGCTATCAGGATATCATCAACATATTGAACTAGGACAGAACACGGCGGTAGTTGGCAATCCTGTAACTGTCCATGCATCTCTCTAGAGAATAAGGTTGGGGATTCTACATATTCCTGGGGCAATCGATTCCAAGTGTACTATTGACCCTTATAGGTAAATGCAAATAAATACTGACTATCGGGATGCACTGGAATAGAGAAAAAGGCTGATGAGATATCTATCACCATGAAGCATTGTGCAGTAGGTGGGATACAGCTTAGAATAGTAGCTGGGTTTGGTACAATTGGGAAAATGGGCAAAACAGTTTTATTAACTTCCCAGAAGTCTTGAACAAATCTGTAAGCTTGTTTTCCGGGTTTCTTCAACGGCAAGATTGGGGTGTTACATGGACTAATGGTAGGGACTATGATCCCTTGTCGTTCTAATGCAGAAATAACAGGGGCAATACCAGTGATAGCCTCGCTCATCAATGAGTATTGAGGCACTCACGGCAACTTTGCTCCTGGTCTTAGGGTTATTTTAACAGGAGTGGCTGACGTAAAAAATCCTACATCATTGTCTTGAGTAGTCCACAAGTGAGAGGGTAGGGAATGTAAATATTCATCTCTGCCAGAATGTGGCTGGATGCACATCGTCTGTAAGATGGCTGAGTCATTCAGGGCTGCTAGGGTACTATCTTGTTGGTCTGAAGGTTCTTGGAGATAGACTCCATCTGCTGTGCAGAAGATGGTAGCCCCCATTTTGCAAATCAAATCTCTCCCCAAAAGATTTAACAGTGACGAAGGTCCTACCAGGAATGCATGGTTATCCTGTAGGGGTCCCAAGGTAACTGGGACTGGAATAGTTTCGGAGTATTCGATAGGTATACCAGAGACACCCACTCCTCTAGTTATTTTGTCAGAGAGGTGGACAGTCATGGCTGCTTTGCCAGCTAACATGGATTTAGTTGCTCCAGTATCGATTAAAAATGGGTAGGGTTTATTTTTAACTAGTAACATTACATGAGGTCCATCTTGATCCACAGGAATTAAAGGACACAATTGCTGTTGTTTCTGTTCAGAGAACCTTAATTGAGGTTGCTGTTGATTGGATGGCGTCCAAGTAGAATTCCATTGTTGTGTCGTATCAGTGTACGGTGCTGGTTGCTCAGCCAAATATGGGCATTCATTTTTCCAATGGCCTGATTGGCCACAATTGATACCTTCCGTCTGATTACTAGAATGTTGGGGTGGAGCCAACTGTGTGCCCTGCCAATTTTGTCTATTCTGATTTCCGGGTCCTTGGCGTCCACCCCTCCCTCTTCCCCGTCCTCTATCCCATTGACCAAAAACATTACACATTTGTATTTGTGCTTTTACTAATTTCTCCTGTAAATCTTTCTGCTCTTTAGCTAAATGGTCAGAGAGGTATTGTACTTGCTGGACTAACTCATGCAGGCCTAAACTAGGTCAATTTAAACAGACTTCTTTTAACTTGTCCCTTACTTGAGGGTGTAGCCCATCCACAAAGGTGGCTGACAATCTGCTTTGTGATGGTCCTTCAGTGGGTTCAGGGTACCCAGAATATGCCTCAAATGCTTCAGTGAGTCGATGTAGGTATTCGTCTATAGGCACATCCTCTTTCTGTATGATTGATTTGATTTTCGACCAGTTGGGGGTAGGTGGTACAATTACAGTGATAGAATCAACTATACATTGTCTAACCATTTCAAATCCATTTTCCCCTTGCATATTGTGCTTTGGTATTGGTGTAGGAACATTAGCATGATCCCAGATACGTTTCATAAGATCGGCTGGTACAGCATATTGTAGGACAGCTCTAACCTCTTCTATAGTAGGATTTTGCAAACAGATATGTCCTGCCAGTATGCGTTGAAACTTGTCTGGGTTATTGCGAATAGGCGGAAGTGATTTGCTAATAGCTTGAAAATCAACTGCCGACCACACCCTAGGCACAACTAATGTGGCCGGTTGCCCTGCATCTCTAGCATGGGCTGGATTCAGGACTTCTCTCAACGGAAATATTCTCTCTTCATCTGATGGGATGGTGCCCGATTCAGAGTCAGAGTCTGGATTAGATTTATCCAGTCCACTGTAATCATCTTTGCCTTCAATTAGAATTGGACATTGTTTGTAAATCTTACCCTTATGTAAATATACGGCTTTCTTATCATAATATTTCTTCGGCTGGCTAGGCCTAGGGTCAAAAGGCATTTGTGCCTTTTTCTTATATTTTTTTGGCTTTGAGTGGGTTAATCTAGGTGATAACTTGCTAGAGGTTTCTATCTGATCGGGTTGCTTTATAGGCAGTCTACTAGACTGACTATCCAATGTCTGGGTTCCACTTCCAGACTCGAGTGCGGTTTGTTCTTTCTCCCACCGACCCCCACCCTCTGTCGTAGAGCTTACTGCTGTGTCTTGAACTTGTGAGGGCTGGTATAATGGTGGAGGAGCTGTAGGGGGTGGGGGAAACCAAGGGTTATCATCCTCAGATGATTCAATTATTTGTAATTTATTTAATTCTTGTACAGGATATAAGCCTTTAAAGGGCGGTTCCTTTAAACATTTTCTGTTTGCTACATCTAGATTAGTTGCAGTATGTCGCAGTTCCTTTATCTGCTCTTTTAGTTTCTTTTGATTATCTTTAAGACTACTAGCGACCAAATCTTTTTCCCTTTCTTTAGCTTCACACATCCAATCATTAAACGCTGCCCAACACAACGCTGGTAATCTTCCTTTCTTTTTAAACCTCTTTTGCAAATTAATCAATACATCTTTATTAAAACTACCGTTTTCAGGAAAGGCAAGATTACCGTCATTTTTAATTAGGGCGATCCACTGGTTTAAATACATACAACTGTCCCGGGACACCCGATAAAACATATAACCAGCTGGTGTACCTCTTTCTGGCTCATTTATTTTTCCCACACTCGCTCCTATTTTCACTCAGTAAGCTATACTTGTGTAATACAGGTTTAGCTAAGACGTATCTTTGTACCCCACTATCATTCCTCCTTTCATACTTATGACGCCAGTATTTCCGTATTACCCCACCCTCATACTGCACATTTAATAGCAGAGAAGAAATGCATGCCACTTACCTTAAAACAACTGATTGAGAGAAATGATAGGCAGACAGAGAGATGAAGAAAACACTGCAAAAACAGAAAAATCTGTTATGGGCCCTTTCATTAGCAGTATTTCTTTCACTTCCTGACTGCTGCAGCTTTTTCCCAATTCAGATCCGAGTAAACGGCACTAATTGTTACATCTCAGAATACTTTAAAAATGAAGACAGATACAGTTCTTTCTCTCTTTCAGTGTTTTTTATTAACTACAGTACACTCGTGCGGGAGCCTCATGGAAAGCACCAGGGAGACTCCCAGAACAAAGGAATAAACAAGCTTATATACTGGTGATATTGCTGACAATACAAAACTAGAGAGATGAACCAATTAGACCATTACACAGGGCAATTAACCAATCAAAGGTTTACCCGTAAACATAAGACAATTCACATTGTCATATCTCTAGGCAAGAAAAGGAAAATCGGATGCATTTCCATATAAGGCACATTTCCTGTTTCAGGCAGATTCTTGTTTTTCAGCATTTTCTCGTTGCTCAGAGTTCACTCAAAGTTCATAGTAAACAATACGTTAGAATACATACAGACTGTCACATACTCAATTCTCTCAAACACATGCTTTGACTATTCATATTCTACACAGGGATCCAATATATTATATGAGTCTGTTTTCATATCACTGTGTGTGCAAGGCAGGATTGCTGAATAGTGACATGTGTCTGGAGTAAGAACTGCAACTGCCAGATATGTGTGGCCCACTGCTGTACTGAGACATGGCCTAAGTGTGTGAGCATGCCCAGTATGACCTTTCAGTATGTTGTTGACTGACATTTGCTTCATTTGTTTAAGTTTGTGAGCATGCCCAGTATGACCTTTCAGTATGTTGATTGAAATTTGCTAAATTTGTTTAACTTTGTGAGCATGCCCACTATGGGCATATATACTATATGTGTGTGAAAAATCAAGTCGGTTTTTACTTCAGGGCTCACCTTTGTGTTGTACATCAACAGGAAGCACTCTGTGCCTGCAGGGCTTCCATGAGTCAATTTGCTTAGACATCAACATTTCTACATACAGGGGGGACAGCTATTATTTGTACATTTCTACCTGGGGGGGCACACCTGATTGTTACTGTGGGTGTACATAGGATGAGGGGTACACCTGACACTTATACACATGCTAGGCCTGCACTGCTATGTCAGGTACTCCATTTCAGTCTGTACTATTGTCTATCATACTGGCTTGAGGCATACCACTGTACTACAGACCTTAGCTTCCAATTACACACATATTAGTTTGTGACTTCATAGCCTACCCAACTCACATCACACTGCCTGGCCTGCTGTTATCTGTCTGCATAGGCCTTGGGGGAGGTTACCCATATTCCAAAGGCATGATACAGCATTTGTTTGTGTTTGCGTCTGTCTACAACTATCCTGCTGGCTGTGACTGTTAGGTATGTGACCCCCCCAGCTGGTATGTGTGAGTGACTTAAGTTGTGTCTGTGCCAGTAAAATGCTATCATGGCTTAGTGGTTCAATACTGTGACTATAGTGTACAGTATCCTGTGTTCGAGCCCTGTTACTGCTTTTTATTTTCCTGATGAGCAGACCTGACTGGTTAAGGAACAGTAAAGCAGGTGTGAGTGTGTTTACCTGACTTTGCTCGACTTTGCACAACTTTGTCTGACTTTGCCCGACTTTGCCCAACGTTGCCCGATGTTGCGCTGGTTACCACGTTGTGCAGCTACACGCAATTGTATTTAAATATACTCAATACTGGTAAAATGTGCTTAGCAGTGTTTTATATTGCTTAAAATTGGGTACTCATGCCTCAGGTGGTGCTGTAGGGCTGCCTATGTCAGATGCACATAGTACACTCCCTATACATGTTTGAAAATAGGTAATGTCAAGTTAGGCATCCCTTTTACTGTATGTGCGAGTCAGAGAAAGGTGTAATTTTTAGGGTTCCTACTGTGTATGTGCTATGTGTTGCCTCTTTGCCAAGGCCAGGGCATACTGGGCATGCCTCCTTCTGCCTACTGGGGCAGGCTCTGGTTGTTCCTCCTCCGATTCACGCTGTGCCTGTGCAGGCCTTGGCAATGGTGGGAGGGCTGTTTGGTCCTGACCCAAGCTGTTCCTGCTGCAGCTGTTTCCGCAAGATCATATTGTGTAGCATGGCACATACCATAAAAATTTGGGTACATGTAGTTAGTGAGTTCTGCAATGCTCCACCAGATGTGTCCAGGCACCAGAACCGTGACTTGAGCATCCCAATCACACGCTCAATTATGATTCTTGTTTGTGTGTGTGCCTCATTATGGAGTTCTTGTTCACATGTGTGTGCATTTCTGATGGGTGTCATCAGCCATGGCTCCAGTGTGTATCCAGCATCCCCTACTAGGTGACCGTAGGGAATGTCTCCATTCGCAAATAACTGGTACAGCTGGGTCAGATGCCAAATGTGGGAATCGTGATAGCTTCCAGGGCATCCAACACACACATTCATTATTAAGCTCTGGGCATCGCACATGAACTGGCAGTTGATGGAGGGGAAGCCCTTGCAGTTGATGTAGACCCTACACTGCTCAGCAAGTGGTACTTTGATGCATATGTGCATGCAGTCTATTGCACCCACTACCTCAGGGTATTGTGTTATTTGGTGGAAAAGACGCATATTGCTGGCCAATGCCTCACGGGAATTGTGGAAATATATGTGGTCACCGACATGTGCTGACATGGCATCCAGGAACTGATGAAGTATGCCAGATGCTGATGCCTGTGAAATCCCCATCATATCATCAGTTGGTCTTTGGAAGGTACCTTTAGCTAGTATTCGTAGGCCAACACATACCTTGGTATCCACTGGGATGGGTTCCCCTCTGTTGGTTCTGTGTGTGAGGCGTGGCTGGCACAGCTCAACAATTTGCTGTAGGAGGTCCCTATCCACCCTATAGTGCTCCACTATCTCCAGCTCATATAGCCCATGGTAGGTTACCCTTGATCTGTACACTCTTCTCCATCTTCTCACTGTGGGTTGCTCAGCAGCATTCACAACATCACCACCCTCAGCACCTTGCACATGTTGGTTTATGACAGCAAGAGCAGCCCCTAACATTTTGTCTGACTTAAGCTTTTTAAGCTTTCCCTCTTTGTATACTGCAGTGTTGCAGAGTTCTTGAGAAAAAACGGGGGGGGGGGGATGCTGTTTGCAGAGTTTAAAGTGCTGGGCTGGGCTGGGCTAGTCTGCTGCCTGTGTAATTGGCTGATTCTGATATATTTCACCTGGCAGCTCTGCTAGTTCTTCTTGGTTAACTTCCTACTACTTCTTTTCCTTCCTTTTGCCTTTTTGTTTCCACCCGGGGCAGCATCGTGCAAATGAGCACACATGCTGTGAGCATGTTTGCAAGGAGTTTCCTATCTTTTAACAGTGTACACCTTAGGTTTGAGGTTTTCAAGTAGGACAGCTGTAGGCGCGCCTCTTTGCAATCCTGAGCAACTCAGGGCAAACACAAGCCACTGTGCTCCAATTAGCTTACAGCCTGTCTGACACACACCCTCATGATGTCACCTATATTCTAGTCTTCTACTCACCTACTCCTAATCTGACACTCTTGGGACATGCCTCACATGCTGGGGAAATTGAGATTCACTATCCTTATCCTCATTTGCATAGGATTGCCTAGTAATGCATGGTTACATCTCTCACACTGAGTTTCCTCCCATTAGCAACCACTAGTCAGTAACCATGTTGTCTTCAGCCTGCCATTCACCTGCATGGCAGAATAAGCTTTTTAGTGAAAATGCCTATTTTTGGCTTTTTTTTAATTATTTTCTTGTTTTTATAAGCGCCGCATGTTTGCACGGTGCTGCGCTATGCTTAAACATCGGAGATCAGGGGAAAAAGTTACATTTTTATCTTTTTGAACATTATGCAATTCCAATGGCCTTATATTTTGGCCATTGGCATGCTTCCTCAACTGTGTGCATCCTTTATTTGGAGCTGTCCTAGCTCCGTTTAGCTATTTGCAGAAATGTACTTCATTACCAATGGAGTACATTTCTGCAGGTAACACTAATCTTCCACAGACAGGTTAGTGTTTGGTGGATCGCAAATTTACCTCATTTGCATGTTTTCCACCAGCAAATGAGGTAATTTGCATACCATGATGCTGTCCATGCAAGACTAGTTTTAGCAGCTCTCATGCATGCCCCTGATGGCTGTTCCTGGATCGGACAGCAGACATATAGCCAGCATGAGCTCCTACACTCATCTTGCACTCCAAGCAAGCTTTCGTGAATCCAGGGGACTGTGTTTTACTTACTTATTTATTTTTTAATACTATATTATTTTTATATGTATTTTGATATAAAATAGTTCCTATACCTTCCCCGGGATTCAAGAAGCTCTGCACAAGGATGTTTTTAGCCTTGCGCCGAGCATTCTCACTACATATGGTGCAGCAGTGCCATATGAATTTGTATGAGGGTGCGCCTCAGCACCCGCAACATGCACAGGAAACATGTGCGAGTGCAGGGGGCATGTAGAAGTGCTCTACAGAGGTGTAAACATGCCCCAACAGTTGCAAAACCTACTATTCCTACTAGTAGAGCCCGCCTCTAATAGTAAGTCAGTAATTCAGTGTCTGTGGATACCAAAATGTATGCTAAGCATACAAGAGTGTCCACAAACAGTAAAATAAAATTGAAGTAGTAAACACACAAGCACGTAGTGGAATTTTGAGCCCTGTCCCTAGAGCTTTCACAATTAGATTTCCAGTGCCCCTATTATACATTTGAATTGCTGCAATATCAAAGGCATAAGCAAAGCTCAGCGTGTGTGCGTGTCACTGCCCTCCACCAAGTGTAGCTTACACATCAAATTCATTCAAATAGAGAAAAACATGTGGAATCAACGTAAATGTTAATAGTGTAGTGTTTAGAGTATCCGCCTAATGAACAGGCATTCACGGTTTGAGCCCAATAACAGAGCATATCATTTTCCATGTGGAATGAATGTAGTTTTGCTGTAAAACTGACATAAGAGTATCATATGAGATATTTGACTTAAGTATCATTCAAGCAAAGTGGCACTGTCATAATGATTAAGGCACTACTAAGCAGGTGTAAGCACAAATAAGCAGCAGTAAACACATATAAGTACCAGTAAGAAAGTCTGAGTGCACTTGCATGGGTCTATGCAGTGCCCAGAATAGGAAATGTATATACATATGTACAGATATACAGATATATATATATGGGCAGGAGTAAGCAAAGCACTGCTACTTACACAACAGGCAGGATATTACCAGTGGGAGTAACATTGTTGATCTGCTAAGTCTACATTACACACAGAGAGTAGTCCCTAGTGGGACTACCCAAAAATTGTTAGGCTATTTGGCCATCCGACCATTACACAAGCAAGTGCTGGTGTGTTCAAGGACTAAATGGTGGGAGAGCCTGAGAATACATGGGTTGGGACAACATACGTGTAGGGCCCCTAACACTCGGGAGAGGGCAATGTGTGGAGGTGTGTCATGGCTGTGATTTCAACTGGACAATGGATGGTATGCGTGTATGTTGAATTCGGGTGGGGTGGAGGAACTATGGGTATGAAATTATGGAGCCAGGCGTGCCAGGGTTGGATGGGCTGGTTCTAACTGGACCGCCCCGTGGAGGTCAGTGAGTTTGTTATAAGTATATATGCATACACACATGCAGACATCAATATGTAGAAGTACGTTCTCTGTAACACATTCTTTCCATTTGCAGACATAAATAACATGCATGTGCCCTTACAAACCTTGACAGTAGATAGAAAAGTAGGTTGTGCATAAGAGGGAAGGGACGAAACTGCTAAAACGCAAAAGTGTGTACAATGTCTGAAGTCAGTGCTGTGCTGAAAAAAATCAAATGTGAGGACTTTCCCACACATGGAATCATTCCTCTGATCTGCCTGCTATGGCAACATCAATTACTAAACCGGTCTATTTGTAAAAGAAATAAGCTGAACACGTACATAATTAGGCTCTCATGAGTAAAGTGTGCGTTACCACATAGTCATACTTATTAATTTATTGTAGTGTCATATTAACGGTAGTAAGGATGTAATAAAGTATAGAGTCTAATCTTGACATAAACACATGCGTGTCCCATGTGGGACAACCCAAAAATTGCGAATGGTATCCTTTTGGTCGCTCATGTCACCAATGTTTGTGGACTAAATGTTTGGGAGTTCTGAGGATACATGGAGTGAGTCAACCGATGGGATGGGACTATAGGAGTAGGGAGTGGCCAATGTGTATTGCTGTTGATACACAGCAAATCCAACTGGAGAATGGATGACTGTAGTGTTAGGGAGACATTGGGGTGTGTGTTTGGGGAACCAGGAGCCATGGGTATATTGGTATATATACAAATGAAGCAGCACAGCAATAGTGTATTGGTTAGAGCAACTGCCTAACAAACAGACATTCCTGTACCGAATCCCACTGCATCACATACCATTTACCATCGGTAATCTGTACATGAATATATTGCAACATCTGTCCACTTTATAACCTGCAAAATAACAATTAACAGTTAACTGGAGCAAAGTGTCAGTGTCATAATGAATAAGGCACTAGTAAGCAGGTTTAAGCATATATAAACACCAGTAAGCATATGTAAGTGTGTTTGCATGGGGTATGCATTGCTTTACAGACACACACACACACATATATATATATATATATATATATATATGTATATATATATATATATATATATATATATATATGTGTGTGTATATATATATATATATATATATATATATATATATTTGCAGACATGTACATATATATATATATATATATATATATATATATATATATATATATATAAATATATATATAATATATATATATATATATATATATATATATATATATATATATATATATATATATATATATATATATATATATATATATATATATATATATATATATATATATATATATATTTGCAGACATGTACATATACATTTTATATATATATATATATATATATATATATATATATATATATATATGTGTGTGTGTGTGTGTGTGTGTGTGTATGTGTGTGCGTAGATATACACAGATATACAGCTATGATAGGAAACAGCACACAAGAATGACATATGTTCACAGGCTATGCCAATGGAAGTGAGGGGCCCAAGCAAGAAACATGAAACATGTAGCATGACCTTCCACTCGCCAGCCAGACATGGGAAACATACACACAAACCCGCAAACAATGTAAATAGTCCACTGCTCCCCAGACCACAGGCATGATACAACCGGGGGGTTACACAGTGCACCTGTGAAATCTAATCTTGGAACACAGACAGGTGCGTCCCTTGTAGGACACCCCCAAAAATTGCCAAAACCAAAAGAAGGTGATGCACCAACAATTCTAGCTGGGATGTATACATACCCAGAATACAAGGGTGGGAAAGCCTGATGACCCATGGGTCGAGATAATTGTATGACATGGGTCCTGTGATTTGGAGAGTGGTCAGCGTGTAGTGGTGTGTTTAGAACCTACCAGGACAGAGAGTAAGGAAGAGTACTGTAGAGGAGGTGCAGGAGGGGGAACTATGGGTAGCTACTTATGGGTCTAGGTGTGCAGGTGTTGGCTGATGTAGGCCTATATGGACAGCCCCAGGGATGTAAGCAAATGTGTTCACTGGGCAGAGGTGTCGCCCAATGCGCAGCCACACCCACTACGAGTCCCACTGCAGCAAAGTGTAATCTATATGGCAAGGAACAGAATAATCAGATGTAGATGTATATATGTAGAGGTATGTGTGTGTATATCTACCCATAGCGACATAGAGATAAGCCTTTCCCTCTCCATAGTACAAATGTATACATACAGAAACAGAATACATATACATACCCACATATAAATATATACATATGCAGACACCCATAGACCCATATGTTGTTAGATATAAATATATATATATATATATATATATATATATATATATATATATATATATATATATGTGTGTGTGTGTGTGTGTGTGTGTGTGTGACTGTAAATATACACATGTATATAGCTAGGATATGATACAGCAGTTACGAGTTACATATGTTCACAGGCCGTGCATATGGGGGGGAGGGGTCCAATAAACAAATGTGTAACACGTGGCATCAACCCCCCCCTCCCCCCAGCTAGGCTGGTGAGACATACAGACAAAAATAAAAGTAAACACACCACTGCTTCCCAGACCACCGGCAGGATACTACCAATGGGAGAGAGCTGCCAGGTCTAAACTTGAAACATAGACATCGATGCCCGTTTGTGGGACACCCAAAAAATAATGATCATCAGAGCCAGTCCTGGTAATGATTCATCAAACCAGGTTGTAGATGTACACAGACCAGTAGGTTGTGCAAGCCTGATAACCCATGGGTCGACACAACGTACGACATGTGTTCCGACATAGGGGGAGTGGGCAGTGTGTAGTGATGTGTTTATACCCCACCTGCACCCACAGTAAGGATGAGTGCTGTAGGGGAATGGCAGGTGGGGGAACTATGGGTATGCAATTATGGGCCTAGGCATGCAGGTGTTGGCTGGTGCAGTCATATTAGGACCATCCTGGGGATGTAAGTAATATTCTGAAATGGGCATAGCTGACACCCATACCTCTCAACCCCTAAGTGCAAATCCACTGGACAGGACATAAACCATTGGGGAAAAATAGGGACCATACTTCTGAATTTCCCCCAATTTCCAGAGATGTCCATGATTTTGACTCAATTTCTAACTCTGTCCCACTTAATCCCTCCTAAAACTAGTGACTTTTGGAGGAAAGGTGGTGAACATGTGGTCTGTCCATCCTGTCATCTTTGGTGTGGGATCGGTTCTCTGTCCTTTCTGGGCCAGCTGTGGTCTCTCTCTGTCTGTGGTCCATATTTCCTGTGTCTGTACATGGGCTCACATCTGTCCACTGTGCTGGTCTTTCTGTCATGGGTTCTCCATGTCATAATGTTTCCATTGTCTCTCTCTCTCATGTCTCATATATATATATATATATATATATATATATATATATATATATATATATATATATATATATATATATATATATATATATATATATATATATATATATATATATATATATATATATATATATATATATATATATATATATATATATATATATATATATATATATTTGCAGACATGTTACATATATATATATATATATATATATATATATATATATATATATATATATATATATGTGTGTGTGTGTGTGTGTGTGTGTGTGTGTGCAATTAGATATACACAGATATACAACTATGATAGAAAACAGCACACAAGAATGACATATGTTCACCGGCTATGCCAATGGAAGTCAGGGGCCCAAGCAAGAAACATGAAACATAGCATGACTTTCCACTCGCCAGCCAGACATGGGAAACATACACACAAACCCAAGTAAACAATGTAAATAGTCCACTGCCCCCAGACCACAGGCATGATACAACCGGGGTTACACAGTGCACCTGTGAAATCTAATCTTGGAACACAGACAGGTAGGCCCCTTGTAGGACACCCCAAAAATTGCCAAAACCAAAAGAAGGTGATGCACCAAACATTCTAGCTGGGATGTATACATACCCAGAATACAAGGGTGGGAAAGCCTGATGACCCATGGGTCGAGATAATTGTATGACATGGGTCCTGTGATTTGGAGAGTGGTCAGCGTGTAGTGGTGTGTTTAGAACCTACCAGGACAGAGAGTAAGGAAGAGTACTGTAGAGGAGGTGCAGGAGGGGGAACTATGGGTAGCTACTTATGGGTCTAGGTGTGCAGGTGTTGGCTGATGTAGGCCTATATGGACAGCCCCAGGGATGTAAGCAAATGTGTTCACTGGGCAGAGGTGTCGCCCAATGCGCAGCCACACCCACTACGAGTCCCACTGCAGCAAAGTGTAATCTATATGGCAAGGAACAGAATAATCAGATGTAGATGTATATATGTAGAGGTATGTGTGTGTATATCTACCCATAGCGACATAGAGATAAGCCTTTCCCTCTCCATAGTACAAATGTATACATACAGAAACAGAATACATATACATACCCACATATAAATATATACATATGCAGACACCCATAGACCCATATGTTGTTAGATATAAATATATATATATATATATATATATATATATATATATATATATATATATATATATATATGTGTGTGTGTGTGTGTGTGTGTGTGTGTGACTGTAAATATACACATGTATATAGCTAGGATATGATACAGCAGTTACGAGTTACATATGTTCACAGGCCGTGCATAAGGGGGTGAGGGGTCCAATAAACAAATGTGTAACACGTGGCATCAACCCCCCCCTCCCCCCAGCTAGGCTGGTGAGACATACAGACAAAAATAAAAGTAAACACAACACTGCTTCCCAGACCACCGCAGGATACTACCAATGGGAGAGAGCTGCCAGGTCTAAACTTGAAACATAGACATCGATGCCCGCTTGTGGGACACCCAAAAATAATGATCATCAGAGCCAGTCCTGGTAATGATTCATCAAACCAGGTTGTAGATGTACACAGACCAGTAGGTTGTGCAAGCCTGATAACCCATGGGTCGACACAACGTACGACATGTGTTCCGACATAGGGGGAGTGGGCAGTGTGTAGTGATGTGTTTATACCCCACCTGCACCCACAGTAAGGATGAGTGCTGTAGGGGAATGGCAGGTGGGGGAACTATGGGTATGCAATTATGGGCCTAGGCATGCAGGTGTTGGCTGGTGCAGTCATATTAGGACCATCCTGGGGATGTAAGTAATATTCTGAAATGGGCATAGCTGACACCCATACCTCTCAACCCCTAAGTGCAAATCCACTGGACAGGACATAAACCATTGGGGAAAAATAGGGACCATACTTCTGAATTTCCCCCAATTTCCAGAGATGTCCATGATTTTGACTCAATTTCTAACTCTGTCCCACTTAATCCCTCCTAAAACTAGTGACTTTTGGAGGAAAGGTGGTGAACTACACATAATGAATAATGACAACAATTAAGAGTTATAAACATCCTTTACCTCAAAACATGTGTATGGATTCATATGCTCTGAGTCTGTCAATATGTCAGGTTAATAGCACCAATAATTTAAATGTGTCCCTGATGTTGTTATGATGTGTCCCTGATTCAGTTGGTATTTTTCCCCAATTGTATGAGGCGTCTGATAGGGACAGAAAGCACATATTCCACTGACAACCTTAGAAAGATGATAGAATATTAAGTATGCAGTAGCATGGCTTGGCTGAAGGATGTGGGTTCCAAAACCCAATTACTTGTTTGTATTGAAAAGTGTCAGTTCCCATGTATTAGCCAGAGAGGTGCAGATTGTAAGAGGAACACACCAATAATATGAATCAAACTCTGGACAGGCCACGGATTCTGTACAGTCGAATGGCATGCTTTCGCCTAATGAGCAGCCATTCCCGATACTGTAGGCATGTAATCCGATGTAATAGGCATCACAAGGTAATATCATAGTCATCACTCCCACCCAGGGGTGTGAGTGTCAGATGCAAACACCAAATGCCATTCCAAAGACATGCATCTGGAGCATTTCTCCCCGGGCCTCCGCTGAAAACAGGCTCTGTGGAACCTAGTCGGACTTTCCCGGTCAACAAATGATAAATAAATAAAATAAATAAATAAAATAAAATAAAAGGCAGTGCATTTGCAAGTGCGGGAGCAAGTGGGTGTAAGCCTGTTTGGCCACCAGTATGCGAGTATTACACTGGTGAAGCAATGTAGAGGCTAACTGAGTGCAAGAAACTGTAACTGGAGGTTAGCATTGCTTAGCTCCGTGCAAACCCACCCACTCACAACTGCTTTAATGTGCCTTAATCACTCCGTATTCAACGGCCTTGTTCTGCCCAGCAACAAAATAAATGGCCTCTGCAAGGCTCAAAACCAGGACCCTGCACACACAGCTATTGTGATTTACTACTAAGCCATGGCAGATATACAGACATTGGATCTTATCACAAACATATCATCCAGTACAGTCATTCAACAGTATAGGAAATGTACTCCATCATGTAGATGTACGTGTAAGTGTTTATGTCCAGATATAGACACATACATATATATAGATATATCAAGAGCATCCCATGTGACAACAAAGCATTAGAAAGGAATGAAAAGGGAAATAACAGCAACACCTGTATTATGTAGTGGTGTTGTCCTATGGAATATCAAGACTCCCTCAGACAGACATGTGTCATTAATACACGCAAACATTTGTACATTGGCCAAATACATCACTCTGTGCATTTTATTTACATTAACACAACAGTTCCTGTCCAATCATAATGTGAGAACAGTACTCTTGCAAGGTGCTGTGTGCATCATCATCATAAAAAAGGTAAATGGGGTAACCATAGAGGGACTGTTAGTGTTGTGTGTACAGTTGGGTTGTCTGCATAACGTGTACCTGGAACCTTTAGGAGTCATGTGCATACCAGGATCATGTGCCTGAGATACAGGGGTGAGGACAACTTGAGTATGTTGTGATGCATATTAAAAGGGTTATATGTGTCCAGTGGACATCTGTGTGAAATGAGAAAGCTATATATGGGGCAAATGTTGTTCTAGGAACCGATTGGCCTTTTGTTTCCGTAGGGTGAAAGTGGGATGTGGGGTAAGGAGAGTAGGTATGCTCATGGAGGATAGGTTGGGTAGGATGACAGACAAGACAGCATACAGGGTCAGTATATGACACATGTGGGGGGATACACCTCGGACAGGCAGAGGTGTTTGACAGTCACATGCCCATGAGCCCCCAGATGGAAACAGTGGGACGAAGATCCACAGCCATGAGCAGCCACCACTGCATCAAAACAGCTGCAAAGTTGGCAGTGCTGGGGGCTATCTAGGAGGGGCAGGCTCACCCTGTAAATGTGACACTCTGCCCTCGAGCTGGTGTATCTGGCCTCAAAACCCCTTATAAAGCCCCCTATGCACCACGTCCGGGACTGTACGACAGTGGACATGTTCCTGTCTGGACTTGCTCCCAAAGGGGACAAGCCCCATCCTCAGTGGCGGTTCCACCAGTAGGTGGTGCAGAGCCAACAAAGGTGGAGGTTCAAGGCTGGGCCCCAGATGTACTGGTGCCCAGTGCCATGGCCAGGTGAAGTGTGACAGGAGGTTCTGCCGGGACCTCCAAACCCATACAGCCTATGGTGTTGCAGTTTAAACACAGTTATGGCTTAGTAATAGTCAACAGCATTCAGGAATACTTACAACAGCATGCATAGATATGACCATCAACCCAACACAACAGATGGTATATATTTGCAGAGGAAGCACAACACATGCATGTATACTGCATGACATCTGTACAAAGTGTAGAAGACTTGTGACTGCAGCTATGAACAGTGGCCCATTATTGGCATGTCACTGAGAACCCCAGACAGTATCTGTCATACCACTGTTTCATAGGACATATGTCTAATCAGGGATGCAATCGCAGTAACTCATCACTATCACCATGTACTGACTGCAATCCTCAAACTATGCTCCTGTAGTTCACAGAGGTATGTTCAGTGAGTAACACAAGAAACAAATGGTTCCACACACTGACCATTCCACAGATGGCCCTACAGATGGGGATCCCTCACAAACAGAGTACTGTCTTGTCAGTTTAAAAACATGCAGAATAGCCATTACCACACACAACTTGTTAAACAGGCAGTAGTCTCAATGAAGCATAGCTACATTTACACGCTGTAGTCTTGCCTGGCACATCACCTTCCTGTCTTTAGGCTATTTCCCAGTGTGTATGTTGTTTGAGGAACATCCAGATATCATCTGTGATGCTGTTTATCAAACACCAGATCCAGGTACCACTCACAGCGACTGTCATGGGCAAACACCAACATGATGTTCCCAGATATTGTACTCTGTTTCCATGCAATTGGCTATGGGAACATCATTGCAGCTGTTCCACATGCACTCAGCTAGAGGAGGACTGCAATAGATGCAGAGGCCATCACCTGATCATGACCATCACTTACAAAACACAAACTGCTACTGAGCAGGTGTACAACTCCACTTCCACCAGAGAGTGTGTGGGAGGGACAGACAGAGGCAAAGTACATCAGAGAAGGGCTTGGAGACTCAAACCTAAGCATCATCTGTCACACACCTACCAGTACAGGGGTTCAAACCCCTTACTGACTATTCATTAGTATTACAAGTGCGTGCAGTTACTCCATGTGCCACAAAGATGACATGTTGGTGTGCTGTAAGAACAAATATGCATGCTGGTGAGCAACATCTGCAACAGAGATATAGTAGACATACATTAGGTGTAGCACACATGGCTGTCCACATGAACGGATGTTATTGCTAACACAACCACACTCTCTAATGGACTCACATTGACACACTTTGCCAGGCCCACAAATACACTTCCTAACTACTTAGTTTGCCACACTGCAGTAATCCACAGGTACTACATGCACCACAGGGGATATCCGGAGGTTCTATGGGCTAGGGCATGTGAACGTGTTTGACATCAGTCGGTATGCTAATGGGAGTTATACTGGGATTGACTGTGGTTGGGAGCATCATACCCCACATGCAGACACAAGGTGCCAGTACTGACATGCATGTGTGCATTGCTGCATGGGTGTGTAGTGGTTGGCTGTGCAAGATGGCTGTCCAAGGCTGGGTGAGGGGTAATCCATGGCATCATGCCACCCAACAATGGTGTGCAGTGGGGTACAGGGGTGTAGTGTCCACAATGTCCCACATAGATTGGTATTGTATGAACTGTCCTGACATCCTGGTTACCATTGTGTATGGCCATAGATTTGCAATGCATGCCATGTCTGTGTTTGATAGTCCTTGACATGGACATTGCCTGAGATGTGCACGTCCCACATTAATGTATAGTGACATGTACAAGTGTACCTTGTTTGGCTGGCACATGCTGTGTACACAGACTGTTATCCTCAGATATGCCAATACTGGCCTGGTGTGGCAGGACCTGCTTATAGACAGCAGGTTGACCCTGCACCTGCATTGATAGTATGATACAGGTATGCCCTGGTGTCAGTGGCATCGGTCCATACAGGGCACATGTGTAAGGCATTGTATGGCCACTGTGGATCACATTTGATGGCACAACATATGTTGCAGGCATCCAGTGGGGAACATAGTGAAGGCACACTTTCTGCAATTATGTGCCTATTGTACTGCTGTACAGGGTACCATGCCCTCTGCAGCCCACTGCAATCACACCATACCTACTATCTGTCATCAATGTGCAGGGTACTAGCAACATAGCAGGATATTCTAGGCAAGTACGTTTGTGTATGACACATGGGTTCAGAATGTATTCCGGTTAATAGTAAGGTTGCATACTTTGCTCACCAGGACTTTTGCCAGATGTAGGGGTATGGCTTGCCAACACAGTCCCTTGGCTGACTGACATCTGTGCTCCTCGTGAGGTGGACATTGTGACATATAATAGGGACACCATATAGGAAAATTACAAAATCCGCTCCCCAACATGTCCAGTGGTTAGACACTCACATCCACCTCCACCCAGGTTCTGATTGTCAAACAAACACACCTGCCATGTCTTGGAATAGAAATCCTACCTAACTAGTGTATCACACTCAGCATTATGCAGTCGCTACAGAGATTACTGGGTTACAGCACTCCCAGAGGTGTATTTCTAGGTGGTTGACAACAGCAGGATTTCCAAAGGTGGTTATTTGAATTGTAAAGAGTGTGCATACTCTAAAAGGCATTGTTACTTTCTCAGTCAGACACACACAGACACACACAGACACACACACACACACACACACACACACACACACACACACACACACACACACACACTTGGCCTCTCTTGGCATAGAACTCCTACCAAACTAGTTGATTACACTACAGCAATACGCAGTTACAGCACACGCTATGGAAAATAACAGGTTACAGCAGTCCCAGAGGTGTATTTCTAGGTGGGTGACATCAGCAGGATTGCCAAAGGTGGTATTGTGAATTGTAAAGAGTGTGCATATTCTAAAAGGCATTGTTACTGTCTCAGGCAGGCAGACACACACACACACTCACACACACACACACACACACACACACACACACACACACACACACACACAGTTGACCTGTCTGGGATTAGAACACCTACCAAACTAGTTTAGCACACTACAGCATACACCATGGAGATCACTGGGTTGCAGCAGTCCCAGAGGTGTATTTGTAGGTTGGTGACATCAGCAGGATTGCCAAAGAAGGGCATTTCAAGTGCACTGCGAGTTGCACATGTCTGCTACCTGCTGCTTATTGTCATGAAAACACATTTACACCTGCTTTATGCAGTCCTAATTGACAGTATCAACAAGGCTTCCAGGTCTCGAACCCTGGACCATGCACATTGAGGTCACTGGACATACTGTTAAGCCATCTGGGCTGTATACGTGTTGCATGGAGTCTATAATGCACATCTTACTACAGGTATTCCACAGTACTGAAAACAAATGGGACAGTCACTTTGTGTACATATGTACAGTACCCTTGAATGTACTGTACTCTGTGAAACAACAAAGACAAGTCTATATCTGTACAACTGTCATAACTACATATATATATATATATATATATATATATATATATATATATATACACCAACGTGATGTGTCCACACACACACACACACACACACACACACACACACACACACACACACACATAGATATATATATATATATATATATATATATATATATATATATATATATATATATATCTACACAGCCATAGCCATTTATATATATATATATATACATACACACATCTGAACACCCTTTGTGACACAGAAGGGTTCCAAAGGAACTGACGTGTACACAAAACAGAGGCATCTCTTGTGTTACAACATTTAAATTCTAAGCAGTTCACCAGAGAAGGGATGGTTGTTGTGTATGTGGAGTTTGGGGTGGGGAATGATGGCTAATGTAATCTACCCCGTGGATTGTGCAGTTCGGGTGGAGGAATGATGGGTATGTACCTACACCCCAGCGACCACTTCTGTGTCACTGCTCGACAGTGGCACAGGAAAATAACATACCCAACTGTAGTTGTGCTTCACTGTGTATTCTTTACCATTCCTAACTATGTAATACTTTGTAGATACTAGTCACCACAGATGGCTACCATGGTGTGCTAAAAGACATTACACACATGTATGCCTGGCTACAGGGTAGTCACACACGAAAACATGCACACACTTACCAGTATTGTGCATACACTTCTTCCCTATGTAAAGGTAACTAGTACAATGGTATGTAGTTGGGGTATGTGCCACAGAACACATACAATTACACTTACTCTGATTCCACTTCTAAGCTGGGTGACATCACAGGACAGATTACTTGCAGTGGGGAGGGGGGAAGAGAGAGATTTAGCAGTTGACATGGATAAAGGCCAGGACAAAAGGAGATATCTCTTTGGAATGCAGCAAAATCCACTGTCATGAGAGGATGCAGACACAAATACACATACACAACCACACTCAGCCATTTGCTGACACACACACTCAAGCTTTTGCTGAGACACACATACACAAACACACTCAACCATTTGTTGACACACACACACAGGCATTTGCTGTCACACGCACAAACACATGCACACAGTTGCCAGTGGTGGGATCAAAACTCCTGCTTATCTACATATTACTATTGCAGTACTATGCAGTTACGAGATGTGCCACAGAGATCACACATTCCAATACAGTCATAATGCCCTTCTAAGATTGAGGACAACAGCAGGGAGACTGACAGTCATGAAGTACATAGCTGTAAACCTGTGTGTTTAAAGTAGGTGTCCATTACAACCTGTATGCACAAACAAGGCACATCATCTGTAGATAGGCCTGAGAGGTATAGTTGTAGCACAGCAGGAACCTGAACTGGAGTATGGCCATCTGTGGAATGGACAACTACAATCACTATACAGGGTTACAGTGGGCATGCTCATACACTTAGTAGCACAGGGCCATTTGGGATGCACTATGATTACAACTACAGAAGGTTATACTGGGCATGCTCATACACTTAGTAACAAAGAGCTTGATGGATGCACTGACTCAAATCACACAAGGTGGCAGTGAGTACACTCATACACTTAGTAGCACAGGGCTGTTTGGGATGCACTTCGATTCTAACCACAGAAGGCCACAGTGTGCATGCTCATACACGTACATGTACAGAACATGTTGTAATGGACTCCTATTGTAAACACACAGGTTTACAGCTAGGTACATCTTACCTGTCAGTATATATGCACATCATACTGGTTTTCTACCTGACACCTGTATATGGCCCTTAAATTATATATCTGTGCTGTGTGATACACATGCATACATTTACATGAAGTACTGACATATAGATGTTAAGTATACACATTCATGCATGTGTGGACGTGACAGAAAAAAGGTTACCTGGGTCACACAAGCAGATGCTACCTACAGCATGCGTCAGACACCTTCCTGCTCTAAAAGGCATACATTGATAGCAGGTTGTGGACAGTGGCATTATATGTGGAACAGTGGCATGTGCAAGTAGAATGTGTGAGCCACATTGTGTAATGGTACTGAGGTGCAGGTGTCAAGATGACCTCTCCCGGCTGTGTTAGTTGTTGTCATTATTAGCAGGACTGCTACCCTAAATATATCTCACATTGGTCATATACACAATTTCTGCTGCTGTCCGTCACCTTACATGAGACATTTGCTACCAAGCACATTACTGCCACTCGCAGTGATGTCATGGTATGAGTGGCAACTGCTAGA
The DNA here is from genome assembly GCF_019279795.1 of Protopterus annectens. Lineage (NCBI taxonomy): Eukaryota > Metazoa > Chordata > Ceratodontiformes > Protopteridae > Protopterus > Protopterus annectens. The sequence goes on along the minus strand of NC_056742.1, from coordinate 221,258,261 downwards.
CAAAAACAATGAGCCAATGTCCTGCTGTTATTATGAGGTTGTCCAGTGTCTGTCATTCCGGGCTGTCATGACTGAATGACGAGCCTTCAACACAGAGCACATGCATCCATGTTTCACGTGTGTGTGGATAATACCTAGGTCACATTTACCCATATAGCCGCATTCCAAGGCCAATGTCCTACACCCAGAAGTAACAGCCTGACACCTACAAGACAATCGCATTGGATGCTTATGCTAACCAGTGCTAGATGTGTGGCTTTAGTAATCCATTTGCTCAATGTAGAACCTACAATGGGGAATACTGACATCTGTGCAGTGAGGAACACCTGGCTGAAGGCTCTGTAGTGCACAATTGCACTACCACCAGATCCAGACATGTGAGCCATAACAGTGGTATGGACCATTCCAGGTGGTGGTGTACACATATTCATAAAGGTTATTCGCATGTAAAGACCACTACTCCAACTTAACACATCACAGATGAGTCAGGTACAGGTGATAGTGGCAAATGCTGCATTCCAGGTTGTATCCTCATGTACATCCACCACCTTGTCCCCAGACTACCAACACACATTTATTTATTTATTTATTTACATTTGTTGACCGGGAGTGTCCGACTGGACGTAGGTCCATTTTCAGCGGAGGCCCGGGGAGAAAAGCTCCACAGTTAAAATAAACAGACAGTAGTTACACTGGGTTACATAGCGATTAACAATTTAACATAGCAATTACAACATATTTACAGATGAAAAACATAGTACATCAGTAGACAACTAGAATCTTTATCTGTGAAGTACATAACAGACATTAACAAATATTACAATAAGAAGTTCCTGCTGTATAATAAGTACTAGGCTTATGAGCATCTGTGCTTGCTATAATCAAGGTAGTTAGTGGAGTGGAAAGAAAGGTAGTGGTTGGATGGTGTGGGTGATATTAAGAGTGGGAGTTGCAAGGGCATAGCCAGCATGTTTTTAGCTGCGCTTTTAGTAAAGTTTTGAAGTGGGTGCATGATGGTATGGAGGTAATTGTGGGTTGGAGGGAGTTCCATAATTTAGCTATGGTGCAAGAGAATAGTGCTTCACCAGCAGAGTTATTGGCTATAGTGATCTGCAAGTGATTTTTGTTGCTGGATCTTAGTGGTCTGGTGGTTGGATAGGGTTGGAGTAGATTCTGGAGGGATGGAACATTTAGTGGATGGTTTACTAGTTTGTGGGCAAGTGAGAGTTGATACCATTGCAGGAGGTGAGGGAATTCAAGCCAGCCCAGTTCAGCAAGTGAGAGACAGTGGAGACTACAGTTGGATGCCCCTGTGGTGAATTTGGCGATTTTGTTGTAGCAGGTCTCTAGCTTGTTTAGATTGCATTGTCTTAGGTTGGTATATATTGGAGAGGCATAAAGTAGGGTGGAAATAAGGAGGGAATTTGCTATTGAAATCTTTGCTGCTTTGGTGAGAAGTTGCTTATTTCTGTATAATGTTCCTAGTTTTATTGTGGACTTTTTTATGGTCATGGATATGTGAATGTCAAATTTTAGTTTATTGTCTATTTCCACTACTAGCAATTTGGTGCGTTCAGTAGGGTATATAGTGGTGTTGTCTTTTGCTGTGATGTTAAAGTGAGAGTTGTTTTGAGTATGTTTGGTGGATTGGAAGATGAGAAGTTTAGTTTTGTTTGGGTTGAGTAATAATTAGGCATAAGATAACCAAGTTTCAACAGAGGAAAAGGCTTCCTATGTGACTTTTTGCAGTTTGGGTAGGGACTGGGCTGAGCAGATGATGGTTGAGTCATCTGCGTATTGTATGAGTGTGCCATGTTTGGTGGCAGAGGCTAGATTATTGGTGAAAACAGAGAAGAGTAGGGGTCCAAGGATGGATCCTTGGGCAACCCCTATGGTGACAGGTAGTTGGGGAGATATGTCATTCTGCCATACAACGGATTGTTGGCAGCCAGACAGGTAACTCTGAAACCAGTTGGTGACTGATTGAGAGAAGGATAGGTTATTGAGGACAGACATAAATTGTTTATGTGGGACCATGTCAAATGCTTTAGATAGGTCTAGGAAAGTAGCAGAGGAGAGATAGCTATTGTTTTTATACTGAAGGATAGTGTTAGTAAAGGAGAGTAAGGCAGTGGTGGTGCTATGGTTTGGTCGGAAACCATACTGAGTATTGGAAAGGAGGTTGTTAGTAAGGAGGTAGTCTGAGACCTGAGAGTGTATGCATCTCTCTAGTATTTTGGAGAGTGGAGAGAGAATAGCTATGGGGCGGTAATTGGTTAGTTCTGTGGAGGGTCCACCTTTGTGGACATCAATATGTGGTATGACATAGTATGGTAGACCACCAGATAACCCTTGACTGGTGGACTGTACCTAGGCCTTCATCAATTGTGCAAAGTACCCATGTACAGACACAGCTGCATAATGTGTTATGCAATGCAGTAATACCACTGTTTGTAACCAGCTCAGTTGTACACATACCAGGGTCCCTCATATGTTCTCAGCATTAAACCTGGGCATGTACATCCCACACTCATACAGCATAAATGACATTAACATAGCTTTTGTTTTCCTTTCTACATACAGGTGGCTACAGTCATTACACACATGCACATGGCAGATAGCATGCTAACAGTACATAAGGCTTGATATATATGTTAACAGAGGTAATATTGCCTCTCTACTGGTCACCTATGACACCTATCATATCATATAACACCCCATGTGGCATGTATGTCTTTAGACATGTCCACATAATGCAATGCCTACAGACATACCCAAATAACAGGATCATAGGACCTACACAAGGCCTGAATTGACAGACTCAGGGAAACCCAGCTCTGCTCTGTATGTTCCTGCGTAGTCACAGGTGATATGTTCATGACATGTACAGCCATGTGTGGCCACATCTCCTACATATACTCCATGTCAACAATTGCAAGCCATAAATGTTGTGTGCTGTCTGGACATTAGCCTTAGTACCACAATAGCCAGTACATGCTGGGGTGAGATGTTTACAAGCCACAGACCTCGCACATGCTTGAATGAGTGTACTGCTTAGCTCTAACAGAGCTCATTGCTGGCACTCTTCCAGTAAACATGAGGTGTGTGTGGCAAATATGATGTGTTCACTGTTGACCATTACAGTGCCCTGGCTTCACCATGGCACTGTCAAGTAACAGTTTGTAGGAGCATGACATGGAATAATGCTGTGTGTGTCTCGCTGATATGTGCTGTTGTCATATATGTACACTTGGCTACTCGGTGAAGGTGGTGGTGTCCTACCAGTACATGACTACAACATCCATTGTGGTGTAATGCTAGGCTATGTTTCACACATGGCATAGGGAAGGTGTGTAATGTATCCTCTTGACCTGCTAGTGCTGCTCCTACTGATGTAGACCACATATGTGTACATGTATTTTTGTTTGTGTAGATTCCATGTGTGTGCAGAGTCTGATGTCTGAAGGTGACTGTTGTCTTAGTACATCATGCTGTTGCAATACAGTCTCAACATTGCCAACTGTATATGGTGATATGCTCTAAGTACAGTAAGCCGTACATGAGGTATGGACGGATGTTTGGACATGACTACTAAGTGGTGGGGCTTCTTTGCAGATGAATGATTACTGAGGACAGCTCACTGGTGTGTTACAACCAGTCCTTCAATAACTTGTGTAACTGCTAAGGTCAGTTGTTGTTAATTGAAGTGGAAAACAGATAATGTAGAATGCTGTAAGAGTGACACTGAAGGCAAACCTCATGACACCTGTAACAGTAATACCTCCCCTGTGCATATATTGTGCATATATCAGCACAGTTGGCAAATGAAAGAGTCAATAAGCTTTGTACCAGATGCGATAGTGCTGTACTTCTGTAATACCTATCATGTGATAGGCAGGTGTTTGATTCACAGTACTGACATGTGTGGGTTTGTGTGTCCATATATGTCATGTATGGTTGGGAATACATCCCACGTGTTATCACTCTCCTGAACACTGTTGTTGACACCAGTACACAGTGAAGTGTAAAAAGAAAGGCATAGGCAGGTGGTTGAACCTTACATATGTAAAGTGTCTGTATGTGTGAGACATAGGTGTATATCTTCATGAATGCCACAGTGTGTGTGTGTGTGTGTGTGTGTGTGTGTGTGTGTGTGTGTGTCTGTGTGTGTGCATGGCTGTCCTTGTGTTTGGCTGTCCGGTCCCTGGAGTGAGGCTGTATTTTACCATAGTGAAATGTTAATGCCCCCTCCCCCCCATCCACTCACTGCAATCTAGCATCCCTGTTGATATCATCAATCACAGACGGGCATTCTAACCACCTGTTAACATGTACACCTGGGGGTGTGACCTGTTGTTACATAGCCTAATCATGGACCCCTCCTCCCCACATACACTCACTGCACTGTAGTATCCCTGTCGATGTCCTCAATCTTAGGCCATTCCAACTACCTGTACATGTGTAATCTCTGTGCTGCATCTTGTAATTGTGTAGTACTATAATGGTGATATGTACATAGGCAGGGGTTCTCATCCGAACACTGGCAATGGTGTGTGTGTACATCAGAGTGTGTATTACTGTGTCTGTGAATCCCTGAGTGTTTGGGTGTGTCTGTGTTTGCATGCTGTCATGGCAGTAGGTATTACTGCTTCCCAATGAGAAGCCACTATTTCCACTGGCATTTACCCTTGTCATCTGGCATACCACTCTTTTACCTCCTCTACACTCCAAATAACTATACCTGTGATGTCACCCACTATGGATGTGACGGCTCTGAACACAGTAGCTTTCTACACAGTTATCATGCTCTTGGATCATTAGAACAGTAAACATAATTGAAACATGGGAGAATATAACTGTGATGTGGAAGCTACAAAGTGAAAGCAGGTATTGTCATACTAACCTGTGAGTAGTCAACATGTACATATGGGACACTAACTTCAAACATCGACATCCCCCGACACATGCAACTACACCTGAAAGAGGAAGGCAGAACGTCAAGATCAACATGCTGTTAGTGTTGTTACACATGATACATGCTGTCAAATGTACAAAATGCATTCTAAAACTGTAATACATGGTATGTCTGCTGCCTGTCAACACTACTCAACAATATTAATCGACAATTGTCTACCTAGAATGTTCACCCTTTGCATCAGACCATATGAACATGTCCCTGCACAGATGGTGTGGATGACAGGGATGCGGCACAGGCATCATCATATGCACAGAGTGATAATGTTTGCCAGAGGCCTAGGCTGCACCATTGGATGACATCATGTGTATGTGTTAGGGCCTGTGATATCATTGGGTATGTGTGGATGTCATGCATGTGTGTTGAGGTGCCCTACATTTATTTCCAGTGTGTGTGTATGCATGCACACAGGTCTGGCATGTGGCTGGCCTACACAGGTGTATTATTGACAGCTGCAGACTGTACAAGGCAAGTTCACAGTGTCCGGCCATGGCCATGTGACCTGCGCCTGCCAGGGGTTGCACAGGCACTACCAGGCAGAGGTCCAGATTGGGTACTGTCTGATGACACATGTCCACTGGATTTGTGCCCCTGTTGGGACCATCCAGGACCATGTGCACATGGCCTGCTGTGTCCTGGTGTGGACTGCACAGCACCAGCTGCACTGCTGCTGGTACCACCACTATGGGAGCAGGGATGTGCAGTAGCATGTTCACGTAGACCTTCAACAGGTGATGTAGCTGACCTATGTCCAGGTGCCCGATGCCTCACTCCCACCAGATGTTCCAGCACAGACATTCCACACTCGAGGATTAACATGCCACAGTCAAGGACTCCCACCATGTCACCCAATCATCTATGCAAAACATCTGCAAGATGATGGTGAGCATTTGCAAGTGCCTGGATGTTGTCAGTTAATGAACGGACAGCAGCCCTCTGAAGCCTCAGACCTTCTCTGTTGTGGCATTCAGCATGTTCCTGTGCCTCCATTACAGCCCAAAACATGCGTCTGGCGACTCCAGCTGATGTGCTTTGTCTCACAGGGGCATGTTGGACAGTGGTCCTCCTACAAGCAACGCTGGGCACATGCCTGTGTTGGACATCACCAGTCAGTTGACTAGGATCATGGTGTGCAGGCACACCTTCCATAGTCTCCACACTTCCCTGTTCCATGCTACCACCCACCAACTGTCCTTCCTCTATGGCCAGTGGTGATGGGGTATGTGTAGTCAGGGGAACTTTGTGCGAGGATGAGGGGGAGGCAGGTGGAATGGCAACCAATGGCACAGATTCAGCCCCTCACAACCCTGCCTGTACCTCAATCATACTATCATCATCACAGCTAGAGTCTGTGGGGACACTAACATTAGGTGGACCGCAGAAGGGCCACACACCTACATCAACACCTGTGAGGAGAAGAGAAGAACTATACATTACAAGTTATAGCAGACACACAAACAGATAGACACACAGACAGACAGACACACAGTCAGACACACACACATAGACAGACACACACACAGACAGACACACACAGACACAGACACACATGCTACATGCAGGTGATATGGCAGATGGCATTCAGTTTAGACAATTATAGTTTCAGCTTAGACAATTATAGTGGTAGTTATTATGCATCCCTGAGTTGCACACAACAGCATGCATGTGTTATAGCAGACGGCATGCACCTTACACTATTGTGGTGGATAGCATACATACCTGTATTGCACCATTTGTGTTAGTAGCCTATGCCCCATGCCTGCAACACAATGCATGCACTTTGCACCATTGCACTGCACTGCCATGGTGTGTGCAATATACACCACATGTTAACAGACCATCGCTGACCTTTGTACATCTGCCACTGATGCTTTGTGTTGGCCACCGCCCCTATGTGTGAGGACATGAGCAGTAGGGTATGTTGACTGCATACTATGTTTGCCTGAGCCCTAGCTTACATATCTCCCCCAAAGCAATACATATCTGTTCAACATTATTCTGCCTACCCCTGAGCTGAGTATAGACATTGTGCATGTGGCTGTACACACATGTTTGACATGGCTGTCCCTACTTTGCAGTGGTGCCACAGACCAGCACATGTTTACAGTACACCCGCCTGCTGTGTGGCGTATGACCTTGCCAGTCACATGTAGTATGACATGCCTTCTGCTGATGTGTTGAATGACATGCATATGTGTAACACAATGGTGTCCTTTCCAATCTACAGTACGGTAATGGTGTTCCAATGCAGGGATGTGTTATATTAACATGGGCCTTCAGCTGATGCAATGCTGTCTGTCCACCCTACAAATATGCAGGGACATACTGCACATTGAGCTGATGTGCATAGCCATTGCAGGGCATCATGTGCCTTCACAATTGCTATACAGTGTGAGCTACTGACACAGTTCATAGCCATGACTATGTTTACATACAATACATATCTAATGTGGAATGTGACCCATGTCACTGAGGTGTATACACACTAAACCCTAATGTGGAATGTGTGATACAGGTCACAGAAGGGTATACTGATGACACCCCTGCACATCTGTAACCATATTACTGATTCCTGGCAACTATGCCCACACATTGCTAACTTAGCAGTACTCTATGTCCCACATGCCATCTGTGTACCTCACACACATGAGGAGCAGGCATGACAGTGGTGTCTAACACCAGCAAGGAGAATGTACTGTATCTGTGGCTTGATGTGGTTGTACATGTATGTTGTGCAACACATGCATGTATTTGGATAATGTATAGGTGAATGCTTCCATGTCGTGACACACTCAAGATGTTCAAGACATTTTATGTGGTGGCTTCATGTTATGCCTACACAAACTGTGCACATGCCTGTATGATGTTTAGTGTTTCACATCTGCAATATCACCATTACACAAAGGCCATAGTTGTATTGTGTCGAGCCAATGTACAACAGGGTGTACACACATGTACATCACTTCTACTGTGTGTGTTGCTTCATGTTTCTGGCCATCCTCCATGGCCATGTGAACACATGTTCTGTCCAATGGTTGTGATAGCCATCTTATTTTACATGTCAGTGTTATCCCATATGACATACACCCATATATGTCATATGCTCCACTGAGGACAGGGTTATGCAGACAAAGGGTGGTATGTATGGGATGTGAGACATGTTTTGCAGGATAGTTGAGCAGTGTTGCAATCAGCTCACTACATGTCATGGACATGTCAGATAGCACATGACATTGTGTGACATACATAGTATGGGTATACTCACAAGGGTGTATCCTGTGGGACGGTCATACTCCAGCTCCAACACATTTAGAGTGTGTGCACACATATGCTCTCTGTACAGTACATGTGTAATGCTGATATGTAGTACCTGTCCCTACAGTGGAACACACCTCCACCATTGTTTTCACTGTTGTCCACACATCTGGCCATGACAGTTTGGAAGGTTTAGGGTAGGTGTTTCATATAGTCTTCAATTGTTTCACATGGGTAAACACTGTGATGCATTGCAGGTCTGACCAGTGTCCATTAACAGGACCACCATACATTATGTGTATGTGAGTTATGGCAGATACCATGCAATTTATATGTTCCGCGCATTATCAAGCCTGGTAAATAATAACAATCTAACCTGACACAGGCTGCTGTCACTGCAAAATGCCATAGGTACCTAACCAGGAGTGTCGCAGCAGTAAGATCATTATCCATACCTGTGTGATAGCTACAGGGTGCAATGTCCATGTTAGCACATAAGCCAGTACAATACAATATAGTATGGAGTATGCACATCTGTGCATACATAGAGTAGCAGACTATAGTATGTGGCATGTGTGCATACATGCCTTGCATATGATGTTACATTACATATTTACAGTAACACATGTAACTATGTGAAATATAGTTGTGTTATATGTGCAGTAGTGACTTACCAGGCAACTCCAGGCTCGGTGGTTGAGAGACACCCACCTCTACAATACCAGCTAAAGCTTGTGGATGGAGGTCTGCATGTGTCCCCAGGTTGGCCAGTAGCTCCATGGTACATGTGAGTGGGGGCTGGGTGAGTGGCCCCCCCACCTGTTGGACCTTGTTCCCTGGCAATTGCATTAGCAAGCTGTTTCACCCATCTTATGAGGTCAGTGCAGTGTCGGCACACCTGCTGATAGATGCGATTGTGACCATCAACAACATTTACCCTCCTGCAGAATTCCTCCCACAGGGCATCCCACTGCTGTGCATCCTGTGGCACATGGCTGAAGAGTGTTGTGTGGTTGTCAAGGAGGTATGAGACTAGAACCTCATCCTACAAGTGGCTGTATGCCGGCAGTCTGCTACGTGGCATAACTGGAAGACGTAATGATGGAGACAGGTCACAGTAACTCAAACAGAAGCACAGCAGTACAGCTGAACATACATGTGTAGCACATTTATTAAGATTACAAATACGTCTTTGCAAATCTACATGACACTAACACCACTGACATGTATAAGTCACACACATTTGACACTTACTGGTGATGTGATGTTATCGCCATTTATGTGTGTGTCATGTGATGACATTGCTCATACACCATGTGGATGTTTTTTGATGTGGGCATGTCTGTTTGCCTGTACTGGTGTCTTTACTTATCAGCACATGCCTGGATGTGTTCACATTAATGCAATTGACCTTAATGCTGTGTATATGTCACATATATAGTCATACATAGCCGTTAGGGACATGACCTGTGACCCTACAGACTTGCAAGCATGTATGTGTTTTGCTATATACATCTACATGGTACTGTACAGCTGTGTATCATCCTGCCATGTATTGCCTTTGTTGCACATGTGTAACACATGGGACAATAGCTAGTCTGATGGTATTTGCAGGGTTGGATATTAACTATAGCATGTATGGTCATAGTGATCTAGTAGGCTATATGCCCTGGGCCATTTATGAGCCTAGGCATACAGGTTACCTAGCTGTAGGCAACAGACAGGTAAGTTTCAGTGGCCAGTTCAAGCAGTGCCACAGAACTGATCCACAGGGTTACTGATATATTTGGCATGCAGTCATCACACCATGTCACAGAGAGGGGTGATGTGCAGCTTCGCTGGACAGGGATGCATAGTATGGTGAGAGAATGTTAAGTGATGGGATGGAGATCTGTCAGGCATGTTGTAATCCTTGTACTAGAAAGGTGGATGTCCATGACTTATTTGTTTATTTGGGATCAGGATGTGTTAAGTGTAGCATGTCCTACACCTGTGGGTTGGACATGGCTTTATTCAGGGTAGGCTGCATGCTGCATAGTGTAGCTAGGGATTTGGAAGGGCAGTGTAGGCCATCTACACATGGGCAATAACCCTTAAAGGAAATATGTGATCTATTATGGGTCACATGGGTGTTGAGTGTGGCAGAGCAATTATCTCTATATTCCTAAATGGCACCCTGTCATGATTAGGGGTGCCACATATGACTACCTGTCTGGTGCGGTGAAGTAACTATCAAAGAAAAGTACTGTCCAGCTGCATCCCATGTACACAGTTTCCATTATGTTAACCGCTGCCTAGGTGGTAGTTCATGGGTACAGGGTTTGTAACATAGGGGATGACAATGCAATACTTAGCTTGTCAGACTGTGGCCATACATCACACACCACACATCTGACACACTAAGGCCCTTCTGTATGTTGAACACAGCACACATTGAGTCGACTATTGCTCCTAGTTCATAGTCATTTGCAAACATCAATAGGCAGATGCCTTCTGCGTTAGTCTGTGTGGTATAGAAAACAAAGAGGGGGAGTACCAGGAATGACCCCTGTATTACTGTTACTGGTATTGGTTTGATGTGCGTGTATTAGTCAGACACCTTCTGTACTGTTGGTTCTGCCAGCAGTCCAGTTGCCAACCACTCTTGTGACATAGGAATATACACCTAGTTTACTGAGTGTAGCTTGAACACAGTATGGGTGATGGTGTCCTACAACCTGGCAAAGTCATGATATGCGGTGTGAATCAACCCTACTGTCATCTACATCTGTACCAAGTACATCAAATACATTGATCATGGTTCATGGCCGTACAGAGCAGACTCAGCAGGGTTGTTGTGCACTAAGTCCCATTATCAATGGTGTCTCCCACTTTGTGGGGTGTGATAACTGTTGCTGTGCACCATTCAGTGTGTACACAGCCTGACATGGAGCTATGATTGAACATGATGTGTATGTGGATAGCTGAATGTTCTTAAATTTGTGTAGGATACACCCTAGGATGTTGACAGGTCCCATGAAAGCTTTATGTATGGCTTTAGAGAGTGCAGCTTGTACCTGCATAGTCGTTAGTACAGGGGCCCTGTAGTGTACATGGATATATTACTAACTGTATCTGTTGGGGGGGTGGGAGTGGGTTTATGTTCTCCAAGACCCTATCTGGATGAATGGGTGCTATTTCTGTAGGTGCAGTACTTCCCATGCCATAGTGCTGTGCAGCATGGCAGGTCTTGTCATTGTTATTACAATTAATGACACAGCTATAAAATGCTCTGTGCTTGGCCTCATAATATGTGGCTGATTAGTTTCACAGTAGTGTTGTGTGGTTTTATTATGGTGTATCTACTGAGGCTGACCAGGGATCACCTACACTCATGTGTATTCACTCTTGCAACAGTTACTACCTTTTGTGGTACAGTTTAAAGCATGGTACCACCAGTTTGCCTTCTTGTTTGTGTTGGGTTGAATCCTGGTTCTGTTTCAGTGGCACAATCAACGCACATATGTGACTGCTTAAGGTTCATTAGTGTAGGATTCAGCATTTGCACATGCATTCTCCATCTGCATGGGTGCCATGACAGTCACCACTCTGCTCTTAGGAAACATAACGTTGGCATTGGAGACTAACTATGTGTAGCATACTGTTAGCCCTGTTTGTGTGACTACTGTGATCCAAATCAGTAAGGTTTGATGCAATCCAACATGCATTGAGTGCAGGTGTTGGTACATGAGGAGTCTTCCCAGTTCATAATGGAATAGTTGAGAGTAGCCATTATTATGGTTCTGTCTCAGACCTAATCTTCCCCATTACAGCACATTATGACAGTTGGGAAATCCGCGGCCTGGTGGGTGATCTGTCTCAAGGTGCAATTTGAATTCCAGTTTGGCACAAAGGTAGTTGCTCAGCATAATGCATCTGAAGTTATGCAAGTGCAACTAGCGTGGGATTGTACATATCCTTCAGGAATATGGACACACCTGCGGCCCGTGTGTTCCAATAAAGGATAATGGGCAACAGGTGAGGTATGTGTTATAAAATGATCATGCGGGTGTGCGCTCTGGAGCATGTCTCAGCCACTGCACAGATATATTTTCCATATTAGGGATTGACATATGTGTGCCCATATAGTGTTTCTGATGTATCATTGTGTAGCGAGACCCGCAATGTATTGCTTAGCTGTCCCTGTAACAGCAGTGGACCTTCACTTGAACTGTGTATGATGTGCATGATAAAGGCACTCTAGGGGAAGCATGAGCCCTAGGCAGTATCCAGATTCCCAGGGGTGACAGGTGCAGGCCCTGTCTGGCAAAGCATCATGGCCTGTCAACTATGTTATCACAAGACGACAGATACTGGATACCCTTTGACTTGCACCACTACACAAGACAATTATGGAATACAATATTTTTGTCCCTGTACTGCAGTATCATTCTGGCCAATGGCAGAATACTACCCAGGCCTAGGGACACACCTCCATGGGCTACAAGACCTGACAGCTCCTACATTGTGTTTCCATGCAGTCCAGGCTACTGTATCACAGGTCCTGCACAACAACATGGAATATTCCAGAGCCATGTGTATAGTTCAAAAGGTGGTCTGAGTGTATGGGTATGTGGCTAATCATGGCAGACAGGCAGCTGACAGTATGTATGCCCTTGTATAGGTTGTTGTGTAACATAGTGCTAGAGTTTGCATTCACAAATGAGTACTGTTGAGCATGTTTCCAGTCATGTGTTCTGAGGTGTGGCACAATTATACAAACTATGTCATACAGTTTGTGTATTTTGGTGTCTGTCTCTTCCTGCTTGAGGGGTCACTTCTTTGGCCAGATACTTAGAAGCGTCTCTGAATGTGTGTGATTTCTGATAGTGTGTGTGGGTGTTCTTACTGTGTTCTGGTAAGGGTATGTGTTAGTTGTGTTGATGAGCTGCATGTGTTAACCTACACCTCATGACTGTCCAGTCCAGTCATGGCTGTAGACTGGGCTGCCTTCCAGCTTACCCCTGTAGCTGCATCCCAAACAATGTGTGGGGTGTGGTGTTAGGTGGGTTTGGCAGTGTACATGGCATAGAGATTACATCCCCCCAGGATGGCCACATACACAAAGCTGACATTAGTAAACACCAGTAGCTGACTAGTGAGCATGCCTGTATGAGCATTCAGTACTACAAGAACCAAGTACTGTATTTAGTTTACATATTGCTTAGGAAGATGTTTTAGACAGTGATGCTCACATGTAAATATTTGTGTTATGGACGTGACAACACTGGCTATTATGGAAACATTGTAGCTACCTTTAGCAGCAATCCTCCTCTGAGGAGCACATCACATCCTGTTAGTTGATTACAGATGATGCAAGTGTCTGCAGGTCTGTTTCCTTCTCTGGGTATATACTCACATATCCACCAGGATCATGTGCTCTGTTGGGCACAGACACACACTTGCCAAACAGTGTCATGTATCAATAGACTCTGATGCCACTATCAGAATGATCAGGATATAATCAGATAGTGTAAGCCATCACCTATGAAGCAGCTATTACACATGGGTAGCTGTCTCCAACATCTTACACTCCTACTGCAGATGTTACACTGGAGTTAAAGATGATATGCAACCTGTTTCATTACCAGTTCTGTGTACTACCTTACACACAATATGTGCAGGCGGCTGTTAGGTTGGCAATGAGAGGTTGGGTTACACAAACCTGGTAGTTCAACCAGTGTGTCTCCATAAACAGCACAATAGCAGATTCAATGAGAGTTATGCTACTCAACACCAGGGGTTGTGATCACAACATACATGCACTCACAGCACTCCTCAGAATGGACAACATCAACATCTGTGCAGTAACTGAGATCTGTCTTAAGGCACCAGCGAGCACACCAGCACTACCAGACTACAACTCATACCACACATTTCAGCCACAGAACATGGACTGACAGACATGGAGGGGCTGTATCCATATTCATCAGTGAAACCTACAAATCCAGGTGAGTGTGGCAGCATGATACCGCTGAGATCATCCATGTGCAGCTAACATCAGCCACAGATGCAATGTAAACTGTGGCCTGCTACAGATCACCCTCCATGACCCAGGACCTCCACTCCACCTACCTGGAGACAGTGTAGAACGTGACAGTCCTAATGCACACCCTGGCATTGGTCAATGTCAACTACCATACCATTAACTGGGAAACTTACTCCGGTACTCACTTCCAGGCCCACCGCTTCTTGGAATTCATCACCTCATATGCCCTGTATCAGGTGGTTACCACCCTAACATGGGGTGGAACCTACTAGAAGTGGTCATCACCAACATGGGCAACAGATGCACTACAGTGGAGTTTAACCGGTCTCTGGTTAGATCTGACCATGAACTATTCACTGTTTCCACACCCAAGCATCTCCCCCACCCATGGATACCACAGTGTATACCTTTCCTACAGCTAAAATTACACTACTAGTGACAGGGGTGGGGGGTTTCACAGCCCCCATGCTAAGGGGAAACACTGCTCATGATACAGACAGATTTACAAATGCAGTCTATAAGCACCTATATGGATGTATGGATCATGCCATCACTGGTAAACCAAGACTCACTCCTCCTAGATAAGGACATAGGTCTGGTGGAACTCTGCAATAAACAAGCTATACTACAGGAGTAGGACAGTGTTCCAGACACACAGCAAATCCCATGAAGGGCAGACATCCATGACCACTATCAGTATGATACATAGGTCCCTCATGACATCATCCAAGGCTAACATCAGCAGGAGAATATGCAAGGATTCAAAAGATAACCACAAAGCCTTCTTTGGCTATGTCAAGGATCTATGTGGTGACACACAGATTTGCACTGTGCCTGTGAAATATAGCACAAAATATGCTGACCCTACTGATATCACCAACATCCTTGCAGATACATTCAGTGCATACTTCACCCCCTAAAGAGCTCACAACACTACCCAAAAGGTACAGTATCCCACACATCAGAGATACACAGGTGGAAATGGCCCTCTCTAACAGCAGAACACAGCATCAATGGAGGCAGATGTTGTCCCAGACTGCATTTTGCAAACTGTACAAGACAATTTGCTCACCCACCTAATTAAGCTTTCCTACCTCAGCCTCTCCACAGACTACTTGCCCATACAATGGCGCTTGGCAATGGTTATTCCACTCCATCAAAGTGTAATCACAACTGACCATGGTAACTACCACCCCATAAGCCTGACTAGCCTAGTCTGCAATGATATGGTTCGCATCCTCATCGCACTCACTAACAAAGACATCGGTAACCTCCAAACACATGACCCAACCTAGGTCAGCTTGAGTGAGTGCAGTTCATGCCTACTGAACCTGTTTGATGTCTTACATACAGTCACCAAGACATTAGATGATAGGGTAGGGGGTTCACACATACTACCTGGACCTCGCCAAGGCTTTTGACACCATGCCCCACTCAGGTATTATTGATAAACACACCAGCCTGTACATATACCACACATCACAGGTTGGGTTGCCAATGGGCTTACACACAGACTCCAGGTCCAACTCTTGACCAGTCACAACTGCTGTCCCACAGGACTCAGTCCTGGGAGCTCTAGTGTTTGGCATATACATCTCAGAGGTACAGGCAAACACATGTGGACTATGGCAGACCATGTTTGGCAATGACTGCAAAATGGGAGCCATGATTGATAGTCCAGCTGACACAGACATCCCTCAAGGGGCCTCACGGAGAATGTCACAGGGTGTCAACGTCACAGCCTCCAGCCAAGTTCCACTAACTGCATGACCATTCCATTGTGGAATTGACACCCACATATTGACACATAAGTGGCAGCCACTTTAATATGGAAGAGGTAAAGGGGTATCTGGGGACTAAGGTAGATAGTGATCTCCCCTTTGACAATCATATCTCCACAGTAGTTAGGACATCCTTCTATGTAGGCCATCTGATTACTAAAGGATTCCCATCTAGACATACTGGGGTTATAGTGCCCCTTTACTCATCACTCATCAGTCCCATCATAGGGTATAATAACCCATGTGGGATGTACCTCAGAAGACACTTCCAACAGCTGGGAGGTCTACGAATGTACCTTGCCAGGGGGAATACTGGCCTCCAACATATGGCCTATGCAGCCAGACTGAATAAACTCCTGCTTTGCTCAGTGACATCTAGTTTACCCAGAGATGATCTCTGCTGGCCAACACAGCCATGTTGAACTCAGGCTTGATGGATATGCTCCACCTATGGGAATCCATGTCACAGTGAGCCACACACTGTAGTGAGCTGAACCTTGCCACAACAATAACTGGAAGATGCTGGAGGGACAGCTTTCTGTCACAGACACTCACTATACTTGGGAACAACATCCCTAACTACATTATACAGAGCCCCTCACTAACACTCTGCAAGAGAAACCTTGAAGAGTGGATTGGGAACAGTAGATGCACCCCATGGATCCCGCCATTGGCTCTGCTCCACATAGGGACAGTTAATTAATGAAAGGTTGGGAGGGTGGCCTAATGGTTAAGATGTTTGCCTTAGAAACACAAGTTGCAGGGTTTGAGTCTCACAAGAAATAATTGGCTAGTCTTACAATGGCTCACAAGAGCAGTTAGCCTAGTACTAAGCTATAAACTATGAACTAGCATTAGTTATCAATGTGGTGGCAAAAGCTGACACATTTTGGCAGGGCTTATGAATGGCCTCTGGCAGTTGGCCAAGTACCTACCTATGAATCTATACATACAGTATCTGCATATGCTGATAGCTTAATTTACTGTTCAGGTGTTGACTGAAATTTTGCCAGTGGCAGTTGTGTGTGCAATAGTTGAGGGCTGCCTATGTTGGATGCACACAGTAGATTGCCTATACATGACAATTTGAAGATAGTCTTGTGTGTGTGCCATCCATTTTTATTGTGTGCACAGGTGGAGAAAGGTGGGAGTCCCTAGGTGCCTACACTGTCAGTGTGTGTGCTATATGTTCCCTCTTTGCCAAGGCAAGGGCATAGTGGGCACACCTCCATCTGCCTATTGGGGCTGGCTCAGGGTATTCATGGTCTGAGTACCTCTGTGCCTGTGGGGCCCTTGGCAATGGTGGTGGGCTGAGAGGGCCTTCAACATTCTGTCCCTGCTGCAGCTGTTTCCACAGGACCATATTGTGTAGCATGGCACACACTATGAAGATGTGGGCACATGTGCCTGGAGATTACTGCAAGGCTCCACCAGATATGTCCAAGCAATGGAATCATGATATCAGCATCCAAACACACGCTCTATGATGATTCTGGTTTGTGCGTGTGCCTCATTATGGCGTTCCTGCATGGGTGTGTGTGCATTTCTGATGGGAGTCATCATCCACGGTTCCAGTGCATAGCCTGCATCCCCCACCAGGTGGCCATTTGGGATGCCCCCCGGTAAATAAATGATACAGCTGTGAGGCATGCCATATGTGGGAGTCGTGATAGCTTCCAGGGCTATCAGCACACACATCCATGATAATGCCCTGGGCATTGCAGACGACCTGGCAGTTGATGGAGGGGTATCCCTTGCGGTTTATGTAGTGCCTACCCTGCTCACTGGATGGTGACTTGATGTGTATGTGCATGCAGTCTATTGCACCCAGTACCTCCGGGTATTCTGCCACATGGTGGAAGAGATGCATATTGCTGGCCAGGTCCTCCTGCATTCGGGGGAAGTATATGTGCTCATTGGCATGTGGTAACATGGCATCCAGGAAATGGTGTAGTACCCTGGATGCTGATGACTGTGAGATACCCATGGTATCCCCAGTTGGTCTTTGAAAGGTTCCTGCAGCTAGTATTCTCAGGCTTACACATACCTTCATATCCACTGGGATGGGTTCCCCTCTATTTGTTCTGGCTCTGAGGCATCCCCGGCACAGCTCCACAAGTTGCTGTAGGATGTCCCTGTCCACCCTATAATGCTCCACTATCTCCAGATCATGTAGCCCCTGATAGGTTAACCTGGGTCTGAACACTCTCCTCCTCCTCTGGTGCTTGAGGTGGTCATGTGCATCATTCTCCACACCACCTTCAGTCTCCAACACATGCTGGTGGATCAAAGCTATGGCAGCCCCTAAAATGTACATAATAAAAGTTCCCCATCTGTATACACCACTGGTGCAGAGTGTATGGGAATACACAGATGTGTGTGAGATGCTTTCACACTTTATAGTATTGTGCTATGGATGCTGCTGATGTAAGTGAGTGTGTATGAACTATTCCAGCTGCTGCGTGGCATAATTATGGGTTTTGCAATGAGTACTGCAAGTGTGGGGCCTTTACTGTGGAGATCTACTTGCCTGACTTGATTAATTTGTTGCCCTTTAATTCACTTTTAGACATGGATCCTCTCCCATTATCAGGCTTACACATACCTTCGTATCCACTGGGATGGGTTACCCTCTGTTTGTTCTGGCTCTGAGGTGGTGCCAGCACAGCTCCATAAGTTGCTGTAGGATGTCCCTGTCCAGCCTGGAATGCTCTACTATCTCCAGATCATGTAGCCCCTGGTAGGTTACCTGAGTCTGAACACTCTCCTCCTCCTCTGGTGCCTGAGGTGGTCATGTGCATCATCCTCCACACCACTTTCAGTCTCCAACACATGCTGGTGGATCAAAGCTATGGCAGCCCCTAACATGTACATAATAAAAGTTCCCCATCTGTATACACCACTGGTGCAGAATGTATGGGAATACACAAATGTGTGTGAAGTGCTTTCACACTTATAGTATTGTGCTATGTTTGCTGCTGAAGTCAATAGGTGTGTATGAGCTATTCCAACTGCAGTGTGTCTTAATTATGGGTTTTGCAATGAGTACTGCAAGTGTAGGGCCTTTACTCTGGAGATCTACTTGCCTGCTTTGCCTAGCTAGGGGCAGACCAGTTTAGCAATGCTCCAATGTGCTTACAGATATTGCGACACACCCCTCTCTTGATGCCATCTTTATCTCAAGGGCACACCTCGGTGTTATACCGCTATGCTGTGAGGTGCATCCTTACACCAGCGGGGGAATCTGCAATTCACTATTACTCCTCTCATTTGCATGGCATTGCCTACTAATTCCTAGCTACTGTGCATAGCACTGTCATTGCCCCCTTAGCAACCCTTGCACCATAAGTATGGTGTAGCATGCCTGCCATTGACTATTATGGGGAAATCGTGCTATGTGTTTCATTGCCGTTTTATTCTATATTTTTATATATTCCTTGTGATCCCTTTTGCGTACCGCTGCCCTGCGCTTCCACATCACGATAGTGCGACTATATATATATTAAATGATAATTTTATATTTTGTACATTTTTTTATGCCAATGGCTATATATTTAGCCATTGGCATATATTAACAATATAATACATACGTTTGGTCGGCTGTCATGGCTCCGATTTTATGTTTGCAAAAATGTAAACCGTTTTCTATGGTTTACATTTCTGCATGCTTACACTAGTCCTGCACCACTTCCTGAAGTGCTACATAACTTAATTTGCATTCTACTCTGCTGCACATCGGGTAATTAGTATACAAGGCTCTGGAGTTGTGCAGGCGTAGCGTACGCAGGTAGTGCACGTGGAAACAGCTCATACCTGAATCGCTAGGCGGACATACTTGGTGTTAGAATGCTGACGCTACGCCTGCACCTGGTGCAAGCTTCATGAATCCCAAGGCTAGTGTTTCAAACTTGTTGTCATGTATGTAAATGGAGTTTCAGGAAGTATCTTACAAATAAAATATAACATTTTCAAAACATTTTCCAGATATTCACTTCATTTTTGGTCCCTTACTCCTAAAGTGTGTGGTTTGTTGCCAATCATTGAGGATTAAGGTCACTAAATAACGACATGTACTTGAGTTCCAGACTTAATTCCTTCAGAAAATGCATGCTAACACAAATCCTGTTATTCAAGCAATTTTGTAATTTTATAAGAGCTATATTTAAAATATATTCCTATTTTTGAGCCTTTGCACCCCTTTATTTCAGGTTTTATCTAGATTTCTTGAGCTAAGAGTTCGAGACATATGCAAACCTCAACTTTGCTGCCACTGCTTACTTGATCGATCTCACTGTCTCATACACACACATACACACACACACACACACACACACACACACACACACACACACACACACACACACACACACACACACACACAAAATTCATGCACTTTAGAAAATGCATGCTAACACAAATCCTGTTATTCAATCAACTTTGTAATTTCATGAGCAATATTTCAAATCTGTTATTTTTGAGCCTCTGTCCCACTTTATTTTAGGCTTTATCTAGATTTCTTAAGCTAAGAGGTTGAGCGGTATGCAAACCTCTTAACTGGCACTCCTGCTGCTGTTTCTGCCACTGCTTGATCGCTCCCACTCTTCACACACACAGACAAATACAGACTTCCGCTTTCATGCACACAAGAATATATTAACACACAGACAGAAACATAAACACACATATACAGACAGAAAGATACACACACTTTTCTTTCTTTCATATGTTTCTTTTATTTTTGCACTCACTAAACAGGAAAGGCACTGCTTAGCGAGCATAAAATAATGGCTTTATCAATCTCACTCACTTTCATGCATGCGTATGCTTACACATAAACATCAAAACACACATACACACACACACACACACACACACACACACACACACACACACACACACACACACACACACACACATCACACTTTTCAATGTTTTCTTTTCTTTTTTTTATTTTTAGCTTAGCAATCATAATATAATGGCTGCTGTTAGGTTACTTTGAATCCAAACTCCATGGCAGCCTCAATTTTCAGCAACCATTATCTGTAGATTAACATGCTGCTGGAGAACATTCATTCTCCAATCAGGATGCAGATGTATAGGTTGCCCATTCTCTAATGATTTATAACAAATAAATTGTCTAGAAACTGAGACAATGACTAATCTTACTGCTGACAATCCATCTAGACCATTGCAGATGCAAAATTACCAAAACAGAATATGAGATTGTTAACACAGCACTAGCATTATCTGTATATAAAGTAAGTAAAATGGTTCCTTTATATATATTGTGTGACTACTTTTAAGTAAAATCTGATGGCAGAGTTCAAGGCAGGTTCATCGTTACAGGGCAGCACAATAAAGTGGTTTCTATAAAGACAATGGGTTTACAGCAGACGTAAGAATATAAAGTTAAATTTAAAACTGCTATGTAACCAATATAACTCATTCAGAAGCTTGTAGTAGCCTTTTCATTTACCACTGGTGAACTAGCCAGAACAGTTTCTGAATCAAAATTAATATATATATATATATATATATATATATATATATATATATATATATATATGTATATATATATATATATATATATATATATATATATATATATATATATATATATATATATATATATATATATATATATATATATATATATATATATATATATATATATATATACATATATAGGCCTTGCCTCTCCTTGCACAGGTGATCTGATGGCATCTAGCTTCCACTGGGAAAACATCCCAAGCATGCAGACCACCCTCCTTCCAAGAGACAGAGAGAGAGAGAGAGAGAGGTGTGCAGGCAAATCCTTGCCATTCTTTCCTCTCCTTTTCCATGTTCTCAAGTGCATGACTCAGTAATTGAACTTAGCAGGCCAGGGTCAAAGCCAGGTGCACAGGTACACCAGTAGTCACTAGGGATGTGGTCCAGAAGACCATTAAGGAAACTAGCCCAGTTTCCCCAACTGCCTGTTTACATTTTCTGTTTAAGTGGGTTGCTCGGAAGTACACAGCTGGCAAATAGAAGCTGATAGAATCAAACCTCTGCCTACAGGAAAAAGCTCATTAACAGCTCATTGCTTTAATTCTCTGTGATATCTTTCCAAAGCTTTATCTTTTTAGGCAAAAGAGCTGGCATGCATATTACATGTTTGAGCTAAAGGGATCGGGAATGCTTACAACAAGAAAAATGAATGCTAAATTCATATCAGTGTTGAGTAAATTACTTTATCTTAACCATAGATACCAAATAATTTTATTAAAGATATGAACATGAATATAGCCAAAATCAAGATATAATTAAAGCATGTTAGTGCGTACACATAAACAGTTTTAAATTATCCTGATGCAGAGAATTATTATTGCCTCTTGTTATGTGTGACAGTGATTACTTCATATGATTTGGCTAAATTGTGTTATTTGTTTTCCTGAAGTGGTGCAGGATATTATAAACAGTTGTTTTATTTATTACCCCTTTCTTAGTCACAGTTAATAAGATATTCAAACTAGAGCATCCATTGGCAATACAGTTTGATAATATTAATGTTATGTTAGCAGTTAAGTGACTTCTGTTTTTCTGAATGAGAATACCATTCAGATTTGTTATACTGTAACAATCTGATATATGTAGAAATCAATCAATAATTAAGCTGTGATGTTAACAATTTCTTATGTAACAAACTACTTTAGTTTTTTTATTGTGTTCCTTGCATGCCTGAATTATTTATTTCATATAAAAAAGTCACAAAATCAGGCATAAGATAAGAATCTTTCTTTGTAGCTACAATTGACTAGTATAGAAAAGCCTTTCATAGCTTTGTGTAATCTTAAACAGAAAGTATGTTTTCAAATATCATCTTCCCTGGACATTTTAATCTGTTTCTTATCTGGCAAACCTAAGCAATTCTCCAAGATTAAACATATTATGATGATGGAAACTAGTTTAAACTGGATCAATAACAGTCAAATATGTTGTGAATTACAATCAATTTCCTAGCTCAAACTGATTCAGCTGTATTTTTTGAAAAATGGATTATGTTTATAATAAAACAACCTTCTGTGTGTGTGATCCTTACTGCTGGTTCATGCTAAACATTAGTTGAAATGGCATAGTTCTATAAATACCACCTCATTATGCATTCATGGCTTTGCAGCATTGCTTATTTTTGCAGATCAATATTCTGTTTAAAAAATAATTATATAGATGACATTATGCTCTCTTTGTAAGGACATGTTCTGGTTAGTACAGATCCTTGAACCCAAACAGAATTTAAAAGTGAATTCCTGCAGATCAGTAAAGCAGTTCACCAAAAATTATATATGTTCCACTAACATAAACTGCTATTCTTATTTTTTTACTTGCAAGTTTATTTTGGAAAAAAAAAAACAGATTTTTACCATTCAGTGTTCATGATTTAAAATAAATCTAACAATTAAAGGTTATTTAACTTTTAGATAGCAGAGTGGTATAGGAAAGATTGTAATAAAATATGGCTTCTTAACGTATAGCTGGTAATGCTCTGCACTGTGCAACATATGCCTGAGGATGAGGAAAATCTGAGGAAGATTGATGCATGCTGTTTTAAAAAGATAGTGTGTCCAACAGGTCTTAAGAAACATTTTCATGCTGGGAACAAGAATGCTTCTGTAGCAATTGAGTTTCTTCATCAGATTTTAACAGATTTATTTTTAAAAGCACATGGTATGGAGAGAAAAGTAAAGTTGTTCAGTGGAGTTTGTGATCTGTCTGCTGAGTGTCAAAACGTAGAAGTATATCAAACCATCATGACAGTATGTGGAAATAGCAGAATGATACTTGGAGAAAGTATTAACCCTTTACATCAAGTGGGTCAGCTTTATGATATACATACTTGCACACACACACACACACACACACACACACACACACACACACACCCACACACACACACACACACACACACACACACACACACACACGCACGCACACACACACACACACACACATATATATATATATATATATATATATATATATATATATATATATATATATATATGTATATTTATATGTGTGTGTGTGTGTGTGTGTGTGTGTATACATGCATACATTCAGACAGACTCATGCAAACACACACACGCACACACACACACATAGAGACTTTGAGGTCACATAATCTCAGAGAAGATGAAGATGGAAAACAAATGTAAAACTCTTCTGTCTTTTGCTTTTTCATATACAAAATGCAACCAGTGTATGTCATAAATAGCCCTCACCTACAGAAACTTCACCAATAGGATACTTGAGACATTCATGTTTTGATGTTCTTATACCTGTCATTTTGAGCACTTTATAAATGTGAACATAGTAGACAAGGAAACTAACTTAAATACAGACAAAATGTAATGTTATTGTATACATAACAGCAGGTGGCCATGGTGATGTTCTTATACTTCTCATTTTGAGCACTTTATAAAGGTGAACATAGTATACAAGAAAACTAACTTAAATACAGACAAAATGTAATGTTATTGTATACATACAGCGGGCGGCCACAATGGAGCAGTGGTTAGCATTGCCACCTCACAGCAAGAGGTTCTCCAGTTCAATCCTCGACTGGGGTGCCTTCTGTGTGGAGTCTGTATGTCCTCACTGTGGTCGCGTGAGTTTTCTCCAGGTGCTCCGGTTTCCTCCCACATCCCAAAGACATGTTGTAGGTGGATTGGACACTCTAAATTGGCCCTAGGTGTGAGTATTTGCATGTGTGTGCCTTCTGTGGAAGGTTGGGCACTGGACTAGCAACTTGACACTGTAAAACTCCACTGCCAATCATGAGCAGACAGGTGATCTGCTGTGGTGACCCCTAACTAGGAAAAGCCGAAGGAAGAAGTTTGTATACGTATACCCTGCCACAACAGTAATATAAGATTATATTGTATACCTAACATGAGTAAATAAAATCAGAGTTTGTAGCAATGCTCAATGTAATCACACTGAAATTTTAAATTAGAAAAGTCCAGTGAACAGCTCACTGCTTCAGAAAAGCATGTTGCCTTTCATTTTGCATGCCGGTAGTAGTAAGTAATGTGTAGCATGGCTACGTACTTGGGTGAAGGGGGAACAGCTGACATGCTGATTGGTGTCTTCATTACAATCCCTGTATGTAAATTTGAACTAAACAGCTTTATTTCTTTGTGTATTGAATAAACTATA
The DNA here is from genome assembly GCF_019279795.1 of Protopterus annectens. NCBI lineage: Eukaryota > Metazoa > Chordata > Ceratodontiformes > Protopteridae > Protopterus > Protopterus annectens. The sequence continues at coordinate 221,233,024 of NC_056742.1, read as the reverse complement.
GCAGCTTATTTATATAAATGCAACAAGTAGTGTGTGATAGTAATCTAATTGAAAACAATTATATTCCAACAAAACCATGCTACAAAGGCCACACTATAAAGCAAGTCAGTTTCCACTTCGGAGAAATGGTTAGCTTCCATGTCAGCCAAATAACACAGAGCTAAGCAGATTAGAGACAATGTGCCTGAAATCACTTTAAAGAGATGCCTCTGAGCAAACAATAGACTGCATTGTCATCAAAATAACACAAGAAAATACAAAACAGTGTTTATAGTACCTCAGTCTTGTCAGTGACAGCCATTCATGGTTCTACAATGTAATGTCAATTAACAATAACAGAAATGTCACTGCACATTACAAGTGGCTATTAAAACTGTTAAAGGTCCACTTTAAAAAATGAATTAAAACACTAAAATCACAAAGCAGAATTCAAGTAATATATATGGTTCACATATATAGTGGTATTTTTTATGGATTACAGGCCTCTGAAATTTAGAAACTGAAGCTAAAATCCCACACCAGCTAGGATGGCTGACTTGCTACAACAGCAAAACAACCATTATTTGAATTCTTTGCAAACAGCACTAGAGTAAAGTAAAACCCAGTCCATCAAAACAAAGTATGGAGACAATGCGTTCATTCAGAAACCAAAACATTAGGCATAATTCTAGTTTAATCATTGCTGTGGACTGGCATTAAAGTAACAAAATCAAGACAATGAAAGAAAAGAAATAACAACTTAGCATCCATAAGCAGCTGTTCACCACTATCTATTAATTAGGCAGAAACGTATTCAGTATATATATATATATATATATATATATATATATATATATATATATATATATATATATATAACATTTTCTTGCACTTTTCCTGATACATGGTGACTAACAGTTTTGGAGATTCACAGAAATGTACTAAATGCTCTTTCCACCATCTTACTTTATTTACAACATTGTTGTAGTCGTTGCAAAAGTCCTGTGCTTCAGTTTGGTTGACAGTTTAGCTAGGAAAGAGGAATAACATTCCTAGATGAGTCACCATGTATTGTGTGATGTAATGGAGGTTCAGGCAGCAGAAAAAATGAAAAGTGATGTGGCTGGCAAGGGTAGGAGGAGTGGGGAAGAAGGTAAATTAAGGTAAGCATGCAACCATCTCACCTTTCTTCTATAAGAGATTTGGCAGAATGATTTTATTCTTAAAACAAGTCACTAGAATGAGGAAGGAATGCCACCTTTTATTAAGTGGAGCAGGTAAGCTAGATGTGCTAGAAATAATGTAGGAACATGCAGTAAATTTTAATGTAAGGTGGCACAATTCAGCTTGGGTTTTTAGCTCTAAAGGAAAAGTATTAATAATAAGGTTAATAATTAAATTTGCTAATACTGGAGGCTCTGTGGAAGGCTGTATAAAAGTGATAATGGAGAAATTTGATAGCTATAAATTTAATTGGTAGGCCTTGTCTAGTCCAAGTAGGGCTGCCTGATGCTTTTCTAAGCTTTAATGCTGCAGAATGATAGAAAGCAATTGAAACTGAATACATAATATTTTGTATATTTCGATTGTTGAAAATACCTGATGTGTTTGCTCAGCCCTGCTCAAAATGCTAGAATGGCTGCTAGATGCTGTTTGAAGCTTTAACAAAAATAAAAAAAAAAAAAAAGAAAAATAATGAAAAACAGAAAATAAAGGAAAAAAGCACGACTTAGCATTGATGAATTAATGGGGTGTGTCTGAAGCAGTCGAAGACTGACCAAAGGGGCCATGCAGAGGCCTATGCTCCATGGTCTGCTCTGTATGTAAGCTATGCTCCATAAAACGAAGTGATTAAAAGTCTGTGAGTTCACTTTTGTTTGCTATAGTAATTGCACATATGGAAGAGAAGCATGTATCTGTCTGTGCTTTCAGATACTGGAGCAATTTGTAGAGTTTAAAGATTTACCCCAAATATGTGAACAACGTAAACACGTCACAATCATATTTCTGAAAAAAAATGTTACAGCTTAATATTAAAGGTTTTTTTTTTTTGTGGTAGTTTTTTGACATTAGGAGAGTTAAAACCTTAATTCTGGGCAGAGAATGTTGTTATACTGGAGTCTGCTAGCGAAATTGTGTACCTGAGCATTTAGGTTGCATTTCCTCTGTTACTCTTTTTCTCTGAATGTGGTTCACCTCACTAATGGCCTCTGTATTGATGCTGATTTAAATGTGTGGCAATCAAGAACATAGGACATCCTGGAGCAGTGTTTACATGGCAGGAATGTACATCCAGCAAAAGGGAAACTCAAAGTGTTGCAGGGTCATGTGATTACTGTTTTGACACAGTGACCATCTTAGTTTATACAGTATTGTGTTTGAATAATTACTATTGAATTATCAAATGCTGTCCAGCTGAAATGCAATATTCTGTGGGGAACACACTGATACATAACAATAACAGGTCCCACAACATCAATAAATCCAAAAATCAAATTGGCTCCAATAAACAGACTGTATCCTTGGTTAGGTAGCTTTAATCAAAATGTAAACGACAAGCTAAACGCTTTTTCTTGCTTCATCAAGTGACGATCAAACAAAAATGTAAGTAAACGAGTTCATCAGTTCAGGATGGATTTTTTTATGCACAACATCAATAAACATTGAACATTGAAACTTGCTAATGGTACAGACCCATAAACAAGTACTACATGGTCATGTACAGCATCAGTTCTGTTATATTGTGGAATTCAGTGCTGACTGTTGATGAGATCATCCTGGGCAATTGTCCCCTGATTAAACAGCTCACAACATTTCACTGGTAATATGACTAAAATGCAATTTACCTCACAGGGAGGCCCACATAAGAAAGTCAAATTATTGTTAACAAGGAACAAAAAGCTCCAGAGCAGAAAAGCAAATAAAGTATACTATCTGATTAGCCGATTACATGTAAGCACTTTATACAAATTAGGTATGCATAAGTAGATGATAATGTTCAGCAAATGAAATTAAATGACAGGGAAAATGGAGTAAGATGGATGGGAAAGTAAACACTGAAATATGCCAATATATTTTGCAATTGCAAAAGGGGTATGTGGAAAGTTTTGAAGGCAAAAAAGTCAATAAATAAAGATACAGTTAGAAAATTGGAAAATATGACAACTACATAAATGTATCTCTCTCTACACACACACACACACACACACACACACACACACACACACACACACAATTAATATAAAATATATAATAAAAAAAGAGGAAAGATACAGAAAGTATTGGGACAACATTGGCCATGTGCAGAGAGCTTGAAGGCCATACTTGCAGTCGTGCTAGAGTACTGATGCCATCAACAATTAGCACAATAAAGGGAAAACAGATGACATTTCTTTGCAGAAGTTCTGCCAATACAGCGTATACTAATGTACAGTACAGGGTACACTAATACACAGTACGGAATATACTAATGCACAGTACAGGATGTACTAATGTATGGTAGAGGGTATACTACTACACAGTAGAGGGTATACTAATGCACATTACAGGGTGTACTAATGCACAGTACAAGGTGTACTAATGAATACTGCAGGTTATACTAATGCACAGTATAAGTTTAACAATGAACAGTACAGGGTATACTAATACACAGTACAGTGTATACTAAAACACAGTAGAGGGTATACTAATGCACATTACAGGTTGTACTAATGAACAGTACAGGGTATACGAATGAACAGTACAGGGTATACTAATGCACAGTACAGGGTATACAAGAGTACAGTACAGGGTATACTAATGCACAGTACAATGTATACTAATGCACAGTACAAGGTATACTAATGCACAGTACAGGATATACTAATGTACAGTACAGGGTATACTAATGAACAGTTACAGGATATACGTATGTATAGTACAGGGTATACTAATGCACAGTACAGGGTATACTAATGAACAGTACAGGATATACTTATGTACAGTACAGTGTATACTAATGCACAGTACAGGGTATATTAATGCACAGTACAAGTTATACAAATACACAGTAGATGGTACACTAATGCACATTACAAGGTGTACTAATGCACAGTACAGGGTATACCAATTAACAGTACAGGGTATACTAATGCACAGTACAGGGTATACTAATGCACAGTAAAAGGTATACTAATGCACATTACAGGGAATACTAATGTACAGTACAGGTTATACTAATGCACAGTACAGGGTATATTTATACACAGTATAGGGTGTACTACTGCACAGTACAGGGTATACTAATGAACAGTACAGTATATACTAATGCACAGTACAGGGTATATTAATGAACAGTACACGGTGTACTAATGTACAGTGCAGGGTATACTAATGCACAGTACAGGGTGTACTAATGAACAGTACAGTGTATACTAATGCACTGTACAGGGTTTACTAATGTACAGTACAGGGTATACTAATGTACAGTACAATGTATACTAATGTACAGTATGAGGTATACTAATGCACAGTACAGGATATACTAATGTACAGTACAGGGTATTCTAATGCACAGTAGAAGGTATACTAATAAACAGTACAGGAAATATTTATGTACAGTACAGGGTATACTAATTCATAGTACAAGGTAAACTAATGTACAGTACAATATATACTAATGTACAGTATGGGGTATACTAATGCACAGAACTTGGTATACTAATGAACAGTACAGTGCATACTAATGAACATTACAGTGTATACTAATGCACAGTACATGATATATTAATGCACAATACAAGGTATACTAATGCACAGTAGATGGTACACTAATGCACATTATAGGGTGTACTAATGCACAGTACAGGGTATATCAATGAACAGTACAGGGTATACTAATGCACAGTACAGTGTACACTAATGCACAGTAAAAGGTATACTAATGTACAGTACAGGATGTACTAATGCACAGTACAGGGTATACCAATATACAGTACAAGGTATACTAATGCACATTACAGGGTATACTAATGTACAGTACAGGGTATACTAATGCACAGTACAGGGTATAATAATGAACAGTACAGCATATACTAATGAACATTACAGTGTATACTAATGCACAGTACAGGGTATATTAATACACAGCTGGTCTTTCCAGCCAAGATAAAAATACTTTTTGCCAATGAGATGAAAACCTTTAATGACTTAGAAGAAGCTACTATATTCATCAGAAACAACAATGTAGTATCTATCCCAGAAGAAATGGAATGGATGGCCCCTACTCTTAAAAGAATTAAAGAAACAAGTCCTTGGACTGATGCTAGAAAGAAGAAACAGAAAACTGATTCCAAGATAGCTCTCCCAAAAAAATAACTCTTACAACTACATCTCTCAGTATCAACTGATATGGTACATCACTTATGATGAAATAATGGACATGCTTCACCTCAAAAAAACGAGATCCCTCAGAACCACTCATTCTAGTGACTTGAAACTATGTACAACAATAAACAGGACATGCTGGAGGGATAGATTCCTGTCCCAGTGACTCCCCTCACTCTGGAATAGAATCCCAATCCATATTCGACAGAACTCCTCTCTGACCCTCTTCAAGAGAAATCTTGATGAGTGGATGGGTAATTGTAAGTTCTACCCTGGTATCACTTCAGGAGCCCAGCTGACAGAGGCCCAAGTTACTAATTTAATGGGGAGGTGAAAGCCATGTGGCTAGGCTTATAAATGCCCATGGGTAGATAGCCTAGTACTTACCTATGAATCTATGAACTTGTCATCTGTTTTTATTTTAAAAAAGGAGAGATTCTTAAACAACTGAAAAACAGTTGGTTTATTCAAAATGTTCAAAAGTCCAATAATTCTTCAAAATAAAGGTAGGTCAAGATGTGTTACTATTTGCATTATCTATAAGCCAAACAAGGCAACATATATTACAAACACAGAAGTTTCTATTCCCTACTTGAACTCAAAGAATACTTACCTTGTTCATTTTTCATTGATTTTACTTATAATAGTTTACATAATTAATTAATTAATTCAACAAGGTACCATTCATCAGAGTTCAGACTCAAATGTACTTGTGTAATAATAAACTAGTATAATAATACAGGAAAATGTTATTATTTTCAAGTTTAAAATGTCAGAAAACTACTAAACTACATAAATTTCAATTTTGATAGAAATATACAAAAATGTTCATGTCAAGTAACTTGGAGATATATTGAGTCACTGAATATGAACAATTCAAGGAATTCTCATCCAGATGCTGCTTTGAAAAAAGAACTGCAGTTTATGACATCTACCTTACAGGAGATATCTTTGAAGATGGATGGCTTTAAAAATGACTTAGAAAACCTCAAATTAAATTCTCAAAAACAGACTGATACTCTTAATGAACTATTACAGCAACATCAAACAAAAATTACAAATATAAATACTTTTCTAAATGACAGTGAATGGAGACTCAAAGAGGAAGAAATCCAAAAAAAAAAAAAATTCTGCTTAAACAGAATACATGGCTGCTTAACAAAATAGATGACTTAGAAAACAAGGAATGGAGAAACAACATAAGGATCTCTGGTCTGCCTCAAAACAATGAACGAGAAGACATTATTTCATTCCTAACAACCTGAATTCCTGAATTTTTAGACTGGAAAGAGAAACTTTCATTTGGAATTGAAAGGGCACATAGAGCACTGAGGAAACCTGCTTCTAATTCAAGAAATACTCTACCTAGATCCATAGTTATAAAATTTATTTTTGCCAATAAGATGAGAACCTTTAATGACTTTGAAGAAGCTACTATATTCATCAAAAACAACAACATAGTGCCTATCCCAGAAGAAACGGAATGGATGGCCCCTACTCTTAAATGAATAAAAGAAACAAATCCTTGGACTGATGCTAGAAAGAAGAAACAAACAGCTGATTCCAAGATGGCTCTCAATATCAACTGATATGGTACATCACTTGTCATCTGTTTTTATTAAAAAAAAGGAGATATTCTTAAAACTGAAAAACAGTAATGATTTATTCAGAATGTTCAAAAAGTCCAATAATTCTTCACAAACAAAGGTAGGTCAAGATGGATTACTATTTACATCATATATACGCCAAACAAAGCAACATATAATACCAACATAGAAGTTTCTATTAACCTACTTGAACTAAATGAATACTTATCTTGCTCATTTTCATTGATTTTACTTATAATAATTTAAGTAATTAATTAACTAATTCAACAAGGTACCATTCATCAGAGTTCAGACTCAAATGTAACAAATTAACATATTATATAATCGCAGTAACAGTAGAGCGTTTTGAAAAAAAAATGCTGTCGTGGAGACTAATGCCTTCTTCAGTTAAAGTATGATTTAGAAATGTATGTATATCCTGGTTAAATAATAGTAGTAAGCACTTAGTACAAATGTCATCATTATTCTGTCTAAATATAGTTAATATCAATTATGGCAGGTATCACATCTACAAGTGCTGTATGATCGATCCTGATAGAGTGTGTGTGGATGCAGCTATGTCTCTCAGCTAGTACAAATGGCATTATTATTCTGTCTCAACATAGTTAATATCAGTTATGGTAGGTATCATAGCTTCGAGTGCTGTTTGATCAATCCTGATATGGTGTGCGTAGATGCAGCTGTGTCTGGCAGCTGATATATGTTGCCATTTTGGTCTCTGGGAAGCTGTGGGTTGCGGCTTGTGATCGAGGTTTACTGATGCTTGTGTATTAGGAAGAGACAGGTGGTGTTTTAGCTTGGATCCAAGGGAAGGTGGTGGACAGAATTATTTGGGATATTTTGGCAGAGAATGATGTGTTTGTACATCTGCTGAGTGAGAGGGCTGGAGGAGTGTGTTGTCTCTTGTTTTGGCAGCTTGTTGGGAGGTTTTTTTTTTTTTTTTTTTGATCTGTTTGCTCTCTGTTCTTTTCCTGGCTGCTGCCTCGCTGAAAGGGAGGGAATTTATGCTTGAAGCTGCAGTGAAGTGAAGCTTTGCTTCAGGTACATCACGAGTCTCTGGTATGCAGTACACAGACACACTAACAGAAACAGATGCTCCCAGGTTGCTATGGTAATGGAGATAGAGTGACAATAATGCTTACCGGCTCTGAAGAGCCTTCGAGATGATTCACAACAATGACAATTTTTGGCTTTAAAAAATATATATATATGTGTATATATATATATATGTGTATATATATATATATATATATATATATATATATATATATATATATATATATATATATATATATATATAAAATGGGCTGTTTTAAACCACATGTACACATATATACATGTATATGTACACATATTGATGGTCTCCCAACACTTCGTTTAGCTCAAGTTGATTCATGATAAAAAATAAATAAATAAATAAGCACAATTTTATATTTAAAATGTATTTTGGTCCAAACACATTAAGGACTTACATAAGAGTGTAAGTCTGAATTATTGTGAAAGACTAAGAGCACTTGGTCTTGTTCAGTACCCTTTGCTGTGGTCTGGGAGGTGAGCTTGCTTGGATGTGTTGTGCATATGGGGATAGCTGATTCTAGGAGTGTTTGGAGTTGCCAGGAAGTGCTAGAGAGTCATCAGATTTCCTTCATGGAAATATCTGTTGGAACGGAAGGTGTGTTAAGTGGTTCAGAGTGGCCACTGCATGGAATGGGCTGGTAAAATGGAACAGGACAAATATTGGTTTGGATATTTTAAGAACAGCCTAAAAACACACCACATGAACTAGTGAATGGTATTCTGGCAAAACTGGATAGGCATTATTGCCCATGCTTGAAGTACTGATATGTGTGTATGTAAGGACTGAAATATACTTATAACAAATAAGAAACTAGAAGTGTCTCATAATTTAAAGTCTATGGACTGTATAAACATGCTTGGAAGGAGCTAATAATAAGAATAAACATTACAGCTTGTGGTCTCTCAAATAAGTAAGCAACAGCCAAAACACACACACACACACACACACACACACACACACACACACACACACACACACACACACACACACACACAAAACAGTTATGTAATGTATGATTTTAGTAAATCTAGACATAAATATATATATAATCAGCATATAAGATGAAACAGTCTGCTGCATTTAGATATTAAAGACAGGATTTAATAACATGGGCTTGTGTATAATAACACTACTGTCTTAACTTGTCATAAATGACATACACTACTGTAGTAAGAATCTTTGTGTTCAACATCTTTGTGTCCTGTATAAAAAGGGTTAAAATGTGAAACTGTATTGCGTGTAAAGAAATAAGCTAAAATGAGTTGTTTTTCTTGAAAATAATTTGCTGACCAAAAAGGAATGCACAGATGCTGCCTTGGTCCAGGCACAAGCCAATCTTATGACTGACCTCTGACCAAGGAGGAAAGTATAGATGTTACCTTGTGGTAGGCACCAGCTTATCTCGTGCCTGATTTGTGATCATCTAAGACTCCAGTGAGTAAATTTATAGCCTTGACTTAAATTCCTTATCTAGTAATCAGCTGCTGTGTACGTGCAAAGGATACTATATAAACCCATGTAAAATGTACAGAATTCAGACTGCTGACATATCAAGTTTTGTAGCAGGTCTCCATGCATGTAAAATAAACCTTTTTTGGCTTACATTTTATCTGCGTGATTCTTCCAGTATATGTTAAGAGTATTAAAAATCTTTTGACATTTCTGGCGCCCAACGTGGGGCTGTCTGTGAGTCTGAAACTATTCGGTTGTTGCATTTTTTGGCGAAAGAAGGACATAAGGTAAACAAATCTAAATTACAATTTTGTAGAACTGAAGTACGGTATCAAGGCTATACCATTTCAATTGCTGGCAGACAACTAGATAACTGTAGAAAAGAAGCTATTTTACAAGCACCAATGCCCAGCATGAAAAAGGAAATGATGTCATTTTTAGGAATAACTAATTTTTGTCGTAGTTGGATTCCCAACTATGCAGAGGAAGTGAGCCCACTTTCAGAACTTATTTTTGCACTTCCCATGGCAGCACATGACGCGCTGCAGTGGACGGATAAGGCAATACAGGCATTTACTAGGGTAAAACAATTGATAGCAGGATCTGCAACACTTAGCTTCCCTGACTATACGAAACCTTTTGTTCAGACAGTAGATTGTAAGCAGGGCTTTATGACATCAGTTCTGTTGCAAACCTATGGGGATAAGTTGAGACCTTTAGCTTTTTATTCCAGCAAGTTAGACACAGTGGCATGATCTCTGCCACATTGTGTACAAGCTGTAGTTGCAGCCGCACAGGCTGTACAAGCGTCTGCAACCCTAGTTTTATTCCATGACCTCAGCTTACGAGTACCGCACTCTGTGGCGGTAATACTACTGCAGGATAAAGTTACCTTTCTCTCTCCTAGCAGACACTTATCTTGTATGACAACATTACTATCACAACCACACATGACTATTGAGCGATGCACTACTCTAAATCCAGCCACGCTGTTACCCACAGCTGATGACGGTGCCCCTCATGTGTGTTTAGATTTGATACACTCCAATGTCTTACCAAGACCAGATCTTAAGGACCAACCTTTGGCAGATTCAGATTGGAGATTGGACCCTGTTTGTAGATGGGTCAGCACGTAAAGATGAGGCAGGTATCATGCAAGTGGGTTATGCAGTCACAACTGCGACTGAGGTGTTAGAGGCAAAACCCCTCCCCAGAAACCTGTCTGCACAGGCGGCTGAACTGATTGCTTTGACCAGAGCATGCACCATCTGCAAGGATAAGGCAGTTACTATCCACACAGATAGTCAGTATGCTTTTTCCACGGTCCATGTCTTTGCACAGCAATGGAAAAATAGGGGAATGGTTACGGCCTCGGGAAAGGAAATAACCCACAAGGATTTAATCCTTAGCCTCCTACAAAATGTAGTAAGAATCTTTGTGTTCAACATCTTTGTATCCTGTATAAAAAGGGTTAAAATGTGAAACTGTATTGCGTGTAAAGAAATAAGCTAAAATGAGTTGTTTTTCTTGAAAAGAATTTGCTGACCAAAAAGGAATGCACAGATGCTGCCTTGGTCCAGGCACAAGCCAATCTTATGACTGACCTCTGACCAAGGAGGAATGTATAGATGTTACCTTGGGGTAGGCACCAGCTTATCTCGTGCCTGATTTGTGATCATCTAAGACTCCAGTGAGTAAATTTATAGCCTTGACTTAAATTCTTTATCTAGTAATCAGCTGCTGTGTACGTGCAAAGGATACTATATAAACCCATGTAAAATGTACAGAATTCAGACTGCTGACATATCATGTTTTGTAGCAGGTCTCCATGCATGTAAAATAAACCTTTTTTGGCTTACATTTTATCTGCGTGATTCTTCCAGTATATGTTAAGAGTATTAAAAATCTTTTGACAACTACATTGAACACCAAGGGGAAGCATGATGATTTTCCTATATAAGTAGATATGCATAATGAGTAAAGTAATTGCTTTAACTTCAATTATAGTTTTTGTAACCCATCTTGACCACATATAATACTTAAGCGATTACCAAGGTAACTAATGTTTTATACATCAAACAGACAAAGTTGTTCAAGAGAAACAATAGAAGCCTGAACTTGAAATGTCACAGAATGTAACAATCATATTCTGAGTAAATAGCATTAAATTGACAATACACACTTAGTTTAATAACATGGGCTTGAGTATAATAACACAACTGTTTTAACTTGTCATACATGACATACACTATATTGAACATCAAGGGGAAGCATGATGATTTTCTCATATAAGTAAATGCGCACAAGTCACATAATTGCTTTAACTTGTATTGTGGTTTTGTAACACATATGTAAGCTGTTACCAAGGTAACTAATGTTTTATACATGACATCAAACTGACAAAAGTTGTTCAAGGGAAACAATAGAAGTATGAACTAGGAATGTCACAGAATATAAAAATCACATTCTGAATAAATAGTATTAAATTGACAACAATCACTCAGTTTAACCTTTGCTGATTATGCAAAATAGAACATTGCCATTTAACTCTAAACACTTTCATTATATGCCATAAAATGGCAATTTATTAATATGGTAAGGGAACTTGTAATCATTAATCAAAATAAGTGAATTTGTTGTTTTTAACCTATAGTTTCACTCATTTTATAATACTAAATGACAGATATGAAAATCCTTATGTATAGGAAATGGACGGAAGAGGGATGCACTGATTATTAAAATGCACTAACTTTCATCAATGTTTACATAAAACAAAATTGATGCTTTAAGTAAGTTAGCAACAACCAAAGTGATTACTTAAATGATGGCAAACAATAAAATATAACTTCTGATATATCCAGTAAAATACATTGTATTATAAACATTAGATATACATATTATTACCATCTATTTATATTAAGTAATAAGTTTTGAAAGCCTTCATCAATAAGGGTGAATATGTTAAATAACTGTGTACCATAATATTTTACTGAGGTTTTATATATGATACATCCTACTTTACTATGATTGAATTGCTTGTCATCTATCTTTCATGTAAATATAATTGCTTATACAATAAGTAGACATTTATATTGTATTAGAGTTATGTCTAATCTACAATAGTACTATATATGTTCAAAATAATATAAATATTTCTTATTCCTGTTACAAATATTCTCCATATGATAGTTCAATTGATGGAGCTCAGATGTTCTAGATTGTCAAGGTATGAGTGACAATCTGATGGACTTAGGTTTATCCATCAAATTAGGAATGATTTTCATTTCATGGCTAAAGAGGATCTTAGTTTTGTTAATTTAAATTGGTTATTTCACAAAAACATTTTTAGTATGCCTGACCAAAGCATTACTTTATTGGTAAACACTCAAAGTATAAAACTGATAATTTCCTTTAAAAGCTCAAACATATACTTTATAGTTTTCAGAGGAAAATGTTTAATAGTCACAGCAAAACAAAAAAAATACATAGTCTAAATAACCTAAACTGGATTTCATTTTATTATCTTTAAATACCAATGGCTTAAACAATTGTAGCAAGAGATCAAATCTACTGGAATACTTAAAACTGAACAAAGCACAAATTGTCTTCCTTCAAAAAGCTCATTTCAAAACAAATGACAATTAGAAATGGAATCATAAGGAATATATGATATTGGTGCAATCCACTTAGACAAAGACAAAAGGGGTAACAATTTTATGAAAACAAATGTGATTAACCCATAAATCATTTGTAAGTATAAAGATAGAAAAGGCCCTATGGCATTAGTAATAGTCAAATATTATAACAGAATATGGACCTTAGCCAATCTATACTGGTTCCCAGGCATTGGATCAGGGACTGTTAAAAAACACTTGGATTTCATTTCCAATAATTATAAAGGCAACGTAATATTAGAAGGAGATTTTAACTGTATATTTGATATTTCTGAAACTACAAATAAAGGACCGCTGCATAAATCTGCTGTATCAAAAGGTTTTAAACAAGTGGGTAGAATCATTTCATCTTGTAGATACTTTCAAATTTAAAGAAGATAAATCTTTGTTGTTTTCCTATCAAGATCACAGATTTGGTACCCAAACTAGAATAGATAAAATATTTACTGCCAATGACTTACACTCTAAAATCATTAATTTCTCAATCCCTCCCTGCCCCTTTTCAGACCACAATTTATTGATACTAAAACTTCAAAATGGGTACAAACCATTAATATTTAACTCCAGAATTGCAGCATATATAACTCAAATTAAAGAGTTCAAACCCTAGTTATTATCTGAATTACAGTTCTTCTTAGATATTAATTACTCCACAGAGATAAATAAAATAATGATATGGGACTCTTTAAAAGCTTACATATATGGTAAAACCCTAACATGGTATAACAAAATCAGAGAATGGGATTCTGAATTATTAGATCTACAATCCAAACTTTTGTTAGTAAAAGCTGAAAAAAAAAACAAAACCATTTGGAGATGAAAAAGAAAGTAGAAGTATTAAACAATAAACACAATGAAATTCTAACACATAAAACTAGTTTAGCTTTAGAAAAACTAAACATTAATACCTTGGCCACTTCTCCCAAAATGTGTACACAATTTATCCACAAGAGTCAAAATACAGTCAAAAGCTAATAACATTAAAAGTATTTTCCATGAAAAGAAAGGGAAAAATGTCTCGGATATAGGTGAGATTCTTGATGCCTAAAGAAATCACTATATGGAACATTTCCAAAAAGAAAATATACATAATGATCAATTAAATCTAGATGAAAAATGTTCCAATATAAAAAAATACCAGAAAAATGAAAACGAGATCTGCAAGCACCCATATCCTACATAAAAATTACAGATACAATAAAAGAGGGTAAACATAATAAAGCTCCAGGTATAGATGGCATAATTATGGAAATATATAAACCTTTTCCTTCAAAGATACTATTCCTCTTCCATAAAATGCTATTAGAAATTCAGTCACCATCTTTAATACCACCCTCTTGGAGATATTCCTTAATCACACCAATACTAAAGGAAAACAAATCCCCAAACGTCCGTACCTCATATAGACCTATATCATTATTAAATAATGACTATAAGATATTTATGAGAATATTAACTAACAGAATGAAACTACCAATATCCAAAACAGTAAATAATGATCAAACTGGGTTTATATATCATAGATACACACATAACAATATTAAAAGGATAATTTTTCTTATCAATTATGTTAATAAAGAAAATAAAGCAACACTCATAATTGGCTTAGATATAGAGAAAGCCTTTGATTCCCTAATTTGGGGCTATTTATTCAAAATTCTGGTATTATTTGAGCTTCCTCCTTCCTTTGTTCATCTACTAAAGAATATATATATTATATATATATATATATATATATATATATATATATATATATATATATATATATATGTGTGTATATATATATATATATATATATATATATATATATATATATATATATATATATATATATATATATATATATATATATATATATGCATACAAATAATTTATAATTTAGTGTATGTTAAGCTAGGTCCTTTCACCTCTGAATCTATACATATAATAAAAGGTACTAAGCAAGGATGTCCCATGTCACCAATTCTATTTGCTTTGGCTACTGAAATATTGGCAGATTCATTACGTAACAATGCAAAAATCAAAGGAGTAGATGTTTATGAACAATACAATTCTAAAGTAATACTCTTTCTGATGACATATTATTAACATTATCCAATACAAAATATACATTAGAAGAATTAGATATTTTAATTGACACATTTCACAGGACTTCTGGATTCCATTTCAATAAATCAAAATTATTTTTTTTATTTTTAAATTAAAAAAAAAAGAATTGCAGATGGACAGGAATCACATTATAGGGAAACAAGAATCTACCTTAAATATCTAAGAATTGAGTTATGCAATGATAATAATGAATTAGTCTCAAAAACTACAATAATATCAGCAAAACAATTAAAATCTCTGTGCAAAAGTGGAACAAAATAATATTAACATTTGAAGATAGACTACAGTTAATAAAAATGGTTTTACTACCCAAGATTCTATATATAGTTTTGGCAATACAACTGTTACCAGAAAGGAATATACTCAAATAAATAAACTCATGCCTAATAAAATTTTTATGGTTTACCAAAAGAAGCAGAATAGCTTTAAAACATCATATCAGACTATGGAGACAGGGAGGATTAAACTTTTCTGATATAGAAACATATATAAAAGCATCAATATCTAAAACAATCTCAGATTGGATAAGTCCAAATTTTTCTGCAAATTGGAAAGAATTACTAACTGTAATATCAATAAATTAATCTGATTTATAAAAAACAATTCAAATAACAAATAAAAACAATTTGCCGTGGCACATATTATGTATTAGTATGCAATATAACATAAGTAAGCCCACTAAAACTTGTGTGATTAATTATTACATTGACACATTTAGGAAAATTATTAATGCAAATATAGATTTAAAAATCTGGTTTGATCTTTTAACACCATTCATAGTTACAAAGCACTATCCACATAAAATATACAGAGAAATAATTAATTCCTGGAACAGAAAGAATTTGTTCATTGGTTTCAATGTATCAAAGAACTAAACGTTCTGGATATGCAAACTATAGAAACAACATACAAAATTCCACAACAAGATTGGCTAATAATGCAAAGCATTCTGATGTATTCACAAGAATTATGCAGAATAATTAGTAATTCTTCATTTAAAGAAATACCTAAACTTATGAAATACCTATATGAAATCATATATAATGATTATGA
The DNA here is from genome assembly GCF_019279795.1 of Protopterus annectens. Taxonomy (NCBI): domain Eukaryota; kingdom Metazoa; phylum Chordata; order Ceratodontiformes; family Protopteridae; genus Protopterus; species Protopterus annectens. The sequence goes on along the minus strand of NC_056742.1, from coordinate 221,216,708 downwards.
CATGGGAAACAGTATTTTGAAATTTTACAAGATATTGATGAATTCTAAAACAACACACAAATCCTCATATTGGAAATATATAACAAAAAGACACTCATTACAACTAACTGAAGAAATGAAATAAAATATTTTATTATCAATAAAATATACATCCTTTACACAATACTGGAAAGGTTTTAATTGTAAATCCTTGCACAGAGCATGTTTAACTCCAGATAGAATTACTAAAATTAATTATTCCACAAAGGGAATATGTTGGAGGTGTGAGCAAAGTCAGGGGACTACCTTACATAGTGTGGCTGTTATACAAATACAGAGAGATGTGAGACCTAAGGAAAGGCATACAAATGCTGCTGAAACAAATGCAGGTAACCAAAGCGTTGAACAGCAAAATGACTTGGTTTAGCAGGACTGGTTAAAAGAACCGGATATTTTTAATAACAAAAGTTTGCAAAGAAATGAGTATGAAAAAGTTAATACATACAATGATAATGCTTATTGTTTACAGGACTTGATGTTAAAATATAAAACATTGCATTTAGACAATGAATATTTAAAGAAATGTTTATTGTTAGGCCTTGTGCCTAAAGAGTTACTCGTTTACAAATATCCAAATAATACAAAATAAAGTAGTATAAAGAATTTAATGAAAATATTTGATGAATGTGTGTTTGGTATCATGAAAATAATTATTAGGGATAACAAAACTGAAATGGATCAGTTATAAAAAAAAAAATAGAAGATGTCAATGACAAATTTTTGAATGGCCAGTTCTTCACAGTTGAAAATGAAACAGCTAAGTATTATAACACTAAAAAGAAAGTGGATGAAAAATGTTATAATTACTCTAGAAGAAAAGCTAAGAAAATAGAGAGGGATCTATTAGAACACAAAGAGAAGAGAAACTACCCTAAAGCAAAGATAGGGGGAATATATGGTGGCTATTATGGTGCATACAATAATGGTGGATTTGAAAGGAATGGTAGAGTTAAACAGGGAGATTCAGGCCTATACAATCATTCTTATAACAAAAATGAATGCGAAGCTAGGGAGTATAACGACACTCATACCAGAGTACATTTTAATAATAATAATAATCGATTAATTGAAAATGAACAAGCATTAAGGGAAAGTGAGAATCAAGTGTATGACCTGAATGACCCATTGGATTTTCCCCTATTGAGAAGGGTCAGAGAGGATTCGGAACAAATCAACAACAGAATACAACAGGTACGGAACGAATCTTTGAGTATAGATATAATAGAAGATAAAAGTAAAGATATAGTTAAAATCAATGAAAATGTGAATAGATATCAAAACTTTAATATATTCAATTATAGTTACATAGAAATTAATGAATGGCGTTTTAGGCTATTTATGAAAGGACTAAAATGTGTTCCTAAAATGAAAAGTGATATTAGTAAAATTCTAATTGATTTAAAACTATTTATTAGAAAGAAAAATTTTGAATTAATATTTCAAAATAATAGCTTTGGTAATCAGACCCCTTCCTCTAATAATGTACCACTTAGAAAGAAAAGTACTGTTAACCCTATTAAACATCCTCAGCTAAAACATTTTGAGGTAGTAGTAGAGAGGGAACTTAGAGAAGAATTGGAGAAAACAAAAATGAGACCAGACTTGTTGTGGAAAGAAAGACAATTGTTAAACAAATTAAGAGAGGATAAAAATATAAGAATTTCAAGGCCTGACAAAGGAGGGGGGATTGTAATAATGGACAATATTACTTATAATACTAAAATGGAAGAACTATTAAGGAATGAAGGTAGATATGAGGAAGTATCCATTAATGAAATAAATATAGCTTATTCTAAAATTGATTTTGCTCTAAAAGAACTTTTGAATGATGGGTTAATTAGTAAACAGATGTTTGAATATCTTTATGTGGAGAAACCTCTTATACCAGTGCATAAAGATGCAAATAACCCACCAATCAGGCCTATAGTGTCAGCTAATGCATCGAAAACATATCCACTAGCTAAATTTGTGGACGAAAAAATAAAGAATGTAGGGATATAAAAAGAAGGGTATTTAAAAGATTCATGGGACCTATTAAAAAGTGTCAATGACCAGTTATACAATAAGGATATCATCTTTCTAACAGTGGATATAATAGATTTATTTTCAGTGATCCCACATCAAATAGGAATGGATTGGTTCTTAGAAGCTCTACCTGATACCAAAAAATTTAATTGGAAGGAACTAAGAGTAATTATGGAACTCCTAGAACTGACATTGTTAAATAACTTTATAGTATTTGAAGGAGAATTTTTTACGCAAATAAAATGTGTAGCTATGGGGGCCTGTTGTGTCCCCAGATTCGCAAATATAGTTTTAAATACATGGGAAAAGAAATTCCTACTATATCACCATATATGAACTATTGTAATTTTTATAAGCAATACTTAGATTATTTGTGTTTCTTTTGGTTGGAAGCAGATGCAAAAATAGAAGAATTTATTGAATTTATTAATAATATAACAGATTTTCTCAAATTCACATATAAAACAAAAAAAAGTTAGAATACTCGGACATCACAATATATAAGAACTATCAAGATAATAAATTTGATCAAAATTTTTTAGGAAGGAGACATTCTCCAACTCCTATTTATATTATATGAGTGCCCACCCCTTTAAGAAAAAATAATAATTTAGCCAAAGGACAGTTTATAAGAATATCAAGAATGACTACAGTTCAAAGGGAGTTTGAGGAAGAATGTAATAAACTGAAAGAAATGTTTCTAGATAGAAAGTATCCAGAAATGTTAATTGATGAAGTTATGGATGAAGTAAAATTAAGAAGAGTAGGGGATTTTAGTCCATTGTTAGGGAAGGGAATTCAAGTGAATATGAATAATATGGAAGAAAAGGACAAAAATATACCTAATAATAATAATAATAAGGACTATAATAGTGCCTATATTATGAATTATAACTATGAATCTGGGCTTATAAGGCAGATAGTTAATAAAAATTGGAAAATGTTTTCAGAATTTTCAGACCTCACTACAATTTTTAAACAACCTATTACATTTAGTTCTAGAAAAGATAGGAATATAAAAATATGTTAGAAAATAGGATCGGACATAAGGAAACAAGTTTTAGGAAGAAAGGTGCTTTTAAATGTGGTAGATGTAAACAATGTAAATATGTTTTGAATAAGGAAAGTCATTATCTAACGGCTAGAGATAGACTGTTTATTAGTAAAACTTATGCTAACTGTGATACAAAAGGAATAGTATACCTGGCAGAATGTAAAAAAATGTATCTCCTTTTATGTGGGTAAAACCGAAAGGGCATTTAAAAGAAGAATATATGAACACATATATGAGATAAGCAAAAATGATGTGAATAATGCCCTTTATAAACACACCACAGTCTGTAAACAAGCTTCCTTTATGTTTTTTTGTGTTAGAAGTTATTCCACAAGATATTAGAGGAGGTGACTGGGAGAATAGGATAGAAGTGAAGGAACTTTACTGGCAATTGGTACTAGAAGTTAGTAGAAAGCCAGGGATGAATGAACATGTCTCTATGGTACCTGTTTTAAAATTAAGAACTGCGAGATTATGAAAAGGGTACAATTGTATAATGATGTGTATATATATTTATAGGTTATTTTAAGTATACATACATATAAAGGTAATAGAGTGAGTATTTTAAATTATGGATAAGGTTTAAGTAAGGGTTAAAAGACTACATCAGTTTAGTAGAAACCTGTATTGTAAAGCTTTTTAAAGGAATATGCAATTTGCACAATATGTCACAAGATGGTGCTAATGAGTTAGATTAGGTAGACACTTTCAGTATACAAAATTTATGTGTATATCTTTTTATTATAACAGATCAGTCCTACATCCTAATTAATTCTTAAAACATTTTTAAATATCTTAGATAGAATGTATTGTAATATAAATGTTATAATTATGTATTTTTTAAAAAGTATTTTTTAAAAGGTTTTAAATCAATGTTTTTATGTAGACATTTTAGCTGTAAATATTTGGAATGATTAACCCTGCTAATGCAATGTTTTGACTGATTGGATGATTAAGGTGACAAGTCTGTATAAAATAAGAGTTTGGAAGCTATGTGCATGCTGATGAAGTGACATGGATAACGAAAAACGTGGGGAAGAATTTATGCATTTCTCGTTGCTATAGTGTGGTTTTATTTTTGTAATAAAGTCTGTTCTAATGGCTTGAGGCTCCAAGTGCTTCATTTCTACTTATTGTGGTAAAATTAATTCTTCCACAAAGGGAATATGTTGGAGGTGTGAGCAAATACATAATGCAGATTGAAATCACATTTTTTTCGACTGTGTTAAAATTAAGACATTTTAGAATGCTATTAAAACTTTTTACAAGCTTTATTTAATGAATCATTTAACATATCTAAAGCTCTAGTATTATTAAATGTGTACAAAGGTCCTCATTTGAATGAGTCAAATATGTATCTAGTATGGACAATACTTGCAATCTCAAGGACGTGTATAACAAGAAGATGGAATACAAACACATTACTTACTTTAGAAGACTTCTACAACCTACTGAAGTCCACAGCATTGTTGGAAATTAAAATTAAAGAATTAAGAATTCAACGAAAGCCATTTATTAACAATCCATGGCAAAAAGTCATATCATTGAATGGCACTTTACAGTAACTGAACAGATACACTATGATAACTGGATTGTTATACCAAAAAAAGTAATTGTATATATATATTAAGCTCTGTTATAGTGTCAGGCTGATGTAAATAGTGTACATAGTTATTAAGATGTTATATACAAATACTATGGACTTTATTCAACTGTATTTGAAAAATAAAACATTTTTGAAGAAAGAAAAAGGGTTGAGATGATTAGGAATATTTAAACAAATATTTATGGTCAAATCATCTCATGTCTTATAGCATTCATATAGCTGCATGAATTTATAAGTGATAAACAATGTTGTCCCTTTAATACATGCACATAGCTGAATATTTTTAATATCAAATTGAGAATATTTGAAAAAAATATATTTCTTGCATTCAAGCTTTTTTACTGGTTAATGAAATTGGCAAATACTTTGCATGTCATATCTGCCCTGTAAAGGTGCAGACATTTACAACTGATGCATGGAAAAGGATGGACTGTGTTCCAGAATGACCTACTGTTTCTTTAAAAATAACATTCTTTGTACTCTTCTATGAGAAAGTGCTTACATAAGGAAAAATTGTATTTGCATACCTTTACCTTAGGCCTTAAATGTTTTAACTTATTATATGATTAGTACATAGAGCAGAAATAAATGGCATTAATGAAAATAAGTCAAATCAGACATTCAGATGAGAGTAGTAAAGCTATCAATAATATTTATTTTGAGTTGTTCTGCATGTTATGTGTGCCCTTAGGACCCAGATCATGACTGAAAAGAGTTTGTTGACTAGTCTATTAACTCAGTAACTTAAACTAAATAAATAAATAAGATGACTTTTTATAAAAATGAATATGACAAACAGCCATTAAACATTCCTTATTATAGGCAATTACCAGGAGATCCCACAATAATGTATACTACAGAGCTTAATTTGCTACATGAACTACCTAAATAAGTGATTACTTTGAAACACTAGAAACATAATTTTTTGTTTCGCTTCTGTGTTTTTTGTCTTATGGTTCCTCTAAAAAGTACAAGAATTTATTGAATCTAGATTTTATGACAATTTATTAGAGATAGGAAGTTTAAAGTATAGATTTCAAATCCTTATGTAAAATATCTATTTGCCAGTGAAAATGATTTTGGTCCACATCTACAATTTTTAAATGCTTTCCTATAGGGTCCCTATTAAATTGCCAAATGTTTCAAGTTTGAATGTCATATGGTTGACACCATATGATCGAACTTTGAAAAGTTTGAAGGTGAAAGGCAATGGCTCCATGTACATAGAATGGGAAAATTTCCCTTTTCTACAATGAAGTGCGGTCTTGAAGTTGGTATATTTAAGAAGGAGGTGTGGGAGGGGGGTGCAGGGGGGTTTGTTCAGAGCTTAAGGTAAGTTTTTTTTTTTTTTTAACTTTTGTATTCTATATTCGAGGTTTCAAGTTTTGCTCATATGTTGTCTAACATATGAGGTTTGAAATTTTGAAGCTTCAAATATATAATATAGACACTTTCTATATTCTAAATTCATTTAGTGGATTACAATTAATTTTAAGGATATTTGCATAAAAGTATATATACTGTGGAAAAATTGCATTGAAAACATTTTGCATGCCCAATTATACATACTCATAGCAAGTTATATAGTGAATATTATAATGCAAAAAACAATAAATAGATATTTTGAAAACTGACCATACCAAAAAAATGAATAGTTTGCAAGACTACTTTCCCAGTCAGTTGATTTAACTGCAATGTACTGAAGCTTTTCATATTCAGTCTTTGCCATGCCAATTTATTAATTTATTTATTGTGTATCCCCCCACTGCCATCTGCCATCAGCAATGTGCCCCCTACACCCCGTTTACTTTCCTTTCTAACATTTTTAGGATTTGTTAGGCTTTACCCATCTTGGACTATGGCCACACTTAGCAAAGAGTATCAGTGTGCATGTTTAGGGAATAGAGGGGAGGTAAAGATGACCCTGCACAATGTTAGCATCACAGTCCTGGAAGGTTTGTTTGATTGTTCTCAGGCCATGAGTGATGCAGTAGGTAGACAATGTTTGTGGATAACTACTCCAATTTTTGATCTGCTAGTGCATTCTTACACTTTGTGCTGCATGGTAGAGTTACTACTGTTCAAGCAGGATTGTAGCCCTGAGCAGAAAATTCCTCCCATTACTGGGATAGGCAAACCCACAGAATATTTCTTTCTACTAGGACTGGGTCTACCAAAAAAAAAAAAATCAGGCTGCCTGGGCTGTAGTGAAACCTGTCTCTGCAGAACTGGCACATTTCGTAACTATTTTAATAGACAGTTTTTGCCACTGCATGAAAGACACAGCTTTGTGAGTCATCTGTTGCCCATGGTGATGAGAATGTTCAGATGATAATATGTATACAAATTATGTATTTTCAGTAGTATGAAGGTTCACTGAAGTTATATGAACAACCTTCTTTTGGAATAGCAGTTGAAAAGGAAGCAAAAGTGAGACTATGAACTTAATGATATGCATTACCAGTTGTTTACTTTATTTTATGACTATTTGCATTATTTTTTCAGATTTAAAAGGAAGTGCTTTATTTAGTATTATTAAGGCTATGAGTTGTTAATGAACATCCTTCTTTTTTCTAGAGTTTGACACCCTCCATCTTTATTTGCTCTGTGTGTGACTCTAAGCAAGTCTATTTACCACACTGCTCCTGAGTTGTGGCTGAAGTTGGTCTCTGTTAAAAAGAGCATCAACCTGGTAAGCAAAATAGTTAAAAATGTGATTGTCTTTCAAAGTCCTGGAATACAGGAATGTTGGTCCTTTTTATTAATTGGATCTGACAACTCCACACTAACAACTTTTAGAGTGATGGTAAATGGGGGCATGTTAATGATGGGTAGAGTATGCAGGGGCACCCAAAAGGGCTGCCCCCTCTCTCCTGGTCTCTTCATACTAGTTAAGAAAAAAAAAAACTTGAGCTACTGACAAGAGCCTTCCTATTTGGAAATGAGCAGCAAAGTGGGTTGAAAGCTCCTTCCATATGTTCACAGATGACTGTACATTATTAAACAATTATAAACCAAAGTACTATGTGGAGTAGTAGCAATATTTAAATCCTGTGTGCAGGCTTTGGGGCTAGTCTGCAGTGTGAATAAGTTAGCAAATATGAGTTTTTGCAAGAACTGTTATGAGCTACAAGAGGTGAATATTCCAGCCATATCTCATTGCAGACACTTTGGATTACACACTGAACGTGGCATAAAATCAACAATTGAGAGCAACATACACAGTTTGAAGAATAGAGTTCTGGACTTTTTACTTAAAATTATGAAATTCAGTACCATTGTATGCAAAATGCAAGCTGTACATGTAATGTTGATGCCAAATGTTTTATTCCTAGTAAAGAATACACCACTCACTGCCACCCACCCAAGATTACTGAGCTCCAGAAGTTGGCAGATAATCAAGTGCTGGTAAAGTTTGGATGTAAAATCTCAAACATTTTAGGGCAAATGTTATGGAGGTTAGGTTTATCACATTTGGCTAGTTATGCCATAAGATTTAAATTGAAGCAGTTGATAAAATTAAGCACAAAATAGCAATCTAATGGAGAGGCAGCACCTATTTATGTACTCACCACTTTCTGCGATCTTCTGACAGAATGGTTAATCAGGTTGGGAGATATGGCATGGGACATGGAACTCACAAAGGTGATACAGCAACAAACACATTGTAGCAAATACTGGGAAACAGATCAAAGGAATGTTGAGCTTCACAAGTGATTCTTCAACGGGCTAAATTGTGAACCCACTGCCAGAGTATGACCCTCAACAGCATTCAGGCAGTCTGCCAAGAATTTATGCTTATAGAACAAGAATGGTTCAGCTGTCTACAGCTATATAACACTTATCCTGACTCCAGCATGACTCTGTCAACCAGCAAAGGCAAAAGAAGTGACTCATGTCATGAGACAAGTTTCAGGATTGGCTAAAGGAAAGGCAGGTTTAATCTGTGATGATCTATGTGAATGTAAGGCAAAGGTAATCAAACACCAACAAAAAGAAATATGGAAAAAGTGAGAGTGTATAACTCTCATGGAAGAAGAACAGGACCAGGTATGGAAGATCACAAGGCAACTCGGTAGATATACACAATTCAGACATGTAGCAAAGAATTTTGCTTTGATGGTACTTTAATCCAACAAGTTAATTCTAGCATGGGCTGTGATTGGAGGATAGATGTTGGAGATGTGGGAAACAAGGGCTCGACAATAAACATATGTAGTGGAGTTTCTGAAATATAAGAGGTTACTGCGACTATCTATTTTGAATACTTGAGGAAACAATCCCATACTCTTGTTGAACTTGGCTGGAAGTTTTGGTTATTTAGATTAATGACAAGGGGTCCCCTCACATCAACAGGCAGTTTTAAGGGTAGTCTGGGTGCTGTTATGCATAAATAAATGCGTGTGCCATGAAATGGAAAATGAAGAAAGGATCCCAGAGGAAACATATAGAAGATTAATTTCAGAGGCATGTGGAACACATATTATACTCATTTAAAAGTAATAAGCAATGTATTAATATCCTCTCTATCTAAAAAAGTGTTTGTTAAGCATGAGATCAACAATCTGTCTATGCCCCCCTTTAGATCTTGGTAATAAGAGAGCGATGTATGTCATGAAAGACAACAGAGCTGTGTGTAGTTAACTGTTATGCCTTTAAAATGTGGATGTTATCTAGTGAGTTACATAGGGGTTAATATTTAGTTGGGAGAGCTTATCTATTATGCATGAGTGTGTGATGGTGTTGTAAGCCAATGCAATATGCAGATAGGCAGTGTGGACTGATTTATCCTCATCCATTGCCTTAGTGACATGTTTGAAGAAATCATCCAGGTTAAGTAGACAGCACCTGTCCTTAGAAAATCCAGAATGGTGTCAGTTGAGGGTCTGTAGGGTACCTATATATGTAAATATTAGCTCCATAATGATTCTTATCATAACCTTACAGATAAGGGTAGCATATAGGCTTAATGACAGAACCAATATGATAAGTTAAGGGTATGATGTCACACAGCACTCAGTCTTCTGTCTCCCTTTTATTGCATTTACTTCTCACAACTGAAACTGCATTCTCAAGATCTTTGTCTACCAAGTTTTTGGATGACTGTAAATTAGGTGCTGTTGTGAATTTCACGCAATTCACATATTTTACAGTAGGACATGGGCCAATTCGGTGCCTGGTGTGTTATCACAGGCTCAACCTAAATGCAACAGAGTATAACAAAGTTACTTTTTATAGCCCTCCCTCCCTCCTTCCTCTTATCAAATTCTGGCAAACCCCAAACAGAGATTATTATTAGGGACGTATTCCTATATTTACAGTGATATCTCTGTTTTCCACCATGCCTTGATTGTGGCTTGGAAGTCTTTCTGCTTTGCACAGGTTACCTATTAGGGCATCTCATCTAAGTAAAAGGAAGTTCTTCCCCTTTATACTTTCTCCTTTTTAGCCAACTTTCACCTAATACTGTACTGCCACAAAAATATACGTAGCTAAGTGTCTTTTACAACCTGATAGGCCCCAAAGATTGCTAACTGAAAAAAATCTGATTTATTCCATTGAAACTAGTTTGACAGATTAAAATCCCCTTCTACTCTATTTTACCTCATACATGGTCTTGGGAGGTGACTTTTGCTTAGCTTTTCATGCTTTGAAAGGCCCTTTGCTTTTTGTCCTTTTCTGCTTTCAACCATCTAAGAAACAGCTAATACACATACCTGAACTAAAACTGCAAAATGAACAACATGTGTCAGTACCTTGTGCCTTCTCCACCTTTGGAATAACCTGCCTGTGCAGGTCAAATGAAGTATCTGTCATCTGTAACTACCTTCATAGCTAATATTGACAGTTGGATGGATAACAATAAATTCATGCCCAACATCAGAGTAAGTCATTGTATGTCCAGATGCAAATTGCCTACCCTTGCACTACAAGGGAAATTCAGCTAAGTTACTTAATATCTGTCAAGCTGTAAGATTAATATTAACCTATAAAGCTATACAAATCATGATGTTTTTATTTGTCAACAGTTAACAGTGTCCATTTTGTTATGAATATCTTAAAATAAAAAGCTTCCCACACCTCATCTTATACGTTTATCAAATATGCACAATCAGACACTAGCAAAAGCTGTATGCAACTGCACTGATAAGCTGAACGGCTTTAAATAATTTAGCTTTTTATTAATCCCCATCAGCAAGGAATAAGTTGCAGTGAATTGAATTCATTCAGAAAAAATAATTTCTGTAATTTATGGGTGTCATTTTCAGTGCATATGTTATCAGAGCTTAGCTTCTAAGTGTGATTATTCACTCTAAAGAGACAGATACTATGCCCCATATTTTATTTACGCAAAGATGACCTAACGCAAAGCAGGTGTTATGTTTAAACATTTTAACTGCAGCTTTCAAGTTCCACAGGAAGTACCACATTTATGTGAATTTAATTTTAATAAACTGTTATTTGTTAATGAGGTAAGAGAAGTGATCCTTCACAGACCATTTATGAACCTGGGCCACAAAGAGAAAAGAAAAATGATGTATATAGATTTGAATTAATGGGCTATGCTTAATCATTGTTTCTTTAGCAAATTTCTTGCCCACTGCCTTTTGATCATCAATCACCTCTACTATCAGTCAGCCCCTTAGTTCCCCTCCACTGGGGCTGCAGTTGACGGGAAGGGGCCCTCATCGCTCAGCTATCACAATGGTTCAGGGTTTTTCTAGTTGTTGTCCTCTGACACTTGTACACTACCAATAAGGTGTTGGGTACTGGTGTGCACTGAGCTGTCCATAGAGGACATCCCTTCACTACCCCATGGGGAGTTCACTACAAGTAGCCCTGTTCCCCCCTACATAAAACAGGAGATATTTTCAATCTCCATCAGAAAAGTTGCTCCTGCTAAGTGTGCCCCCAGATGTACAGAAGCTTCTCCCCCACAAGTAGACGAGTTTGGGCAATGTGACTTTGCTCCCCATTTGCCTGGTTCCTCTAGTGTCAGGGACACTAATCAAAGTTATTTATTTTATTTTTTATTTAAAGTCCTTTTTTATTGGGGTAGCTGTCAAGGATCCATCTCTCCATGCCATGAAGCTTGAATGTTTCTCAACATTTAAGAATTGGACTGTCTTTCAATGACATATTTGTGCCTTTATCATTTATAACACAGTAGTTAAGGCAACATTATATGTAAATGCACATCATATAGGTAGAGCTTAGCATGTCTGACACAGCTGTTAAAAAAGTGTGCTTGTATGGATGGCTATAAGTGAAAAAAACAAGTGCACTGACTCTGACTTTTTAATGTAAACCAAAACAGGAAGTAAGATAATACTTAGTAATCATTATCATCATCATTATCATGGCCCTTTTTTCCCATTTCCTACATGGGATCAGGGTCTTGCATCATCTGTTACCACCTCTCTTCAGTGCCACTCTCCTGCTTTGTTTAGCAGTTATATCTCTTTGTCAAATGTCTTCTGTCATGCAATTCATTCATCTATTTGCAAGACATTATCATTTCCTCTTGTCTTCTTCATGTCAATTTGTCTTCTCCAACCTGTTTGATAATATTATCCATTACCACTATGAACATCAGTGAGCTCTTAGCTGAACCTTGACACATATTAATTCCCACTGAAAAGCCCTCCTTGAGTTTGAACACTGTTTGTGCTTGCATCATTGGGTCTTTGAATATAGCTTGCTCTAATTGTAGCAGTTTGTCTGAATTTCAAACATCACAGAACTGCCTGGATTAACTTTCTTGAGGTCTTATCCGCTGTTTTCTCTAAGTCTAGGAATGCCCAGTTTGACTCTTTCCTCATGTCTAACTTCTCTCTAATATCTATCGCACTGTAAATATCTCCTGGGACATGCTGTATTCTGATTTGAATCAGAAATGCTCATCTCCCATCTTACTTTCTACTACTCTCTGTATTTATTAATCAGCATCTTCAGTACTTTGATGTTGTGTGATGAAAGTTTGATTCCTCTGTACTGCCCTTAGTTCTGAATCTTCATTTTTTGCACCCTGGCAACTGGCTATAGAATACTTATTCCTTTGTCTCCATACTGCTATCATCATCCTCAGGAGCTAGTTTTCATCTTCTCTCCCCACATCTTGATCATATTTGATGTGACTTTATCTGGGCCTGCTGCATTGCCTTACTATAAAATAAGTTCCTTCATAACCTCCCCAAGTCAGGCACTCCATGATCAGATGTTCTACTTACTTGGTTCCTATAGACACACACAGGTCTTATTACCAGCTATGTAAACTATGTCTACAATATGACTCAATCAAAACACTTCCCTCACACATTTGGAAAAAAAGCTGTAATCAGATCCATGCCAAAATAAACAAACTCTAATATGCTGTAGATTTCAGTCCTATCTCATGACTCTCACATCTCACTAAACTCCAGTGAAAAGCAGTATTCCGTCACCTAAATATTTCTCTATAAATTCACTATCATCTCCTCACACCATCATAAATTTGTAATGAAAAAAGTACCCAGAATGCACTTCTCATACTTAGTGATACCATACTCACAAGCACAAATGAAGGCATAATAGCAGGCACACTCTTTGTCAGTCTTACTAAAGTGTTTGACTGAATTAATCACACTAAACCAGGAACCAAATGGTGGAAACAGACCAAGAAGTAAAACATCTGTGGTAGTGAAAATGATTGCGAAAGCCAGCAATAGTATCTAAAGTTTAAAAAACTTTGAACGCTTTCATTCCTAAATGCTGGAACTTCATCAGATTAATGACAACCAGTACAAGCCAGATTATATAACACAAATCATGTCACATGAATCAAAAGTGACCAATGAAAATCTAAAAGCAAACAGTATATTGCTTTAATCTTAAAATAGAATTAATAAAGCAGGTTTCATTAAATTCTGGGTGGTTAGTTGCATTTAACAAAACCTGACATTTAAATTCATAACCCTCTAGATGTTCCATAGTAAACCATCCCTGGAGATCTTGTTTCACCTTCTCTATAACTAAAAATGTTTAAAATAATGATTACTAAAATGTGCTATGCGCTTATATGAAGCATGCATGTCTCTCTTTTCATTAACATCCAAAAGGTGTTCGTGTACACATTCACTAAACTTCTGGGAGGATTTGCCCACATAGAAAGCTGCACTCAATTGGCATTGGGCTAAATAGTCCACCCCCTCTAGAAGAACATGAAAAATGCCTGTGTATCTTAGAAGTTATTCCATTAATGCAAAAGTTTTTGCCTACCAGTATATTTGGACATTGTGAACACTCCCACAATTAAATGTCCCAAACTTGTGACATTAAAACCTTTTGTGGTTTATGAGATTAAAAATCATTTTTAAAAGTTTCATCCCTTCTAAAAGGCTTATCTCCTTATTTGCTCCTGAGCTCACTGTCAGTTATAATAACCTTCCAGTTTTTATTTAAACATTTAACAATTGGACTATTATCTGATGTAAATGTAGAAGTAAATTTCATCTTTTTATTAATGACAGCACCCTGCATGCCTCTATTATTATTGTCATTGTTCATTTTAGTATTTCCATTCAATATAGGAGCATAAACACGCCTTTCTCTTTTTACTCATAACTTTATACCTTATTTCAACCAGAAATTCTCAAGGGTAACCTCTCCTAAGAAACATATTTATCAAAACCTCACTGTCCTGTGCAAATATATCATGTTCCTTGATCATATGGGTCAACCTAACCAGCTGTCTTTAGACCACTGTTTTCTTCTTATATCTTGGGTGCCAAGTAGAATAATGGAGGTACACATTAGAAAAAGTAACCTTCCTATAAATATTTTAAGAATATCTCTATGATTTAGGTCCTTAGTAATTCCAAATTCCAAAAATGCTATATTAGTCATGCTCTGGGTAATGTGAAAATTTCAAAAACTGTGCAGTAGAATTAATGTATATCAGAAATTCCCAGATCCTTGTTAAACTACCAGTCCAAAGAATAAAAATGTCATCCAGGAATCTGGTATATAATAACCAACAATCCTTGAACTCATGGTCTAAGATATTCTGATTCTCCCATTCAGCCATAACAAAATTTGCAAACATGGAGGCATAGGCTGCCCCCATTGCCGCACCAGTAGTTTGCTTAAATATTAACCAGCAAAATACAAGAAATTATTCACCAGTACTACGTCCATTAAAACTACCACTGAATTAATTCTATCTTCTGGAAGGCTAATTGCTTCCTAAGTTGTTTCTCAAACCAATTCAATCCCACATCATGTGGGAGTACAGTAAATAAACTATTGACATCAATGGTAAGAAAAATGGCATTGCAAGTGAAGAAAGTTCTGTTCAAGCACTTCAAAATAGTGCCAAGAATCTTTGCAAATCTGAAGACTATGATTATTAAACTACTGTCTAACCATTTAGCTATAAAAAAGTTTTTGAACAAGTTGCATTCACAATAGGCCATACCGGGGGCTTGGTGAGACACTTATGTATTTTTAGGATTCTAAAAATACTTGCAATGGATGGTTTGTCATTCATCATAAAATCATATTTGCCATGGGATATTTGTCCCTGAAACAATACGTCTTCCAAAAGTAAGTCAATTTTTAAGAAAGCTGCAACAATTTAATTGAGCAATGCTTCCTGATAGGTATCCTCCATTAAAATTGCATTCATAGCATTGACATGACCAGCATTACAAAAATCACCAATCTACCCCCCCTTGCTGGGTTTCATCACTGAAATGGGCTTATCATCAGCTATTTCAGAAAAAAAATTCTATTTTGTTTAGACTTATTAAAATGTTTCCCTTGACAGGGTTGACCTAAACAATTCTGGATTTCAAATTTATATAATTTTTCATACATAGAAATTAAACGATTCATCGGTGGATTAAATAAGCTTGGTCTGTATAGCTTACTAGTATTACAACTTTTAACATTACTAGAAAATAAAACAACCAGGTTCAATTTTTGCATGTAAAGTTTTAAGTCTGTTAAAATATCCGCAATGTTACTACATCAAGCAGAATGAAAGAAAGACCCTTTGCTAAAACGCTAACATGTTCAACTCTTAAAAACTTAGATGAAAAATTATAATCATACCAACAAAATCCATCTATTTGATATGCAGTAATTCCAAAGCTACTCTCCTTATAAACACCACTTATGTCCAGTAAAAGCTACCTCATGAATTCTTGTGTGTGTTCTTTTCAGATACTAGCAGAGGATTCAGCTCACTCAGCTGCACTTCAATGTCATTGAGGATTTGGGGAGAGATTGCTGCCCTAGAGAAAGAGTTGCTTTAAGTTTAACCTGCTCTGTGGTAATTCCCAGAACAACATGAGCAGACTGTGTGAATATTATGTGTTTTAAAAAAAGTACATCGATATTCTGGTCATCAACATTGTGTTTGTGTGTGTGTGTGTGCATGTGCGCGCGTGTGTGTGTGCGTGTGTGTGTGTGTGTGTGCGTGTGGGTGTGTGTGGGTGTGTGTGAGTGGGTGGGTGTGTGCGTGTGTGCGCGCCCATGTGTGCACATATGTGTGTGTGTGTGTGTGTGTGTGTGTGTGTGTGTGTATGTGTGCGGGTGGGTCTAGGTGTGCTCGTGAGAGTGTATGAGTGATGCAATAGTATCAAAGTGATGATATTGGCAAACTTCTAGAAAGTAAGTAATTATGCTTAAAGTGTAAAATATAGGGTTCACTACTAAATCTCGAATTACGGAATCTTGAGACTCTGAATCCCGAAGGCCAGAATCTCAAGATTCCATAATATTGAACGTAAATAAACAACATTTTTTAAAGCATACGCAGGGGGGCACCCCCTGCAACTTAAATATATCAGCTCTGAGATCACACCACAGTGAAGTGAATGGAAAAATAGTGCCGTGCAGAGTGGAACAGAAATTTTGCAGTTCACTCCACTGTAATGTGATCTTGGAGTTCTTATATTTAAGTGCAGGGGGTGTGGGGGATGCAGGGGGGGCTTGTCCCTTGCATGTACCTTTCTAAATGTTTTTTTTTTCTTTTCTTTTTTTTTTTTTTTACTTTCGATATTATGGAATCTCGAGTTTCTGGTCTTCAGTTTTCAGAGTCTCGAGATTCCATAATTCGAGATTTAGTAGTGAACTCAAAATATAGCATGATTCACCAGCATTCCACTAATTCATGCTGTTTTATCCATTAATATAATGGCTTGCTAGCAACTGTAAATCCTAAATGGATAAAATAAGTCCTTGTGTGTGCAAACTAGCAGGTGTGCTGATACGAGCAATAAGTATTGTGCTTAAACTGCAGAGCTATTTGAATGAAGAGGTTATGTCACCTTTTATATAACTTGATGGCAAATCAACACTAATCCTCAAGTCTTTCTCTCTGCAAAAAATGTTTAGGCAGAGACATCTTTGTAATGTACAGTGTATGCACATTTTGTATATGCTAACACATATTCATTGCCTTGACAGAATGTACTTGCTGCCTCTAATAGTCACTTGTGAACATCAATTTTGTTGTGACTTTCAAAACATCTATGCAAATATTTCAGTGACTTCATTAGAAGTCTTAGTTTCAGAAAGGAACATTCTGTCTGAAATGCATGTAATTAAACTAATGCATCATGTTAGCTTTTACATACTTGCTGTTCATATTGTAAAAGGTGCATTATTTTATTATGCCTCCATTGCAAGTGTACTGTTTTTTATCTTTTTGTCTAGGGACTGTGTTTTATCACTGCTAAAACTGACTAATTTTGACAAATACATTTGTGAATTTGACATTGCCTTTAAGAGCAGTGTATAACAGTGCAATACATCATTTAATAGGTTAAGTAACATTTTACTCAAGGTTGAGAGTATTGCTTTGCCCTTAGGGTATAATTTAAGTTACTCTTCACAGAAAGCAAACATACAAATTATCATTGACCCTTACATAGTAAATTGTTATTATACATTGGAATTACTTTAAAAATAAATATTCTTCATTTGTAAAACATTGCCATTACATAAAGCATATTCCTTTCCTCAGGCACCTCTCTGCACTGATGTAAGTCAATTGAAATGGATTTTAAGATGTACTGCATGAGTATAGCAATGAATAAGATGATCTTTTCACAAAGTCAGAGTGCATTAATGTACTGTAGTTTGAGACACTGGAAGTAAAGCAATAGACTGCAGTGCAATATCTGTTATAGAGTGCAGGACTTGTTCATAATTACATAAAATTGTGAGGGGAATTAAGTTATCACAAAATAGTTAAGTATGACTGACAAAAATGCTGGTCATAAACCTTCAAAAGATTTGATAGCAGACTAGTCTGTTAAACTGCAACTAGAGAACTCCCTAGTACTTATTGAATGGAATGCAGTGCACTTCTATGGGAAGTACGTCTTCATCTTATAATGTACAATAATATGTGCAACAGGATGCTCAGGTAAATATTATATATTTAATATATGAGACAATTGCATGTCAAAGTCATACCATATACCACTATTTAAAAAAACAAATGGGAAAATATGAAGACGTGTGACATCCCAAGGGAAAGCTAGGAAAGGAAGAAAAAAAGTTAAAGTATGAAACCACTCCAACTTTGACATCCTACATAATATATAGTAGAAATATCAGAAAGACAAATTCCTGAATTAGCTGTCATCCCCCAGAATGGGAGCATATCCCACTGACCCAAAGAAACTGGAAAAAATGCAATTCTGATTTTCGAGGGCCTCATCTCTTCATTTAACAGAGGCCATCTGCTCAGAAATTGTGCCATCTTATTTCTGCATCTTGCTATCTCCAATTCTGCATGATACTTTTTTTGCAGTAGCTGCCAATATTTTAAGAATTGGGGTGGGTGAGGTTGTTGCCAATAGTGAGTAATTGATTTTTCGCTGCAGTATCATGATGTGGAGGATGTGAGTCTTACTTAAACGTGGCTCAAATCCATACAATATTAACTGTGACTTATTTTGAGGAGTAAAACCCAGAATTTGCAATGCATGCACCCAAATTGTATTCCAGAATGCCCGGACAATACTTGAATAGTAGGACACTCCAATATGATGTGCACCCAAGAGGTGCTTGCATCTATATTTCTGCATCTTCAAAACTGGAGATCTTTTGTAAGGTAAAATTTAGCCACCTTTTCAGGTGTAAGAAACACTTATGCAAGGATTTCCAGACATAAAGTCACCACCTGGAAGAAGACATAGTGTGAAAAGGCAATGCAATGATATGCGCTAAAAGGGTGGTTGATAGGTTGGTCTCATTTTCTTTGACAAATTGGTCTGCCAAGGAAACCACTACCATCATAATGCAGTCTTCACAGTTGAGATTAAATGGCAGAAGGCTCCCACTACCTCACTGTGGAGAGTGAGACAAGGTTGGTAGCAAATTGATATAAAGAGGTGGAAATAACTTTAGGTTCCTTGCTAGAACTCATCTGCCAACTAGAGATGCTAGTTGAAGGTAAGAGAATTTGCAGGATACTAATTGATGAAACTTTCATTCTAAATGGGCAAACAATTTAAAAGCTCTATCCTGGACCAACTGGTAAACAAAACAAGCCCCTCATCCCATCCAGTGTTTTAAAGGAAAGAATTGCTGGAGTGAGCTCATTGCCAAAATTGTATTCAATGAAGAAAAAATAACTGCCAACATGTTGACTGGCTGGCTAACTTGAGGAAGGAGGGTCTATATTGCTTCGTCGAAACCTCAATCTGTCAAATCCCTATTCATTGAACTTAAAACATTGAACACCATTTTAGTGAACACTTACATCAGCAAAACGTTTTCCTAGGGAGAAAAATGATTTGGCCACCACAGCAATCATAAGACAAACTATATAATATTGCACTTACCCCACCCCCACACACATACATCCCCCTAATTATTTATACCAACTCCGAGATCTCACTACATTGTGGAAAAGGGCAAATTTGTAACAGTGGCCAACTAACTCCATTCAGCAGATTGAGGTTTTGAAAAAATGATAGGGATCCAAGGAAGGATACCTCTGTATGGAATAAGGTGTTTAAATATTGAGAAATACAGATTGCTGTTAGATTCTCAGCAAAGAGACAGACCAAAGTTCTTAATGTAAAACTGGAGGATAAATGTAGCTCACAAAAAAATCCAACATCAAGAAAACTTCTTTATTCACAAAGCAAAGCTTTCGGGTCTACACCCTTCTTCAATACTAGAATAATGTCTTGGTGTTAAATGTGTTCTAGTATTGAAGAAGGGTGTAGACCCGAAAGCTTTGCTTTATGAATAAAGGGGTTTTGTTGACGTTGGATTTTTTTCTGAGATTCTCAACAAACCCAGACATCATCATGACCAGTCATGCCAATCTTTTGGATTTGATGGTGCTTAAACATGTTGCAGTGGCTAAGGAGGGTTAACTACCAAAGCTGCTATCAGGTCACAGGTCTATAGGTCTTGACAACCCTTGTTGAAAAGCTATACTATACATCTGATTATCAATATCTGGTAGGCCATTATTAATGACTGTATAAGAAGCCCACTTTGCTGTTTAATTGCACAATAGAGACTATAAGCTCCCCTGAGAGAATAAGGTTATGATAGTATCAGCTTATCTCATTTACAAAGTGCCCAATGTGGAATTCTCACTGGTAATCCCTGTAGAATATATTAGTCTTTTGGATAAAAGAATATTTTATCTAGCACTATTCACAATTTCAGAAGTAAATTCCAAGTTACCCACTTCTGCTCTGTGAGAAGTTGTATTATTTGATAGTTCAGTTCCCTAGTTCTGGTTGTACTCTCTATTAGTTGAATCCCTAGGTACTTAAATGTCAGGGGATTAACCATAAAATAATAAATGCCCTTCCAGTGTGCTGGTATGTGCAAATTGGAAGAAAGAAGGAAAAGAAAGAAAGAAAGAAAGAAAGAAAGAAAGAAAGAAAGAAAGAAAGAAAGAAAGAAAGAAAGATTTTTGAGAATTAATGTTATATCCCATATAACTTTACCACTCCTGCAAAACTCCTTAGCAAACTGGAGGCGAAGTCTCAGGGAGTGAGAAGAAAATTAACAAAAATGATGCAGCCTTACTAGAACAAGTTCATGATGAAGCTCCTGTTTCTGTAAATTTTAATTTGTCTCTAAGGGCTTTTGCTAAGGGCTGTAATGCCAGAACAAAAATCAACAGAGCTAAGGGACATACTTGTTGAACCCCTTTATTTATGGACAAAGATTGCATTATATAAAGGCTGAGACAAATGCTATAGGACTTTGGTAGATATTTTTAATTGTTTCACTAAATTGCAAGGGAAATTGAATAGTTCCAATGTCATAAGCACATATGTCCAAATGACTTTCTTGAATCCCTTTTCAGGGTTCACAGATAATAACGCTTATAGAAGTGCAGAAGAACATCCTTTCTCAAGCCATTGTGCAACTCAAAAGATATGGTGCCAGATGGCCCTCCCTTTAACAGAACATATATGTTTGGGATGTAACACTTTAGAGAGCAGAAGTGCTATCCTATGGGCCTATGTGGCAATATATACAGTGGATATAAAAAGTTTACACACCCCTGTTAAAATGTCAGGTTTTTGTGATATAAAACATGAGACCACTGTGAAGATTGGGTGAAGATATGTGAAGGCAGCCAGCCTAGCCAGATAGAATTTTAGAGATAATTCTGTCATCTGTAAATATCAATGTAAACCACAGGCTTGTTGTCTTAAATGGTAAAAATAGTGTTACATGTGGAACCGAAAAAAAGTAACAACAGTGCACACTACTGACCAAGTAAAGCATTCTGTGACCCTTTGATGTTAGGACTCGGAGCCAGTGAGTCTAGAGTGGGGCATCCTGCCTATTGTTTTAAGGCCAGAGTTAATGGCCAGAATTTGCATGCATAAATGTCCTTTATCGCTCTGGTTTCTGCCCAGAAGTGAAGAATGTAAATGTAGTTTCTGTTAGCCTGGGAACCCAAGGAAGTGTGAAGAATGATGTAATGTAACCCAGGGAAATGTGAAAAATGACATAATGTGAACCAGGAATGTGATTTTAAAAACAGAGAGAATCAGAGAGCATTAAGCATTTTTGTCTTGACCATCCAACTCATCAGCACTGTCTTGCTCTATATGTAAGTTTATCTTAGACTTGTGTTTTCTCTTAGAAATAGCTAAAAACTAGAGAGCTTAGACTAAGTGTTTTTCTGTGATGTCAGAACTGTACTACTGAATTATTTTAATTATTTCTCTGTGATCCCTGAACTCGTGACTAGCACTGTGGAGTAAAAGTGTTGTCTTGTGTTTTGACTATTTTTTACTAAATATTTTTAAACCCTTTCAATGGTGGCCATTTTTGTAGAGATGATTTAAGCTCTTTAGAGTACTTGCATGCCTTTGGTAAATTGTACAAAGCCACTTCAATAGCTTTATCCCTGGGCTATACTATCAATTGGATAATAATATCGCACAGTAATAATTGGATAGCCTTTTAAGGGCCTTTGAGTAGCTGATAAATATTAGTGGGTGGTGGCAGCTGGTACTACTGTATAGTTTGGGAAAAAAGGGCACAGCTGGAGAACCTGTGCCAGTCTTCCCCAGGAGTGTCTGTATGGTTGTATAAACTCTTCTCAAAGTGCTCAAGTGTGTGTGTGTGTGTGTGTGTGTGTGTGTGTGTGTGTGTGTGTGTGTGTGTGTGTGTGTGTGTGTGTGTGTGTGGGTGTGTGTGGGTGTGTGTGTGTGTGTGTGTGTGAGCTATGTGAGCAGGGACATGAAGCAATGGTTGGACAGAGAGGGTTATGGAGGTTTTAGCTTTCCTATTAAGCTGACATCTGGACCCTATAGCTGTGCCAGTGGGGAGTCTTATTTGGGACCTGGAGGACAAGGGAGCAACAAGCACCGGACTGATTGTGATCTCTGTGTGCTCTTAATGGAAATTGCACTTTACTGTGTGTATTTATTATCCTTTCCTCTTATATGAGATGCACCACACTGGTGTTAGTGGTGAGAATTGAGGCTCCTTGATTGCTGTGCCAGGGCATGGGCATCACATATTAACTGTTTGGCAGTGGTTGGATATCCACACCACATATTAATTGGTTGGCAAATACTAACTGGCTTGTAGTGATGTGGGTAGAGTGAATTCCTGCAGCTTGTGTACAGTGAGCCCTGAAGGTGTTTTGTACTCTAAATTAGCCATGCAGTGAATACTCAGAGTTCAGATCACAATTGTTATATTCCTTTTGTTAGCTTAGTTACTCAGAGAGAGCAGGCAACATGTCAGCAGAGGAGTATGGAAAGCTGACAAGGAGCCAGCTGGCAGAGATGTGCCAGGCTAGCGGATTGGTGCATGAAACCTGACTAAGGCAGAACTCATTGCAGCCTTGATTGCTGCATCAGAAAACAGCAACCAGGAGAACAATCAGACTGGCAGTGGAGATATAATACCCTTGGAGAATGGACAGCTCAACCTTTCCGCAGAGGACTTAAAAATCCATCTGGAGCTAAAGAGACTTGAGTTGGAGGAAAGGCATTTGGAGATAAAAGCAGCTGAGAGACTGAGGAGTCTAAATGCTGAGGAGAATGAGAAACTGCTATGCTTGGAAGCTGAGGAAAAGGAGTGGCAGAGGAAGCATGAGAGGAAAATGCTGACTCTTTGCCAGAGTCATGGAGGTAATGGGGAAGGGAGTAACTGGACCCCAGAAGCACAAAAGGTCAGTAAATTTCTTCCACAGTTTAAAGAGGGGGATAATTTTGATAGTTTCATTGATATGTTTGAGAGGATATGCAAACAGTATGGTGTTGACCAAAGGCTCTGGGTATGGTTCCTGACCCCCTTACTCCATGGTAAAACTGTACCTGTTTTGTCAAAAATGCCTGTTGCATGTTTGTATTATACTGCTGTTAAAAATCACTTGTTAGAATTGTTTAAGCTAACACCTGAAACATATAGGAACAATTTTTGTGAGCATAGACACAAGGCAGATGAAAGTGTGTGTGAATATGTTGCTGAACTGAGCACTTATTTCCATAGGTGGGTGAGTGGATGTCAGGTCACCACTTTTGAAGGGCTGGCAGACCTTTTGGTGAGGGAACAAGCCCTTAGCACTTTGCCTGAGGACATGAGGATCTGATTAGCTGATAGACAATGTGCCACTTCAGATGAGTTGGGGAAGAAGGGAGACCTATACCTTGTAAGCAGGCCAGCCCTGCACAGGAAAGGGACCCCCAGTACTGCTCATGGGTCTAAAGGAACCTATGGTGGACAGCACAGACTGCCTCAAAAGAATCTGCCAGTAGCAGGGGAAGCCACTAGTCCAGGTACACATCCAGGAGCTAGGGTTAAATGTTTTGAATGCAACCAGTGAGGTCATGTGGCATACGGGTGTCCACAGAGGCAAGGTGGGGAAGAAAATGTGAGGGAACCAGTAAGTGGGAATGACAACATGCCAAAAGTAGGTTGTCTTCAGAAGTGAAGGGTACCAAACTGCCATCCTGCAGATTTCCTGATTGGGATGGATTTGGATGAGGCAGCACCATGTGCTTGTGCAGTTACATGCAGTCAGGCTTGGAGACAAGCAGGTAAGTCTGGTAGACTGGGGGAGACCCAGACAGACTGCATACTTGCAGCCTGGACTGGTGACATTGTTACTTCAGGGAGGGTGCTACCCTGTAGCAGTGAGACTGAAAGTGAGCCACCGTTGCTTGGAGGTATTGATGGTCCCTTGGACAGAGTGACTGCAAAGATACAGGTGAGTACTAGTACCCAGGCTAACAGTGAGGCACCACTGTCAGAGAATGGCAGACTTCCTGTAGAAAGGGAGCTGGGAAGGGTTACAAGGAGAGAGTTGAGACAGGCTCAGCTCTCAGACCCTACATTGCAAGGCCTGAGGCAGGTAGCTAGGGAGGCACATGATTATCATGGACAGGGGGAATCTGTATACTGGGACAAATGGTTACTAATCAGAGATTGTACCCCTGAGGGAGGGCCACAAGGTGAGAGAGTACATTAGTTGGTACTGCCTAGAGCCTACCATCTGGCGCTTCTAGTCATAGCCCATGATATTCCCTTTGCAGGTCTTAAGGGTATAAAACATGCAAAGAGGTGTATTATGCAGAACTTCTATTGACCGGAAATTTCCAGGGATGTAACAGGGTACTACAGGACCTGTGAGCAGTGCCAAAAGGTAGGCAAGACAGGAGACAAGGTGAGAGCTCCTTAAATGCCTTTGCTTGTGATTGAGGAGTCATTTCAGAGGGTAGCTATGGATATTGTGGGTCCTCGGAGTACCCCAAGTTCCACCAGGAGAAAGTATATCCTAGTGGTAGTGGATTATGCTACACGATACCCTCAGGAAGTGGCTTTGTCCTCCACTGAGGCAGAGAAGGTGGCAAATGCTTTGTTAGAGATTTTCAGCAGGTTAGGCTTCCCAAAAGAAATACTGACTGGCAGAGGTGCCAAATTCATGTCAGACCTGCTGGCTTGTCTGTGGAAGTCCTGTGGGTTGAAACACAGGTAGACCACCCCCTACCATCTCCAGACTAATGGTCTTGTTGAGAGTTTAAACTCTACAATCAAGTCCATGCTATGGGCACTTGCAGATAAGTTTAAGAGGGAGTGGGAAACATATTTGCCCCATCTGTTGTTTTCTTACAGAAAGGTTCCCCAGGAATCCACATTTATTTCACCCTTTGAGTTGCTGTATGGGCATAGGGTGAGAGGACCTCTAGATTTAATTTGAGATGAGTGGCAAGATGAGTGTGAGTCTCACAAGGAGTCTGTGGTGGAATATGTCCTAATCCTCAGGATAAGGCTGAGGGAACACATGCGCTTGGCCTCGGAGAACCTGGCAGAAACCCAACAACAGAAAAAGGTGTGGTATGACAGGAATGCTTGAGCTAGAGAGTATGCTGTGGGGCAGCAAGTAATGGTTCTCATTCCTATCAGACACAACAAGCTGCAAGCAGCTTGGGAGGGACCCTACAAAGTGGTAAGAAAGGTAAGTGATGTTAATTACATAGTGAAACTGCTAGGCAGCAGGCAGCAGGCAGGGGCACAATTTGCACCATGTTAACATGATGAAACATTACCATGATAGGAAGGCCCTTGTGCTGAGCATTTGCAGTGGATTGCAGGAGGAGTCTGAGGGAGATCTGGGGACTGATCTCCTCAGTGAGGCTCGAGCTGACACCTCATTAGTAGGGGAAGCCATGTCCCAGCAACTATCTCCTACCCAGGTTCAAGAAATCCGAGCAGTGTTGCAGGAATTTGGGGACGTGTTCACTCTGGGAAACCAGGGTACACCCACCTGTGGCAGCACCAGGTGGATACAGGACCCCAAAGGCCTATTAGGCAGACCACCTATAGAGTGCCAGAGAGAGTCAAACAGACTCTGAGGGAGGAGGTAAAGGAGATGTTGGAACTAGAAGTGATTCAAGAGTCCAACAGTCCCTCAGCCTCCACAGTGGTGCTGGTGCCAAAGAAGGATGGCAGCAACAAGTTCTGTGTGGACTACAGGAAATTAAATAGTCACACAGATTCAGATGCTTACCCCATGCCTAGGACAGATGATGCCCTAGAGCAGCTGGGTGGGGCTAAGTACCTTACCACCATTGATTTTACCAAGGGTTACTGGCAGGTCCCCTTGACTCCCAGTGCTAGAGAGAAGTCAGCCTTTGTGACTCATTTTGGCTTGTATGAGTTCACAACGATGCCCTTTGGGTGAAAAATGCCCCAGCAACTTTCCAGAGGCTGGTAGATAATATATTAGCAGGAGCAGGATGGTTTGCACTGGCTTAACTAGAAGATATTGGCATTTACAGCCATTCCTGGCAAGAGCACCTTCAACATGTCAGGGAGGTGCTGGGCAGACTACAGACGGCATGGTTGGCCATTAAGCCGAGCAAATGTCAGGTGGGTATCGCATAGGTCTCCTACCTAGGACAAAGAGTGGGGAGTGATAAGATAAGGCCAAAACCTACCAAAGTGGAAGCCATTCAGACATTGCCAGCACCTGTTACTAAAATGCAGGTGAGGGCATTTTTATGGACAGCAGGGTAGTACCGAAATTTGTCCCCAGTTATAGTACCATAGCTGCTTCCCTCAGAGACCTGACAAAGAAGAACAGACCAGATAAGGTAGTGTGGACCCCAGCATTTGAGCAGGCATTCCATCAGCTTAAAGAAGCTTTGTGAGGATCCCCTGTACTAGCCAGTCCAGATTACAGCAAATAATTTGTTGTGCAAGTGAATGCTTCAAATAATGGGGTGGGGGCTGTATTTATCCAGATTTCTTCAGAGGGGGAAGAGCACCCAGTGGTTTATCTCAGTCATAGACTCCAACCCAGGGAGGAATGCTATGCAGCTGTAGAAAAGGAATGTCAGGCCATAGTGTGGGCACTGCAGAAACTTCAGCCTTATCTGTATGGAAGGAAATTCACTGCTATGACAGATCACAACCCCCTAACATGGTTAAACAGAGCCAGCCAGAAAATGTGAAGTTGCTAAGATGGAGCCTGGGGGTGCAAGCATATGATATGTCCATGCAGCACCGCAGTGGGATTAGCAATGCCAATGCAGATGGGCTCTCAAGACAGGGAATGGGGTATGGCACACTCAGATACACCTAACTCCCTCAAGCAGTGTTTCTCAAGGGTCACTTGAAAAACTAGCTTGAGTTCTCCTGGGGGATATGTGAAGATTGCGTTAAGATAGGTGAAGGCTGCCAGCCTAGTCAGATAGAATTTTGGAGATAAATCTGTCATCTGTAAATATCAATGTAAGTCATGGGCTTGTTGTCTTAAATTATAAAAATAGTGTTACATGTGGAACTGAAAAAAAATGTAACAACAGTGCACACTACTGACCAAGTAAAGCATGCTGTGACCCTTTGATGTTAAGACTTGGAGCCAGTGAGTCTAGAGTGGGGCATCCTGCCTATTGTTTTAAGGCCAGAGTTAATGGCCAGAATTTGCATGCATAAATGTCCTTTATTGCTCTGGTTTCTGCCCAGAGGTGAAGAATATAAATGTAGTTTCTGTTAGCCTGGGAACCCAGGGAAGTGTGAAGAATGATGTAATGTAACCCAAGGACGTGTGAAGAATGAGCTGTTGGACGTGCTACACTTAAAGAAATCCCTCAGAGCCACATGTTCCAGGGATCCAAACCTTGTCATCACAATAAACAAAACATGCTGGAGGGATATGTTCCTGACCCAGAGACTCCCCAGACTCTGGAATAGACTGTCCATACATGTCAAGTAGAGCACATCCTTGGCCCTCTTCAAAAGGAACCTTGACAATTTGACGGGAGAAAGGAAATTCACCCCGAGGATCACGTCAGTCGCCCTGCTAGACAGGGGTCCAGGGAAGTAAATAATGTGGTAAGAAATAGCCAGGGAATTGTTATGGCTAGGCTTGTATAGGCCCTAGGGCCAATAGCCTAGTATCAACCTATGAACCTATGAACCTATAATGTAATGTGAGCCAGGAATGTGATTTTAAAAACAGAGAGAATCAGAGAGCATTAAGCATTTTTGTCTTGACCATCCAACTCATCAGCACTGTCTTGCTCTATATGTAAGTTTATCTTAGACTTGTGTTTTCTCTTAGAAGTAGCTAGAAACTAGAAAGATTAGACTAAGTGTTTTTCTGTGACGTCAGAACTGTACTATTGAATTATTTTAGGTATTTCTCTGTGATCTCTGAACTCTTGACTAGCACTGTGTAGTAAAAGTATTGTCTCGTGCTTTGACTATTTGTTATTAAATATTTTTAAACACTTTCAACTGTGGTTGTTTTTGTAGATATGATTTAAGCTCTTTACAGTACTTGCATGCCTTTGGTAAATTGTACAAAGCCACTTCAATATCTTTAGCCCTGAGCTATACTACCACTTGGATAATAATATTGCACAGTAATAATTGGACACCCTTTTAAGAGCCTTTGAGTAGCTGATAAATATTAGTGGGTGGTGACAGCTGGTACTACTATATAGTCTGGGAAAAAGGGACACAGCTGGAAAACCTGTGCCAGCCTTCCCTAGGAGTGTCTGTGTGGTTGTATAATCTCTTCTCAAAGTGTGTGTGTGTGTGTGTGTGTGTGTGTGTGTGTGTGTGTGTGTGTGTGTGTGTGTGTGTGTGTGTCAGCTACTTGGGCAGGGACACAAAGCACTGGTTGGACAGAGAAGGTGCTGGAGGTTTTAGCTTGCCCACTAGGCTGAGATCTGGACCCTATAGCTGTGCCAGTGGGGAGTCTTAATTGTGACCTGGAGAGCAAGGCAGCGACCAGCCCCAGACTAACTGTGATCTCTGTGTGCTCTTAAGGGAAATTGCACTTTATTGTGTGTATTTGTTATCCATTCCTCCTATATGAGATGCCCCTCACTGGTGTTAGTGGTGAGTGTTAAATAAAAAATCAGAATTCAATACACAGGAGATTCAGATTCAAAAGTTTACTAGTGTAAACCAGGAGGCAAAAAACCATATAAGTACAGAATTTTGTCTGACATGATGCAGGAAGTACAGAATATTTTATAGTGTTTGCATTCAAGTTATGCTCACCTTACTGACGTGGTTAGTCACAAGGCATCTACATCACTTTTACTAACAGTATTCTATTCATCTAATAATGCTGATGCAGTACATATAAAAAAACTTTTCCTTTAGATACAATACGGCCTTGCTATCCAGCTGGCCAGTCATAATGTCTTTCTGTAAAGTTACTTCTTAAAGGTCTCATATCAGTTCGAATACAATAGCAGATTCAGTCTTTAAATTCACCTCTTTGTTCACTGTTTCACTTTCCCACCAGCTGTGTTTTTATCTTACAGGGACAAGTTACTACATCAGGAAAGGAAGATTTAATTATTTACAAGGACAAGTTATCTTATCAGGAAGGAGCGGAAGATTTACACATTTAATTTCCTGACCCAGCAGATAATAACTTATGAAAAGCATAACATTAAGCTTGCTGTGCTGGCAGCTGCCAGGGTCAGGGGTCAAAGCACACTGCAGTTTCAGAAGCTACTTGCATTTACACATGAATTTATCCCTTCTGTTATATGATTAATAGAATAAAATGCATTATAAACCACCTTGCTTTTAAACTAGCATTTCACATATATTTAAATACATATTATTCTAACATTTTCCCCCCTATTAATGCTTTTTATTCTATTTTGAAGTATGCATAGTGTCATTTCATCTCCTAGCCTTTCCCACTCAGGATTTTCAGCTAGGTGAGTCATTTAATCTATACTTCAGAAAAAGCGTCATCTGAAATCAGTCTTTCAATTTCAATATCTTGGTAGAAAGTTTCAGTAACAGATACAGCAACAAAATCTTTGATTAATCTTTTCATGCAGGGAATTCCACAGCAAACACATGCTCCTATTAGGAGTATACCCACACAAATAGCAATTAAAATGTTCATTAGGATGGAACCCCACCCCCCAAACAGACTCTGGAAAAAGTCCGTCAGTGGGTTTGGGCCTGGTTCAGTCATGGCTGATACTTGCTGAATTACCTCTAGGTGATTATCTATCTCGTGGCGATTGTCAGGGATGAAAGCACAGCATTCTTCTTTGATAAGCGTGCACATACCACCTCTCGCCGCTAGGGTGAAGTCAAGAGCCATCCGATTTTGTAGAACAACAGTTCTCATTGCATTCAGTTCATCAGTCACCAATTCTAGGGCGGAAATAGTTGCATTACTCATTACTTCGAGAAGTTTCGACAACTTCCTCAGCTCCCAGATCGATTTGACTGCTCCATAGGCTGGTAGTATTCCTGCCCAGGATATAACACTGTCACCCAAGTCCATATGAGTCAATTCACTTCTGTCTTTTACTGAATTATGGTCTTTCCAACCAGCTTCGATCTTCCCAACTGGATTCACAAGTTTCTTAACTGGACCTTAAGATTTTCGAGCTGTTTCCCTTACGTTTCGTATCTTACCCAAAGGTTATTCTGCAGTATATCTTATTGTTGGAACCAAATAACCCAAAAAACAACTGCCAGACCAATTCTCAGGTAACCATTTATATGCCTTTTTCCCACAATAAAATAACAGTTTTCTACTTTAGTACTAATATGCATCAGCCCTGCATGAAACATTTTTTGATCTATAACTGACAATTGTTTAAATAAAACTGGATTTTTTTGAATGTCACTCATAGTCGTTTTCAATGAGTTCAAATACGAGTCATAATTGGTATTGCAGAAAGTATTGCCATTACCATTCTTAATATAACATCGGTAAGATATGGTTATATTACAATTGCTCCAGCCCACTTGGAGGGTGTCGTTTTTATAGAAACATACAACTCCTTTTTGTGTGACAGGCAAAAAAAAAGCTATTTTGTCCTGTGATCTCACAGTTCCTGTGTCGAAAAGTAAATTCTCCCAAGTCTCATTTATCCCCAAAGGGACAGCGGACATTATCAGTCCTCCATATGCTGTTGGTATAGCTGTAAAAACCCAGCAATTTGAAATGTTCATAGTCTCTGCATACACACGTTTCATGGCCAGGTATGTGTTAAAATTTGGATGCCAGTCTATAGACGTTTCATCACGCCTTCCCACTTTCACTTGTGTGGTTGTGTAGGATGAACCACAGCAAGAGAAAAATTGTCACAATTACAGTTAATAAATGTACACACAACAAAATGATTATGCAACATCTCTGGGGTTGATCTAAACTTCTATTCACTTTGATTTTGGCCGTCTCGGTCTGGTTGTGTATCAGTCTCAAAGTTTTTATCAAGTTGAAAGTTCTTTACCTGTTTACAATGCGTCAAATGAACCCAGGACGTCCTCTTGGCCACTCTAACTGCAGTAGGCATTGCCAACAGAACCTAGTACGGACCTTCCCACTTTGGACTCGCCCAGTTTTTCCTTTTCGTCACTTTCAGCCACACCCAACTTCCAGGGCCCACGACTGTTTCCACCGGTCTGGTCTGTTCCTTATCTGAAAAAGAGTTAAACTGCAAAACAGACTTATTCCTTAACAATTTCTTCATATATTCTGCTAACGAACTGTCAGCCTCCTGCTCTGCAGGCATGAGAGCTTTCCACTGAGGCACATAATATGCTCTCCCAAAAAAAATTTCAAAGGGAATCAAACCCTTTACATTTGGAACCGTTCTCATACTCAGCAGTGCTAAAGGCAGACAGTATATCCAATTCTTCTGGGTCTCCTCTACTAGCTTCCTAAGTTTACTTTTTAGGGTACCATTGTACCTTTCCACCAGTCCTGCTGACTGTGGGTGGTAGGCACAATGGTTCTTTAAGGAGATACCAAAAAATCTCCCAAGCTGGTGAATCGTCTGATTCACAAAATTTGTGCCATTGTCACTATAAATCCTCTCCGGAATGCCAAATCTAGGGATTACTTCTTTTATCAGGGCTTTTGCCACTGTTGCTGCATCCAGGTTTTTGGTTGGAAAAGCTTCTACCCATTTAGAAAACATGTCTACAATAACTAAACAAAACTTCTTCTCTTCACATTTATTCAATTCTATGAAATCCATACAAATAGTATGGAACGGGTATGGTGGTATAGGAAAACTTCCTTGCTTGGTTTTAAATGCTCCTTGTGCATGGTGCTTGTTACAAATATGACAAGCTGCACAACATTTTTTTGTGTAGTTTATGTATCCATATGTTTGGAATATTCGATTTACTAACTGTACCATCCCCCCTGTTGAGACATGGCTCTGCCCATGGCTCAACAAAGCTGCATATCTAAATAAATTAGACGGCAATATTGTTTTTTTCTCTTTGGAAATGTACAGTCCATTCTCAAGAATTGTACCTCGTTTTACCCATTTTTGTTTTTCTGCTTTTGTAGTAAGTGTCTGCATTGTTTTTAACATGTCTAAATCTAAAATCTCAGAGGGTTGTAATTCCTCATTTAAAAGTAAAGTTTCTGAGTCTGAGGCTGCTTGCTTTGCAGCTGCATCAGCTCATGCATTGCCTTTTGAAATTTTATCCTGTTGTTTTGTATGCGCTACACATTTACAAATAGCTACTTTGGTAGGTAACTGAATAGATTTAATAGCTCCAAAATAAATTGCGCATGATTAATAGGTTTTCCACTGGATGTTATCATTCCTCTATTTTTCCATTGTTGTGCAAATACATGCACTGTAGAAAAAGCATACGGACTGTCAGTATATATGTTTACACACTTGTTTTTTGCTAAAGTACATGCTCTCGTCAAAGCTATCAACTCTGCTGCTTGTGCAGTAAGTTGTGTGGTAAGGATTGAGCTTCTAAAATTTCAGTGTCTGTAACTATTGCATATCCCACCAGATTCTTCCCTGTAGGACCCCTTCTGCATGAGCCGTCCATGTAATATGTCACCTCGGCATTATCCAAGGGCATATCTGTAAGATCTTGTCTAGGTAAAGCTAACTGTTCAATTTCCTGCAGGCAGCTGTGTGGTTTGCCCTCCGCAGGAGTTGGAAGTAATGTTGCTGGATTCAATGTCGTACATCGTTCAATTGTCATATGAGGTTGGCTCAGCAGTATAGTCATACATGAAAGATGTCTAGCAGGAGAAAGGTATGCCACTTTCTCTTGCAGTAAAATTATTGCAACTGCATGAGGCACTCTCAATGTGAGAGGGTGGAATAACACCACTGAGTCCAAAGCCTGCACTGCCATTGCGGCTGCAACTACTGCTTGTACACAGTGAGGCAAAGATCACGCCACTGGGTCTAACTGTGATGAATAGTAAGCTATGGGGCATTGCTTGTCCCCATGTTGTTGCGTCAATACTGACGTCATGTACCCTTGCTTACAATCTACGGTCTGAAAAAAACGTTTGTGATAATTTGGAAGTCCTAAAACTAATGAAGAAGCTATCAACTGCTTCAACCTACAGAAAGCCGTTTCTGCTTCTGTTGTCCATTGTAAAATGTCTTGTGCTGCCATTGGTGTCTTATATATCAAGTCAGTAAGTGGAGCAGATTCCAAAGCATAATTTGGTATCCAGCTCCGACAAAAATTAGTTGTACCTAAGAAAGACATCATTTCTTTCTTGGTTGTTGGTGGGGGTGCTTGCAAAATCGCTGTTTTTCTTTCCTTATCTAGTATTCTACCTTCATTGGATAATACATATCCCAAGTATCTAACTTGTTTCCTCCAAAGTTGTAACTTACTTTTGTTTACTTTGTGTCCTTGTATTGCTAAAAATTTCAATAATGCTACAGTATCCTCCCTGCACTGCTGCTGGGTGGGGGCTGCTAGCAAGATGTCATCTACATAAAGTAGAATTTGACTACCTCCTGGTGGGGTAAATCCTGCCAGGTTGCTAGCCATTTCTTGTGCAAAAATTGTTGGGCTCTCACAATATCCCTGTGGTAGTCGAGTATACATATACTATTTACCCTGAAATGTAAATGCAAACCAATATTGACTATCAGGATGTATAGGTATTGAAAAGAAAGCATTGCTAATATCTACCACAGAGAAATACTTCTGTTGTGGTTCTAAATCATTTAACAAAGTATGTGGGTCTGGCACCGTAGGTGCTCTAGGTATTACTGCATTATTTATAGCTTGTAAATCTTGTACCATCCGCCATTCCCTGTTTGCTTTTTTAACAGGAAATAGGGGTGTATTACATGGTGAATCAGGAGATTCTATCAGTACTCCTTCTTTGAGTAATGCTGCTATTATAGGCTTAATTCCTATTTCTGCATCCTTTCTCAAAGGGTATTGTCTTTTCTGTGGTCTAAAAGCTGACTTTGGGGTAATTGTAACTGGTCCTGCTGTTCGAATAAGTCCTACATCTGACTTGCCTGTTGACCAGAGAGTTGTCGGAATTTCACATAAGGTCTTTTCTTCTTCTTCTAATAAAAATGCTAATCAGCTGTCCTCACTAGATTGCAAGTGTACAGCTGGATGTGTCTGTGTCAACCAATTCAGTTTTTGTTTTTGTATCCCTTGTTCTGACAGTTCTAAATCAGTCTGTTTCTCCCATCTTGTTACTTTTTCTCCTAAGTCTGCCCATTTAACACTTTTGTTCTTTGTCAAGCTGACATGTGGCAACCGATTTGATCTATACAATGCAAGGAATTCTTGAGGTAATGAACAGCTAACTACACTGTTCCCCTCTGTATCCCAGTACAAAGTATGCAAAACCAATCTAGTTGCATGATTTCTAAACAGTTCTTGCTCATACTCTCTATCAGGTCCTGGTGTGGTACAGTAGTATAGAGTACAGTGTAACAAATGCTGTCGATCAGTGTCAAGGGAGGGGGCTTTACTGATGGCTACGTTCATCAGTTCCTCGGTTACTGCCCCTGGACCAGTCGTGACTAGGTCCTGGCTGTACCAGTAAAAAGTTTCACCCTCCGATCACACTACAAAGGTATCCATTTGTCTCTGTGCCTCCATACCTTGTACAGTTGGAACTACTGCTATCCCAAATATCTGCATAAGATCCCTGCCCAATAGGTTTACTGAACACTTTGCAGACACAACTATTTTACTTCTCTGGGTCATACCTGAAACAGGGTCAGTTATTGCTATATCATGGGAGAGTGGCTCCCTGTATAGCTGTCCGTTTGCTGCTTTTACTACTATATAATCAGGTGATTCGGAATGTTCTGGTAACTTGGAGGGGTGTATCAAAGTCTGTGATGCTCCTGAGTCACACAGGAATTTGACTTACCTTCCCTCCACCAGAAGTGTCACTTTCGGTTTTGTATCTGCTAGGTAGAGCTCCAGGCTCAACAATGCTAAATCTAAAATTTCATTTCCATTTTCGTCTAAGTCAATTTGTACTTCCTCTACTCCTTCTACTACATTGGCATTTGTCTTTTCTATTCTAGCTGTTACTGGTGATTCCTGACTTTCATATGATGTATCTTCACTATCATATAGTCAGTCCTCATCCCCTTTATCTTCCGTCGTTGCTTTCTTATTTTGTTTACAGTCCCTAGCTAGATGCCCTTTCTTTCCGCACTTGAAGCATTCACCTCTCTTTTTTCCTCTCTTCAAAATCTTCTGATCGTTTGTCAGACTGTTTGTTTCCTGGGCATTCTTCTTGCCCTTTTTACCTGACTGTAATACAAATACTTCAGCTCCGTCTTCAGCAGTGAAAACTTGCGCCTTCTTTTTCTTTTTACTATTAAAATGTCTCTCAGCGTGTCTAGCGTATTCGAGTAAGGCTTGTAGCCTCCCTGTTCGATGATCTATCATATGCTTCGTAATGAAGCTACTAATAGGTGAAATGCAACCTTCCAAAAATGCAATTTTTAATTGTTGTTCATACGGGGAATCAGTTGTTTGGTTCTCAGGAACTGACATACCACTATGATTATTAAAGCATTCTAATAATCTAGCATAATATCCATCTATTGTCTCATTTTCCTGTTGTATGCATTGATTAATGCAAGTCCAGTCTGCTCTAGGTTTCCATTTCTCAGAGATTCGGTCTGTCAGATCTTTCACTCTGTTGTCTAACTCTGCGTCACTATGTGGGAGTGGCCTAAGTTCTGCATTACGAGAATTCCAGGTGCCACAAATCATGTGCCAATCTGGACCTATAATTTGTCTTACTACTTTTTCTACTTCTTCCCCATTCAAGTGGTAACTTAACCTCATGCCTTGTAAATCTTCTAAAAATTTCGTAAAATTAACTTTCAGATGGGGGATTCCCTCAGTAGCCTTCCGGATATCTTCCGGTGTCCATGGTCTATATACTAAGAGTGTTGGATCCTGCCCTTCCTGTCCTGCCTGAGGATTTGGAACTTCTATAAGTGGGCATATTTCTTCCTCACTCTCATCCTGTAGATTTCTCTCTATCTGGTATGATTCTGTGTCCCTATGTGTTTTACGTGTTCGAGACCTAGTCTCAATAGGATCTCTAACAAATGGTTGTGGTCTTACTGAAACTTCAGGATAATGCGGAGGCGGACCAGCCTGTCCACTCGCTTCATATCCTGAAAAGGGTAAGGGAGGGGGCAAGGGAGGAGGAGGAGGAGCTGTAGCTATTACCAAGTTATTATCCTCTTTGTCTAAAAATAATGTTTTTGAATTTTTAAGCTTCTGTTCTCTACGATTTGCTTCCTCAATCCATGCTTGAGGTATGCCTAGTTGGCGTTGCTTTTTTGCCTGACCTCCTGCATCAGATTTAAGCTGTTTAAGGAGTTTAACTAGTGAAAGTTTATCTAGTTTACCATCAAATTCATATTTGTTAACCCATTTCATATAATACCTAACATTATCAGCACGCTGTAATTGCATGTATTTTGCGTTTTCGGTTAGGGGCGGATCTCACGATGTTTTAGTGCACTGATTACCCATGTCAAAGAAAATGTTATGTAACCCTTTTTTTATCACGTGATGTCAAATTCTTAGTTCCTGTTTACAGTTTATCTAGAATAACTGTCTACCTTATTCTGTTACCCTGATCTATGACAAAATATACAGTACTTCCTTTTGTCCCTGATCTAAAAAAACAAATCTTGACAACAATATACTGTAACCTAGTCCCTGATCTAAAACAGAAAAAAGGCAAATTCTTCCTACCTGAGCCTCCTGGTCTTGAAAATGTTCAAATTCCGCTCTTCGGCCACAGATCAGAAAGTGGCCAGCCTCTTTACACGACAATTCAGTCGGAGGTCTTTTCACTCAAGAAGAACCATTTTGGTAACTTCTCCTGCGCAGTATTCGACCACCGATACACTCTGATCTGCAGCTTACCAAGGGAATTCCATCTCGAAAGGACCAAACTGTTAAATAAAAAATCAGAATTCAATACACAGGAGGTTCAGATTCAAAAGTTTACTAGTGTACACCAGGAGGCAAAAAACCATACAAGTACAGAATTTTGTCTGACATGATGCAGGAAGTACAGAATATTTTATAGTGTTTGCATTCAAGTTATGCCCACCTTAGTGACGTGGTTAGTCACAAGGCATCTACATCACTTTTACTAACAGTATTCTATTAATCTAATAATGCTGATGCAGTACATTTAAAAAAACTTTTCCTTTAGATACAATACGGCCTTGCTATCCAGCTGGCCAGTCATAATGTCTTTCTGTAAAGTTACTTCTTAAAGATCTCATATCAGTTTGAATACAATAGCAGATTCAGTCTTTAAATTCACCTCTTTGTTCACTGTTTCACTTTCCCACCAGCTCTGTTTTTATCTTACAGGGACAAGTTACTACATCAGGATAGGAAGATTTAATTATTTACAAGGACAAGTTATCTTATCAGGAAGGAGCGGAAGATTTACACATTTAATTTCCTGACCCAGCAGATAATCACTAATGAAAAGCATAACATTAAGCTTGCTGAGCTGGCAGCTGCCAGGGTCAGGGGTCAAAGCACACTGCAGTTTCAGAAGCTACTTGCATTTACACATTAATTTATCCCTTCTGTTATATGATTAATAGAATAAAATGCATTTTAAACTAGCTTGCTTTTAAACTAGCATTTCACATATATTTAAATATATATTTTTCTAACAGTGAGGATTGAGGCTCCTTGACTGCTGGGCTAGGGTGCGGGCGTCACAACCACAATAAATCATTTCAAAACTTTTCCCACCTTTGATGTGACCTACAACCTGTACAATTCAATTGAAAAACAAACAAATCTGTTAGGGGAAAATATAAAAAATTAAAAACCTACAAAATGCTAGTTGCATAAGTGTGCACACCCTTAAACTAATACTTTGTTGTGTGTGCACACTCTTAATCTAATACTTTGCTGAAGCACCTTTTGATTTAATTATAGCATTCAGTATTCTAAGGTAGGAGTCTATCAGCATGACACATCTTGACTTGGAAATATTTGCCCACTCTTCCTTGCAAAAGTGTTCCAAATCTGTCAGACTGCGAGGGCATCTCTTGTGCACAACCCTCTTCAGGTCACCCCACAGATTTTGTATTGGATTTAGGTCTGGGCTCTGTCTGGGCCATTCCAAAACTATAATTTTCTTCTGGTGAAGCAATTCTTTTGTTGATTTGGATGAATGCTTGATGTTAAGCTTCAGTCAGACATAATGTTCCAAAATTCATTGAATATTTTATTATAATCACAACTCAACTTTATCAGTGTGGTGGTTACTTGTCTACTATTTATAAAATTATTAAAAAAAACAAAAGTCTACTCTGTAACCACTTACTGGGACTATTTCACATAGATAAACAATCACCCTCCTACTTTGGAAGAAAAAAAGACTATCTTAAAATCCTCAAAACAGTCAACATTATCATTATACTGGCAACTATCCACCTGGAGATATTTACACAGACGTTTTTATACTCCTCACAAATTAGTTAAAATGTTTGATAGTGAGGATCAATGTTGGAGATGTCAGACTAAAACAAGAGTGGACTGGTAACATGTATTTTATGAATGCAAATGTCTCACATTGTATTGGAATAACATTAATTTTTTTTACAGATTGTCTTCAATGATAATTACCAGCTAACAAAGTCAATGATTCTATTTAGTTCTCCCATCCCAGACTGCGTACCTAAAAAAGACTAAAAATCTTATGGACTTTGATGGCAGTAGCATGCAAAATCATCACGATTCACTGGAAAAGTGTGACTTCTCCCACTTTCAAGGAATTTAAAAACTTATCTTTAACAGTTTGACATATGGATTTATCCACACTGAAAAATAGAACTAACAGACCTACATAGTTTTATAACTCTTGGATGAAAATCCTGTAAATATTTGAGAAAATGGACAAAGATATATAAACTAACATATCATTCTTCACAATGTGTTTAAAAGTATTTATTGCTTTCTTCTGTATAGACACCAATG
The DNA here is from genome assembly GCF_019279795.1 of Protopterus annectens. Taxonomy (NCBI): domain Eukaryota; kingdom Metazoa; phylum Chordata; order Ceratodontiformes; family Protopteridae; genus Protopterus; species Protopterus annectens. The sequence continues at coordinate 221,177,217 of NC_056742.1, read as the reverse complement.
TATATAGTTATATATAGTTTTGTAGTTTATAGGATAAAAATTGTATATATGTTATATATTATGTTTTCATAGAATGTTTAACAAAATATGATATTCAAAAATAAAAAAAAAATTTAAGTGAAAGGTGAAATTCCTCTTCATATTCATCTTTCTAGCAGATGCCTGAAGGTTTTGGGTCAATGGTGACTGGTATTTGGAACTGCTCATAATTCCCTCTACCTTGACTAAAGCCCCAGTTCCAGCTGAAGAAAAGCAACCCTAAAGCATGGTACTGCCACCACCATGCTTCACTGTGGGAATGGTATTCTTTTGGTGATGCAAAGTGTTTTTTTGGAATTGAGGCCAAAAAGTTTAAGGTTAGTCTCATCAGACCATAACACATTTCCCCACATGCTTTTGATAGACACGGTGTATTGTTTTGCAAATTTTAGCCAGACCTGGGTGTTTTCCTGTGTAAGAAAAGGCTTCCTTCTTGCAACCCTACCCCATAGTCCAAACATATGGAGAATACGGGAGATTGCTGTCACATATTGTATGCAACCAGTACTTGCCAGAAATTCCTGAAGCTCCTTCAGTGTTACTGTAGGTCTCTTGGCAGCTTCCTGACCAGTTTTTGTCTTGTGTTTTCATCAGATTTGGAGGGAATTCCCAAATTTTTTCCACTTTTTGATGACTGTCTTCACTGTGTTGCACGGTATATCCAGTGCTGTGGAAAATGTTTTGTACCCTTCTCCTGACTGATACCTTCCTTCTTGCAACCCTACCCCATAGTCCAAACATATGGAGAATACGGGAGATTGCTGTCACATATTGTATGCAACCAGTACTTGCCAGAAATTCCTGAAGTTCCTTCTGTGTTACTGTTGGTCTCTTGGCAGCTTTCCTGACCAGTTTTTGTCTTGTGTTTTCATCAGTTTTGGAGGGAAGTCCAGTTCTTTGCAAAGTCACTGTTTTCCCCAATTTTTTCCACTTTTTGATGACTGTCTTCACTGTGTTGCACGGTATACCAAGTGCTGTGGAAATTTTTTTGTACCCTTCTCCTGACTGATACCTGTCAAAAATGATATTCCTTTGATGCTTTGTAAGCTCTCTGCGAACCATGGCTTTTGCTGTAGCAGGCAACTAAGTAAATGTCAGGAAAATCCTACTAGGACAACTGAACTTTATTTGGGGTTAATCAGAGACTCTTTAATTAATGGCAGGTGTGTACCCAAGAACACTGAATACTGTAATTAAATCAAAACATAGTTCAACAAAGTATTAGTTTAAGGGTGTACACACTTATACAACTAGCTTATTGTACATTTTTTATTTTTTATTTTACTTTCCCTAACAGATTTGTTTGATTTTCACATTAAAAGTGGGAAGTTTTAAATTGATTAATTGTGGTCTCAATCTTTTATATCACAAACACCTGACATTTTAACAGGGGTGTATCTACTGCAGGCTCTCCAAACCTGATGGAATTGCTGGTTCTCCCTAGGACCAACAAGTAAAAGCAAAAGGAAAAGCCTTAAACTGGATTTGAACCCAGCATCAACTACACTTTTTTTTCCTAAACTCAATGGACTTACACCTTGTGCCACAGTGAAAGGGTAGAGTTAAAATCAGACCCTTAAGATTAAATCAAGAAACTGCCACAGGGACAATCATTGCTAAGCTTTTTTATTTTCTCAAATAGACTTTCACCAATAGGTTTTGTAGAGCTTTATAGATAAATCAAACCAACCACATTGATAGTAAGTGAAAAATATTTGTTGGACTACTCTAGGTAATGCTGGCTTACATGTGATGGCATTCACCCACCACTGTTTTTTTTTTTGATGATGGGTTGTATTTTTGAAATTTTTATTCTTTGTTTATTATGGATTTCCTTTCTAATGTCCTAGTTCTAGTATTCTGAGAAGCTTTGGTTCAGAAGCAAAAGCATTTACTTTAATACAAGTGGTTAGAAAAACATTTTATATAGCCCACCTAATCATGAAGGGATTCACATCTAGATCAGGGGAGGTCATCGTGCCTCTTTACTCATCCCTCATCAGGCCCATAATTGAGTACAATGCCCCTTTTGGGATGTACCTTACCAGACACCTGCAGCAACTTAATGAAAGTTTTGTTACACAAAGAAAAACAGTCTAAGATGACTTCTTTGCTTAGTTTAGCAGAATCATATATTTTGTCAAGTGTTAATGTAAACCAAACAAGGAATAGACAAAAATTAGGCAGCAAATGAATGTGCAAAAAAACAAACGAAAGAATATAAAGAGAAGGATCAGATGAGAAGGTAAGAAATGTGAAAAGGCATAAATACAGTTGCAAGTATAGACAACTGCTGGAGTAACTTCATGTTGAGTAGGATCTGATGCAGAAATGATTAAGATTAGGTGAATTTAAGCCAAAAGATGAAAGGTTAATATTGGCTGCCCAGGATAGTCAATTACATACACATTGCTTTACAAATTCTACTGAGCATGTGAGAGAAACAGGCAAATGCATCTTGCTGTTGGACATGATACACTAATGGCAGAGAGCCCATATATTGAAAGGCATAATAATGTGGCAAGACTGTTGCACTGGGGTTTGTGCAAACCTTATAACACTGATGTGGCTGAGAAGCATTGGAATTATGAACCACAAAGGATTTTAGAGAATGATGAAGTTTATATCACATGGCATCATTCATTACCAGCAGTTCAAAAAAAAAAATAGATTTGAAAAAAAAAAAGCAGATACAGCAGTTCAGGAAAAAAGACAAAAGTAGCATTGATCATTAAAATTGCTACACCTAGTGATTACAGTGACTTATGTGTAGGACACAAAATCATAAAGTGCCAGGATTTGCAGGAAGAAATAAGGGAAATGCAGAGGAAGGATATTCAGACAGTTCCAATTGTATTAAAAGCAATGGGTCCCATAAAAAAGAATTTACAGACTTTTTAGCCATGCTATTGATACCTGTAACACCATATGAATTGCTGGTAGAATTAGATCATGGCATGTTGTGGGTGCTGCAAAGAACACTTTTGGCTAACATCAAAGATTGAAGCAATACTAATTTCAAAAACTTTAATTATACTTTGACATAGGAATGAGGTCCATTCCTGTCATGGTATTAAAAACGCAAAAGATGTGGGGAAATTAAGCAGAGCAATGGACTGAATAAAATCCAATAGACAGACAATTTAGTGTTCAACTTTCCCAGCCTTAAAGAAAGATCTGAGGTGGTTGTTGTTCCCAATGACCCATGTGAACCATAATACCAACAATGACTTATTTAATTTCCTGAACTTTAGAAGATATCCATAGAGATGGAAATTTACTGAATCATGCATACCAACTCATGACTACTAAATTCTAAATTCTAAATTTGTTCCTGGTTAATCCTTGGACTCGGAATTTTTTTTTTTTTGATAGCATATAGTTACTACAAAGTGAAAATACAGTTATAATGCAAATTTATGAGGCCAGAAGTAAAGTTAAATAAAGAAAGGTGCACTTTTAATTCACTGAGTCTCAGAGCCAATCAAGAGTTTTAACACATCATTGTACACAGAACTGGAAGTTGTTGCCTTTTTTATATTCTGTCAATATTCTGAAGTTTCAATTAACTTCATTTGATCTCTGTATATATATATATATATATATATATATATATATATATATATATATATATATATATATATATATATATACACATACATACACACATACACACACACACACACACACACACACACACACACACACACACACACACACACACACACACACACACACACACACACACACACACACACACACACACACACACACACATATATATATATTTGTATATTTATATTTACATCTTTCTTTTTCAATATTTACATCTATCACTCAATATATAATGAGCATGAAGAGTCAAACCTAATTGACTGAATATGTGCTGCCTGGAAGATAGACCTTGTTCCCAGTATAGGACTCATTTTGACACGTTTTCTTGTTTTTGCATTGGTCTTTACATTGAGGCCAGGTCTTGACCCCCTGCAGGATACTTATCCATTATGGTGTTTCTGAAGAACAGGCTTAGATGTTTTTTATGTAGTTGTTTATCATTTGATGATAGACATGTTCTCAGAGAAATATTATATAACCATATTTATTTATTTATTTATTTATTTATTTATTTATTTATTCATTTCAGTTTGATTACCGGGGAAGTCTACTGGGCCAGTGGTGTGCCCATTTTCAGTGGAGGCCCGGGGAGAAAAACTCCAATAAGCAATATGGTTACAAAGGTTACATAATGCAATGGTAAGTACATACATATATGGATACACAGGTTACATAATGCAATGGTAAATACATATATGCAATCAGGTACAGGTGGATAAATTGACATTGAAATACAATTTTGACATAGATAGCACAGTTTGTAGGTATTTACATTCAGGGCAGTAAGTTTAGACTGACTGGACAATAAGCATCAGTGAATTACTTGATATTTACAATATATACAATACTTGGAGTCAAGAGAGAGAAGATGCTTAGTCTGAGTATGTCAGCTTAGGTTTAATTAGAGAATAGAAAAATAGGTAATAGTGCAGAGAAGAGCAGGAGTATGGAGAGCTCAAAGAGGAAATTCTTAAGATTGTTATGTAAGGTGAAAGCAGGAGCATTTACGTTTAGTGGATAGGTAAGAGGAAAGTAGGGTTGTGAAGGATTCAGTTAGGTGTAGTCCTGAGTGAAGGAGGGAGAGTGTTCCATTTTTTGCCTACAGTGAAAGAGAGAAGGAGTTGGCCTGCAGGGCATTTGAGTTTGTGGACCGAGATTAAATTTTGGTGTTCAGATCTCAGAGATCTAGTTGGGATGTAAGAGGGAAGGATGTTTGTTAAGGCTGGGCATTTATCTGGATAGAATATTAATTTGTGCACGGTGGTTAGTTGGAAATAGTCTAGGAGGTTTGAGAGTTCCAGCCAGTTCAGAGATTGTAGGGTTAGGCAGTGGTGAGTAGAGGTTTTGGATATAGTTGCAAATTTGGAGATTTTATTATAGCAAGTTTCGAGTTTAGAGGTGTTGGAAGAAGATAGGTTAGTTAGTAGAGGGGATCCATATAATAGAGAGGGTAGGAGGTAGGAATTAACAATAGTTTGTCTTGCGGAGTTGGAGAGAAAGCGGATATTTCTATAGAGCATGCCTAGTTTTTGATGGGTTTTCTTTATGTTTTGTTGGATGTGGATATCACATTTAAGGTGTTCGTCTATGGTAATGCCGAGGAGTTTTGCAGAAGAGACCACTTCAATGGCAGAGTTGCTTTGGCTAAGGACTTTGAAAGCATTCTTGTCAAAGGAGAAATTTCTGGAGGGAGGAAAGAGAAGTATTTTGGATTTATTAGAGTTGAGAGAGAGATGGTTTTGGTGCATCCAGTTTTCGGTAGTGGAAAAAGCTGTTTGAGTTTTAGTCAGGAGTTCAGGTAGGTTGGATGCGGCACAGACTAAGGTAGAGTTGTCTGCATATTAGATAACTGTCATATCAGGGATGATTGAGTGAAGGTTGTTAATGAAAATGTTGAAAAGCATGGGTCCGAGGATGGACCCCTGGGGAACACCGGTGGGTGTTGGCAAGAAGGAGGAGGTAGAGTTCTTCCATCTGACAGCTTGAGATCTGTCAGATAGGTAGCTGGAGAACCAGGAAAGGGTATCAGGGGAGAGATGGAGGTTGGAGAGATGAAAGAGAAGGTGCTTGTGGGAGATGGTATCAAAGGCTTTGGAAAGGTCTAGCAGTACTGTGGATACTAGTACTCCAGAATCACGTGCTCGATTTACTGTGTCTAAGAAGGATAGTAAGGCAGTAGTGGTGCTGTGGCCAGGGCGGAAGCCATGCTGGGTAGGAGTTATGAGGAGATTCTGAGTTTAAAAAGGCATAAGATGGTAATGGACACATTTTTTAAGTATTTTTGATAATGGAGAGAGTAGGGCAATTGGGCGGAAATTAGAGATATTGTAGTTTTTGCCTCCTTTGTGAAGAGGTAGAATGAAGACAGATCACCAAAGTTTGGTTACATAAGACTCTTTTAAAGATCTGTTAATTAGGATGCTTATAGGGAGAGCAATACCATCAGCAGCAGACTTGAGGAAGGAGGAGGGTAAGTTGTCCGGGGCATTTGAGCAACACTTTAGTTTTGATAGGAGTCTTTTTATGAAAGTAGTTGGTACAGGTTTGAGTTGGAAATTAAGCGTACAGTTATTAGGGGTGCTGGGAGTAGAGGAAAGAGAGTTGGATGGATTATTGTCGGGAAAAGATTTGGTTAGATTAGCTATGGATTCTGTAAAAAATGTGTTGAAGTGAGAGCTTAGTTCTGAGTCATTTAAGCTAGGGTCAGGGCAGGGATTATTCCTGGATCCTGGGTTGAGTAGGGAATTAATAGATTTCCAGAATTGTTTTTGGGTTATTTTTATTGTTGGATTGAAGTTTATTGTAGTAGTTTTTTTTGTCTAAGGTCATTAGTTTCTTTACTTGGTTGCGGAGTTGGGTGTATTGAAGCAAGGTAGAAGGCATCTTATTTTTTTGGTAGAGCCTCCAGGATTTGTCCCTGCAGTGCATGATTTGTTAAGTTTCTTTGGATAGCCAAGGAGCAGAATTAGTCTTGATTCGTTTGTTTCTTGGTGAGGCTTGGGAGTTGAGGGTTTTCAGGAAGATAGAGTTAAAATATTCTACTGCATTGTCAAGGAGAAGAGTATATAGGATTTGCCAGTTTATATATTTAAAAGTTTTTGAGAAATTTGAGGGGTTGAAGTTGCTGAGATTGCGAGTGTGGATATAGTAGTGTTGGTGTTTAGTATTGTTGGTTAAGCGATGTATGAAAGCAGGGAGATGGTCACTGAATGTGTCTGGGATAGTACCAGAGAGGGTTATTTTATAAGGATGGGAGGCTAGGGCCCAGTTGATGATGGATCCTCGGGGGTGTTGTTTGTTAGGGCAAGTAGTTGTATGAATTACTTGGGAGAAATTGCAGAGGTTGATGAATAAGGAGGGGGAAGGTGAGTTGATTTTATTCCAATCAATATTAACATCGCCTAGAATGTAGGTTTCAAATTATATTTTAGTTGAGGTCCAGTGAAGAATATTTTCAAGGGTAGACATGTTGTCACCTGGGTAAATACATAGGGAGATAATGCAGATATTTTTATGTTTATTTAATTGTAGGAAACAAGTGGTTAGTTCAGTTTTTTTTAAATTTTGGAATTGGAGTTTGTAGAGGGATTATTGAGAGAAGGTTGGAGTAGATTAGAGCAGAGACTCCACCTTTTCTGTTTAAACTGTCACTTCTATGGATTTTGAATCCAGGTGGTAGGATTTCAGAGTCAGCAATATGGGGTTTTTGCCAGGTTTCTAAGATGGCTAGGATGTCAGGTTGGTTGTGGGAAATCCAAGCTTGTATTTGATGTATTTTGTTATTAAGGCTTTGGGCATTTGTGGTAAAGAACTTAAGGGTGTTAGGAGAGGAAGTAGAAGAAGAAGGGGGGGGTGGATGTGTGTAATGGATGAAGTGGGGGTGGGGAGGAGTTTGTTGTGAGGCAAGGGCCAGGGTTAGGATGGATATCTCCAGATAAGGCTAGGTCATTATTGGGAATAACTTTTAGCTTTTTGGGTTTATTGAGAAGGAAGCTGTCTTGGGCTAGTAGTGATTTAAGAGTGAAGGTATTTGTTGTGGTGGAGAAGAGTTTGGAGTGGAATAGGTGCAGTAGGTTAGGAGAAAAAAGAGAGGATGTTATTGTATGGAAGTGGGTTGATAGAAATGGTTTTGGGAGAGTGCATGGGATGGTTTGAGAAGGAGGTAGGCAGAGGGGTTTTTTGGAAGAGTAAAAAGTAGCAAAATAAAGAGGAATTAGTAGCACAAGAAGGGAGCATGGGACAAGGATAGTATAAATGGTATGGGAGGACATACTTGGAGAATGTGAGTAAAATGAAGGGAGAGATGTTTGCGGAAGTTTACAGGTTAATTGAGGAGAAGAGGTAGAGGAAGTAGAAGGGGATGTAAGTCTTTACAGAGAGAGAGAGAGACTGAGTAAGGAGGACAGGGTGGGTCAAGTGGGGTTGGGAGGAGTAGGAAAGGGAGGGATGGTAAGGAGAGGATAGTGATTAGTTAGTTGGTTTGGGTTGGAGGGGTTTGGGTGGGAGGGGTTAGTTAGGAATAAATGTAGAGGTACTGGGGCGTGTGGGAATTGGGGGCAGGGTAGGGGAGCGGAGTGAGCCCGTAAGGCGAACGGAGAGGGAAGAGCCAAAGGAAGGAGAAAATGGGAGGAAAACAATCAGTAGACTGTGAGAGCCAAACGGTAAGTTTGCACAGTTATGCTAAGTCAAAAGACTGACAGCAAGTTACAGTTGTGGTTGGAAATGAAAGAGAAATAACAGTAGAAGAAGGTCAGAGGCTATGAGGGATAGGGATGGGTAAATGTAGAGTGGAGAAGTGGAATGGCTATTCCAAGGAGAATAGTGAAACTGAGATCAGTAAAAGAGTTATCTAAGAAGTAAATGGGTGAGATAAGGAGAGGAGTAGGAAAGAAGCTAGAGACAGCAGAATGATGGAAGAGCGCCACCTAGTGGGCAGTCAGTTTAATACAACAGAGAGCCCTGTAGGGGAGAATCCTGTTAGATGAAAGGAGGGAGCTTATGTACAACAAGACTGGGGGTAAAGAAATATAGAGGGGGAGTAAGGTTATTTTAAAGGACAGGAAGAAGCAAAAATATGTAAAATAGGGAAAGTAGGGTAATTCAGTGGGCAAGAAGAGGGAGAGCTTTGGCTGCTGGCTGACCTGGCAGGGAAGCCTACAGCGACCTACAATAAAGTATGTACTACCTTCAAACTGGCAAAAATAGATATAGCACTACACATACTTTCACTGACAATGCCTTGCAGGGAGCTGGATGGGTTTTAGTTTTAGAGATAAAATGTCCTTGTTTGTGGGTTCCTTAGTATGGACTTCCAAAAGGGTACATTCGGGAGATTAGAGCAGGAGAAGACAGGAACACAGGCTGAAATATGCAAGGAGAGAAAAAAAAAAAAAAAAAAATATATATATATATATATATATATATATATATATATATATATATATATATATAAAGTCATTGCATCTATACTTTCTGGCATGCTCAAACCTTAACTGTCATGCAAAAACAAATACATTTCAATCACATAACAATACTGCACATGCACGCACCACATAAATGAGCTGCTAATACCAGAATGTGCACCACAACACCTAATAGAGATCTTGCCTTTTGGAAATTAAACTGCCATGTTACTTCATTTTTTTAAGCAAATTGACCAAAAAATTATTTTTAGATCAAAAGACATATTAAAGCCTACTCTAAACGAGATTCAGCATTTCTTTAGGAGTAGCATGCCATAGCATCCAACAGTCATCCATATATATTTGATAAATCTATACTTTAATCAATATATGATTCATTTCATCATTCAGAACATTGTTTCCTCTTTGTAGCCCATAAAGCTGCTGGTATATATAGGAGCAAAAATGGTCTCACAGCCATCACGCTTTGTTAAAATGATACTCGTTTTAAAAAGAACCATGCTTCTTGGTCATAAATTGTAGTTTAATTACTACCTTGCTTTTCAAGCCATTTTGCAAAAACTTCATATTGCCAACAGAGAGTGGTCATCTTAGTTTCCAGGTTAATAGTCCAAAATCTCAGTTTCACAGAATCATAAAAAATGAAGTTAGGAAGATATATTTTATAATAAGGTAGAATGTCTCAGTCAAAAACTGAAGCACAGAGGCTATACAAGCAAAGTGAAAGGGGTAGAATAAAAGCTCAAGAAGAAATAGACTCTACTAGCACATAATAAGATTAAAGAGCCATTAGGTAGATTTATTTATTTATGTATATATGCATTTATTTATATATTTATTAAAATTATGGATCTGATAGTCATGTTAACAGAAGAACATCACAATATCATTGGAATTTGCTGAAAATTAAATGATAATTATTTCAGCATATTGCTCCAGAAAAAAAAACATGATTTCCTATAGGAAAAGAAAATATCTGGGCAAACACTGACAAATTTTAAATATTGGATAAAACAAGATTTAAGAAGGGAAGTTTGGAAGGGAAGTGAGCCGTGTGAAGATGTGTTTATTTTTCGCATGTTTTGAAAGCATTTTCTTTTACATGTGTCACTACACCTAATATTTACATGATTATTGCATATTTTAGCAATGAACCATGCCTGGGTGTGGGTAATGCTGAATTTACCCATGGTCAGTGTGGTTTGGTATCGAGGGCAAAGCCCAGGTGGCCAAACAAAGAAACTGTGGGTAAATCCAGCATTACCCACAGCCAGAAGTGGGTTATTGTTATTACACAATGACATTATTTAAGAAAAAATTTTTTTTCTTAAATAATGGCATTGTATAATGCCTCCATGCTGCCCTTCCGCAGCTGTCTGGTATTCTGTGGCAGTTCTGATGTACTGCGCATGCATACACTTACGCAGTACATCAGAGCTGTGGGTGGAAGCAAAGGAGAAAGCAAGATCTCTGTTGCTTTTTACAAAGTGTCTAGCTATGTTAAAAGAGTTTAACATACTAAGACAGCTTTAAAAAAAGCAATGGAGAAAAGAAGATCTCCGTTACTTTTTTTAAAGCTGTCCGCTATGTTAAACTCCTTTAACATAATGAGATTGTTTCTAAAAAGCAACGGAAATCTTGCGTTCTCTATTGCTGTAAAAAAAAAAAAACAGACTTATACTAATGGAAAAAATCTCGGCGACCAGACCTTTTTCCATTAGTATAAGTCTGATTTACAATGTGCACGCTGACCAATCAGCGTGCACATTTTGGAATATTAATGGGGGGTCATTGTATAATATACAATGACTCCCTATTACTATTCAAAAACTTGCACGCTGATTGGCCCAGCCCAACCAGTGTGGCCGTTGTAAATCCCACAATATATCAATGGAAAAAGGTCTGGTCGCCCGGGCTTTTTCTATCGGTATAAAGTGCCCCAAAACTTTTTTTTTTTTTTTTTTTGCAATTAAAAGAAAAAAAGAGAAAATGGAGCAACCGAGACTTTCTTTTTTCCGTCGCTTCCATTTCAAAGCATTGATGTACAGGGTATGCATGGGAACGCAAGTCCCATGCACATGCGCAGTACATCAAAATGAAGAAGCAGTATACCAGAACCGGCAGAAGAACAGTAATCTTACATTATAAAAAGACATTATTTAAGAAAAGTAAGTATTTTTTTTCTTAAATAATGTTGTATAATAGCAATAACCCAGTCCGTGGTTGTGGTATATTGAAGATTTACCCACGGTTGCCTTTGTTTAATCACTCAGGCTTCGCCCTCATGATTAAACCACACCAACCATGGGTAAATCTTCAATATACCATAACATGTCATCGGTTATTGCTTTATTAGTTGTAAAACAGACTGGATTATTAAGTTAGCACTGTGCATATGTGATTAGTTTTACAATGGGCTGACTTGTGTTTGGAAAAGAAGGATCTTAGTTCAACATGTAAAAGATACACAAGAGCTGTTTATAAACATACTATTACTCAAAAGGGAGCTCATTTTATATTTATTGGTATTGACTGAGTGTGGGGAAGTATCTTTAAACAAGATACATAAATTATTAGAAGGGAAGTAGAAAAGAGCTCTTGACTGGTGTTGTCTAAATGAAGAATATTAGTTTAAATAGTGTTATAGTTTTAACGAACTAGGATAAAAGTTTTATATATATATATATATATATATATATATATATATATATATATATATATTAATTATATGAGGAACTTGTTTAAAATATTTGAAGAACTTTCTCTTTCTATTGAAGGGTTTCCTGGTTATGAGTGATGATTGCTTTTATAGATATAATATGGTTTTCTGTAAAGCATGGATTAAGGCACAGATGCAAAACCTAGGTTTGCTGTTGACATTGATGGAATGGCATATGCTGGAGTTTTCATTTTGGTGAATATTTATCTGGGAGTTATTGTGTGCACCAAACCCTCTCATGCATTTTCCAGTGTGTATGTATCTATAGCTGGATCCTTGTCTATCCATCCATCTATCTATCTGTGTAGATGTATATATATTTAAATGGGTTCTATGAGGTTGGTTGATCATGGCTAAGTCTGCCTTTGTATTGTCGACTCATTTTGGTCAAGAATGATATTTGACTGTAGTGTGAAAAGGATAATTCCCATGAAAGGGGAATATGTTCCTTCCCTGGGGATTGTGGGATCTCAATATATATATAATTTGCAGTGGATGTGGGGGCTGCAGAGGGGCTTGGAAAAAAAAAACTATTTGCTGTATTTCATGCCCTGAGAAGTAACCTTGGGGCATGCACAGAAGCTTATAATTATCATGCATTGTATTGATGTTAACCACACCAATATAATTTCAAATTGACGTTTCCCATTAATTCTACACACACACACACACACACACACACACACACACACACACACACACACACATATATATATATATATATATATATATATATATATATATATATATATATATATATAGCTAATGATTGAGCAACACTGTGTTTGAAGTCACTCTTATCAAACTAAACTTATCAAAAAACAGACCCAGGGAAAGTAACAACTTGATAAACATACAGGGATGCATATGTAAATAGGATTAAAACTGTACCATGTACAATACTGATAGGCAGAATGTTCCACTTAATATTTTAATGATTCCACATAAGATCTGTTGTTGCAAGATGATATGACTAAGGTATATGAATAAATACAATAAAATGACTTACCAGTATGCCAAGTACACAATGTAGAAAATAAATACAACACAATTTACTTTTAACCCACCATAGTATGTATTTTTTAAGATATTTAAAAAAATTATATCTTATAGGTGGTAACACATAATATAATATCTTTGGCATGCTCATGGTTACAGAGTACCACCAAAATAAAAGTTATAAGATTTCTGTAAAATTACAAAGATGTAATCTGGAAAGTGATCATTTGTATAATTCAGTTATACTGCAAAAAGTAAATGGAAGTTAAACTACATGATGCATTTTCTTTACTTAGTACAGGTTGCTAGAATATGTGATAATGGACTTGGAATTTGTCAGGGTCACCAGGGTCTACTTTGCTAACAAAATTCTCAGGTTAAAGTCTAGGCAAACTATCCCAGTTGTCACTGATCCTGCTACACAGTGCTCCTGTTTGATTCCCAGCTGACTACTGCTTTGTGAGGAATCATTTCATCCCTTGTGTGTCATGGGTTTTATCTGGTGTTACAGTTTCATCTCATATCCAAAAGGAATGCAGTAGGTAAAATAGAAATCACCCAAATTGCCTATAACTGTGCATGGAGTGAGTGAGGTTTTTTTTTTTTTTTTTTTTTTACTTCCTTGACCTACTGAGTGCTAGGCAAGTTACCCCTCACAACCCTGGAAAGAATAAATCAAGCGTTAAAGAATGAATGACTGAAAGACTGCATCTGATTCATGACTAATAGTTTGGAGACCATAGCACAGATTTAGTTATTATGTTATGGTTTATTATTCTTACTAAATGCTCTATTAAAACTTATTAACAACTACATTTAAATCTTGACTTTTTATCTGCTGAGCTTAGATAAGCTTCAATTACATTCCTCACCTTGAGAAATGCCTTCATTCATTTCTTGCACGTTTATAGTTTTGGTTAGCAGATGATGAGTTTTCTCCATAAAGACAATATTTTGAAGTTAGGCTATTTTCATGAAATATGACAATGCCTTGTAATGACTGGCTTATAATGTTCTCTGTAAAAATATTGCTTCGTGACTGCTTATATAACTTGTAGATTATTTGCAAATGCTATAAATCTTATAATCTCTGGTGCAAAAGAATGTAGTTGCATGTATCATTCTTTTGTTTGAAACCGTAATAAAATTTTATACAAAAGCTCAGCAGGTACAGATGAAAATGATGTATGCAAAAGCTTTCTAAACCAGAATCCTTTCCTTCTTGTAACTGATGTTTTGACACTGATTTATTAATATTTCTAAGTTGTGATCCATTGCTCTTGAGATTATCAACTGTTCTTTATATTCATGCTTTGAGCTTACATTTGTAAACAAAAAATGTATTATTATTTCTAGCAGTGAATAACAATATTTACCAAGGATAAAACAATCAGAAACAATTGCTAGGTGTTACCAATTTAGAAACTACATGGTAACCATATCCAATATTTTACAATAGGTTCTGCAGTACATGTGTACAGTATAGTGGGCTTACTTCATTCTTTGTGAAATTATAATGAGATTTGACATATCTTACTTTATAGCAGAATTAGTCAAATAAATACTCCATAAAATATGTTTAATACACTTTGATTAAAGATACACTGCATGATTCCTTACTCTATGTGGTTTATATATTCAAAAAACTGCTTAAAAATTTCTAGTAATCATTTTGATACCCATATGTAGCCAGAAAAAAAAGATAATCAACCTGACTTATTTCTTGGTATGTTTTTGTTGTCCCTCTGTTATGCTCAATTATCCAGGAATCCGAAGTGTAAAACAGACCACGTTTCTCTTTCAATATGACATAATTTGTAATACTTTATGTGAGATATTTCTACCTTATAATAACTAGATGTTATTCTTCTTTTCTTCTTTTTTCTTCTGGCTGTTCCTGTTAGGGGTCACCACAGCAGATCACCTGTTTCCATTTCTTCCTGTCCTCTGCATCTTGCTCTATCACACCAACCACCTGCATGCCTCTCTCACCCCATCCATAAACCTTATCTTAGGCCTTCCTCTTTCCCTGTTACCTGGCAGCTTCATCCTTAGCATCTTTTTCCCAATATACCCAGCATCCCTCCTCAGCACATGTCCAAACTAATGCAATCTCACCTCTCTGGCTTTGTCTCAAAACAGTCCAACGTGAACTGACCCTCTAATATACTCATTCCTAATCGTGTTCATCCTCGTCACACCCAGTGAAAATCTTAACATCTTTAACTCTGCCATGTTCAGCTCTGACTCCTGCTTTTTTGTCAGTGCTACAGTTTCCAACCCATATAACATAGCTGGTCTCACTACCCTCTTGTAGACAATCCCTTTCACTCTGACTGGTACACGTCTGTCACAAATCACTCCTGACATCTTCTCCACCCACTCCACCCTGTTGTACTGTCTTCTTCACCTTTCTTTCACACTCACCATTACTCTGAACTGTAGATCCCAAGTATTTAAACTCATCCACCTTCACCACCTCTACTCCCTGCATCCTCACCATTCCTCTATCATCCCTCTCATTCACACACATATACTCTGTCTTAGTCCTGCTGACCTTCATACCTCTCCTCTCTAAAGGATATCTTCATCTATCCAGGGTCTCCTCAACCTGGTTTCTACTCTCAATACAGATCACAATATAATCTGCAAACATCATAATCCACGAGGCCTCCTGTCTGATCTTGTCTGTCAACCTGTCCATCACCATTGCAAATAAGAAAAGGCTCAGAGCTGATCCTTAATGTAAACCCACCTCCACCTTAAATGCATCAGTCACTCCCACCACAGACCACATCACTGTCACACTACCCTCGTACATATCCCGTACCACTCTTACATACTTCTCTGCCACTCCAGACTTCCTCAAAGAATACCACAACTCCTCTCTAGGCACCTTGTCATATGCTTTCTCTAAGTCCACAAAGACACATTTCAACTCCTTCTGACTTTCTCTGTACTCCTCCATCAACACTCTCAGAGCAAACATTGCATCTGGAGTGCTTTTTCCTGGCATGAAACCATACTGCTGATCACTAATCTTCACCTCCCTTCTTAAACTAGCTTCCACTATCTTTTTCACAACTTAATTCGATGACTGATCAGTTTTATCCCTCTGTAGTTACTACATCTCTGCACATCACCCTTATTCTTAAAAAATGGTACCAAGACACTTTTTTCTCCACTCCTCAGGCATCCTCTCACTTTCCAAGATTTAATTAAACAATCTGGTTAAAAACTCTACTGCCATTTCTCCTAAGCACCTCCATGCTTCCACTGGTATGTCATCTGAACCAACAGCCTTTCCATTCTTCATCCTCTTCATAACTGTCCTTACTTCCTCCTTGCTAATCCGTTGCACTTCCTAATTCATTATCCCCACATCATCCAACCTTCTTTCTCTCATTCTCTTCATTCATCAGCCCATCAAAGTACTTTTTCTATCTGCTCAACACACTCTCCTCACTTGTGAATATGTTTCCCTCATTATCCTTTATCATCCTTACCTGCTGCACATCTTTCCCACATCAGTCCCTGTGTCTAGCCAATTGGTATTGGTCCTTTTCTCCCTCCTTAGTGTCCAACCTCTCATACAACTCTCCATATGCCTCATCCTTAGCCTTTGCCACCTCTCTCTTTGCCATGTGCCTCATCTCCTTATACTCCTATCTAGTTTCTTCATCTCTCTGACAATCCCACTTCTTCTACGCCAACCTCCTCCTCTGTATACTTTCCTATACTTCCTCATTCCACCATCAGGTCTCATTGTCCTCCTTCCTCTGTCCAGATGTCACACCAAGCACCTTTCTAGGTGTCTCCCTTACCAGCTCTGCTGTAGTTACCTAGATATTAGGTAACTCTTCACTACCACCCAGTGCTTGCCTCAATTCATCCCTGAACTGCACCTCACAATCACCCTTTTTTAACTTCCACCATCTGATCCTTGGCACTGCTCTCACATGCCTCCTCCTCTTCTTGATCACCAATGTCATCCTGCAGACCACCATTCTATGCTGCCTAACTACACTTTCCTCTGTCACCACTTTACAGTCTCCAATAATAACTAGATATTAATAGTTAAAATTTACCCCGTGTTAGTATGCATTCATGTTGCACCTGTTCCTTATCTCTGTATCATCAGATTCCATTTCTTTAAGGGACTTAGGGTAACATTAGAGTGCATTCGGTTTCTCTTCTAAAGGCAGATTGTCAACAAAGACTATTGACTATACATTTTCATTTAATGTCTGATCTAATTTTACATGGAAGTATTTGCTTATAGTGCCAAAAAGTGACATGGGCGTACTTCATAAATGCAATCATTTTCATAAAGCACTTTGCAATAACAATAGTTCTAAGTGGAATGTATCAGTGTCATTTTTATTCTGACATTAATGCACTGTTTTTCCAGATGGTAGTTCTATTTGTTTATAAAAAGCACCTATCTCACTCTATTTATTTTACATGAGTTACACAGCTGCATAAATACAATTGAAATTAGAACAGAAAGTGCAGGGTTGATGTGCATGCAACGTTTTATAACGAACAGTGATGTAGTCCATACAGAATCCAGGATAATGCAATGATGGTTAAGGGGCAGCCATGCATTACTGAGATTTAATGCTTAATATATGCAAAAAAAACAAGCATAAATTTATCTTTAACTAAAGAATCGTGACTTGGATTATATTCACGTGTGGATATTATTACTGTCTTTTACGCATATGCAGAACCGAAGGGTTGTGTTTTGAATTTATTCAAACGCCAACTTATTGGAACGATAACTAACTTTTGCTGACATATTGGGTCGTTTGGACTATTGTCTCAGGTACATGCATTGACGACACTTGGGCGGACTTTCCTTTGCTCGTTTGAGCTTGTTTGAGCAACTAGTGACATTGTTGAAGATATTTGGTGAGTGGAAACCAACGATGGTGGTATTGACATTGTAAGCTTGTGCTTTCATTATTCTATCTACGTGCCTTGAATTGAAAGGCTTGTGTATGCGCTGACTGTGGGTTCCTTTTCAGGATCACTTTGTAACACCTTTATAGGTGTTCCGGCTACCATTAGATATTTGAGAGAAGTCTTTTTGAAGACTATTGGTTCGTTTGTCTTCTTTATTTGCTTATACTCAGCTCCAGGGGTGTATCTGTTTATACCTTTTTTTGGCGTTTACCAGGGTGGTTTATACGATATATATATATATATGTGTGTGTGTGTGTGTGTGTGTGTGTGTGTGTGTGTGTGTGTGTGTGTGTGTGTGTATTTCATTAAATAAGGAGTGTTAGCTAGATTGTTACACAATGGATTACACCATGATTAGTCAATTGCCTCATATGCACAGTGCCAAAACCATTTCCGACCAAGGTGAGCAGACCAGTATTAACTGGAACAAGCAGAATCTTTTATATACAGCAGGAGTTAGAACAGGTATTTTCCAGTTATCAGCCAACTTGGTCCTTGATCATTTTCTGACATTTTTGATAAAACATACTGTTAAACACATCCAGAAGCATGCAGTACAATCATAAAGTATCACGTCATACATGGCATCAATACAGTGACTACACAGCCAGGAAATGCTATGTCTGTGCCTCACATTTCCTTACAGACACCAAGCTATAAAGATGCACTTGATAGATTCATACAAGCACTGTTATCACTGACTGCTGTTTTCAATCTATGTAACTGGCAATTGCACTTAACATCTTGGTGGAAATCTTCACATGGTAGTCTTTGGAATCTGCTAGATCTTGCAAAGCAGATCAGTTTTTCGTTTATATATTTCATTTAATTATCTAACAGATAAATAGGCTGGTCTAATGACCCTTTTCAGTGATGACCTGGATTCTCAAAAAAAAATTACAAAAGATAACATATGCACATAAATTTACAGAACAAATTAAAGCATACATTATAAATGATTTCGATTTTTTGAAGGCAATGAATGTAAATACACACAACATATACAGTGAAATAAACCAGATTAAAGTTAGATATGACAGTCTGTACATAAGGTGCTAGTATTACAAATTACAGTACATATACTGTACATTGCATTTTGACACTTCATGGCTTGCTTTGCATTATTTATGTATTTGTTGATGGAAAAATTTACTACTGGTTAAAATTAGCCATTGCCTTTAAATAGCTTGTACTTAAACTCATTGCTTAGGTGGTTTAGTAGTGTTTGTTTTCTGTGTTTCAGATGACCTAATATCTAAAGGAAGTCGATTATAGAAAGTGAAACATAAACTGGAGAAAACATCTTCTCTGATATGAGTTTTAAAATGTGACTAGGTTCCATAGCATTCTTGCTAGTCTCTTAAGGCGTATCTATGTTTTTCAGTTATAGTTTTCTCCTAAAATTGGGACAATTTCAAAGTTTATTCATTTTAAATAAATAAATAAAAAGATAGGTAGAAAGGAAGTTCTATCTGTGACCGTTAATTAGTTCACATTGATAAATATGTGAGTCTGCTAGGAAGGCAAGTCTGAAATGTTTGATTACAGTTATCTAGACCCTCTGTATTTTATGTTGAGTGGAGGTTAGCAATCATAAGGAGTGCTCAGCTTTGAGTAAAAATAAAGGTTTAGCTATTGATTATCTATCTATAGGTGAAAGAAGATGTGATAGTTTGTAAAATAGTTTAAATTGATTCATGTTTTTTTTTTTTGAGTAACATTGTCTGTAGGCTTTGTACATGATAGACTAGAGTCAAGAGTAAGTCCTTGGTATTTACATCTGGTGACAATCTGGATACTAATGCCTTACACAGGGTGTATTACAGCTAGATTGTGAGCTGACTGAAATACCAACTTAGGATGGATTGATAAGTATTTAGTTGTCCTCTGGCCATTTGCATAAGTCTGAAAAGCTCTTTTGCATTAGTGTTTGTAGATTTTTATGCATTCAGTTTGTTTCTATAATTAAGATGTGATCTGCATAAAGAATCACAATGAGTGAGGGTAGTTCATTGTTAAGGTCATTTATAAAAAGTGAGAAAAAAATGGGCAGCCACGGTGGTACAGCGGTTAATGTTGCTGCCTTACAGCAAGAGGTTCTCCGGTTCAATTCTCGGTTGGGGTGCCTTCTGTGCGGAGTCTGCATGTCCTCCCTGTGGTCGTGTTGGTTTCCTCCAGGTGCTCTGGTTTCCTCCCACATCACAAAGACATGCTGTAGGTGGATTGGACACTCTAAATTGGCCCTAGGCATGAGCGTGTGTGTGTGTTCTGTGGAAGGTTGGGCAGCGGGCTGGCAACTTGACACTGTAAAACTCCACTGCCAATCATGAGCGGACAGGTGATCTGCTGTGGTGACCTCTAACCAGGAAAAGCCGAAAGAAGAAGAAGAGAAAAGAAGGAGAGTATGCGCTAAGCCTTGGGAAAACTTCAGTGTTAAAATCTCCTTGGTAGAAATGTGATGTTAATTTGTACCTCAAATGTACTGTTCGAAAGGTAGTTTTTAAACCAATTTATTATATCATCACTAAAGTTTAACCTTTTTAGTTTCATCAGTAAGATGCCATGGTTAACTGTCTCAAATACACAGGTCATATTAATGAATACACCATAAGTGATGAGACCTCCATCCATACTACAACAGATAGCATTAGGAGCAGTGATTAAAGCTGTTGTAGTGATACAGACATGGCAAAATACATGTTGGTGGTCTGAGAGAAAGCTAACGCTGTTTATATGTTTCATGATTTGTTTATAAAGATGTGTATTTTATATTCTTGAAAGAGAGGATGCATTTAATATCAATCTGTAATATTTTAGAAGTTTTCGTGAGGCTACTTTGGGTCATGGGAGAATTATGACAAGCCTAAATATAGGGAGGACAATTCCTGTGGAAACGGAGAGGAAAATCTGTAATAAGTTGCTCAGTAATTTTACCAGATGATTTTATTAAGAAAATGGAATTAACTAAACTGGATTTGAATGTTGAGGCATTCAGATTTTCTGGGAGCTTTGTGGTTTTGCTGCACCACACACTGATTGCTGTTGAGTCATGCACGGTACTCTCTTGACATCTAATTATTGACACTAGCACAGATATAGAGAACTGAAGCAAGGAAACATAAAATGAAATACACTACAGGACTCACAGCACAATTGTGTGGAACAGTCCATGTATTAATATGAGTTTAAGTATATAATATACATTGTTAAAGTTATGTCGTATACATTTGGCTAGCTGTATCTTGACACTACACTTCCAGGCCTTGACACCAGCCACAGCCCCTGAAGGAAACTAAAGGGAATCTGGAATACTTAATGTCCCAACCCAGAAAAAAAGCAGAGTAGCAACATTTGTAGACTTGTACACAGAATATATGCACATCTGTCATGGGACACCTCTTTATTTAAGGTATGTATATATTAACTTATAAATCTGCAGCATTCTGCCATACTAAAGATGCTACTTGTAAGCAGAAGACACATCAAAAACAGCATTAATGTAAATCTCAATTCAGATGTGTGGAAAACCAGAAAAGACATATGTTTTTCATTTTCCAAGAACCATTCCAGTATACTGTACAGTGCAGAGTGGCACACAGTACCATATGACTTATTAGGTTATAACTGCTAAACACTGTTATCCTGGGTCAGCATTCTGTTTTACACTGAAGGCAAGTTAGACTTGTCACACTGAACTGGTGATGCTATAGGGGCTTTACCAGAACATATGTAGACATGGGGTATCATTACTTGTGACACCTCCTCTGACAACATCGGTGGTGGGCCCTTTACAAGAGACTACCTGCAAAAATGTGGTGATGTTTTAGTGCCCTCCAGTTTCTGAGTTGTATTAACACATTAAGCAATGTTGTCACATAGAACAATGGGATGTTGTGCTGGAGCATCACCAACAGGTATGGTTCCTGTAGCAGCAACCACTGTACAGCTGCAACAGGAACATGGTGGCAGATATGCAACAACTTCTGCAACAACGTCATCCACACTTACTTCAAGGACAGAGTCTTCCACTCAGTATCAGTTTGCATGCCTCATCTGTTTGTCTGGCTGTCTGTTTTTATGTATATTATAATCCAAGAACAGATAAGTATTGTGCATAATGAGTTGTTTAGAACTCTGGTGTCCAGCATGAGCACTGCACCTGAATACCTCAACACTTACAGTTGCAACTGTTGTTATTTGCTCGGCTACCCTAGCATTATAAAGTAATGCAGCAGATATACTTGCAACAGGTATATCAGCTGCATTATTAAAAATGCAGCAAATATATCTGCTGTAGCCATTGTCACATGCAGAATGAGATAACCTACCAGTACAGGAGTCAAAGAAAAATTATCACCCAGATAGTGCTTAAGGGACTTGTAAACCTGCCACAGCTGATGACCAAGCAGCGTATGCAGTTATAGAAGATCCTTAATCTTTGTGCCAATAACTCACACTTAGAAACAGCCACCAACATTATCTCATACTTCAATGACAGCATAGTTGCCCTCACCAATGAATTGTTTCCTGAATCACCTGACTCATGTTTCCCCCATTCACTATTAGACCCATCCTCACACTAAAGCCAGTTGCTACCTCCTTTATGAAAACATTATTATCCAAACTTAAACCCTGCTAACTCTCTGCACATAACGTTCCTGCAGAATACCTCATAATTGCTGTTAACGCCACTGCATATTTAGTCTCCATCCTTATAAACACATCAGTGCAGGAATCCTATATTCGTACCATCTGGAAAAAATGCCATACCACTCCTCTCCACAAAGCTGTCACTTCTATTGAGATATCTAATTTCATACCCATTGCCATATCATCCCCCCTCAAAAATTTTGGAAAAATATGTCCATAAACTATTCCAGCATCTTTTAAAGGAACAACTACAAACTTATACTCCACATGGCTTTAAACCTGCCCACAGCATAAAAACTGCCCTCCTAACCTTTATAGATATTCCAATATCAGCTAAACAGTTTAACTATATAAAAGACTTTCACCCTGCTAGTATAAAAGCCTTACATTTGTGTGAGACTGCTCATTTATTCAAAGCTTCCCTGTGCCTGGCTTTGACTGCTATGATTACAAGACCCTTGGATTGCATCTAAAGCCATCAGTGGACCTATAAGGCTGATATAAGTTTTTTTTGTACTTGCTCTAACTATATCAGTTTTATTGAAGAGTTCTATGCTGCATTTGTTGATTTATTTTTAATTTGTTTGAATGTATCACTGTTTCTCAGCCTGCACTTGTTAAAGAAATGCCACATTTTTGTTACTGTGCTAATCTTAAGTAATTTTAACACTATTCTGATATTTCCTAACCTCTTTTGATGCTGCAAATGCTGTTCTGAGTTTACAAAATTTCTCCTGTATTTGCCAAAATATTTCTAAGTTTTGCAAAGTTTTTCTGTTTGCAGAAGTGTTGCTAAGCTTGCACACATTTTTTCTGTATTTGGCAACATTTCTCAGGGTTTGCCAACTTATTTACAAGGATTCCTGATACTGCAGGAGTTTTGCCTTCTGTTATTAAGCATTTGTTACTGCACTTGAGCTCAAAACCAGTTTGTTTTACATTAAGAAGATTTTATTCTGTATGTTGGTGAGAGCAGAGGGTTGATTTAGCCTATCCGAGTTGGGAACCGTTGGTGCAAGGCTTATTGCATACTTATCTGATTGGCCTGAGGGCACAACTGGGTAAAAGACTTTCATCCTGCTGATATAAAAGCCTTACATCTGTTTGAGACTCTGCTAATTTATTCAGAGCTTCCCCTGTGCCTGGCATGGACTCCCGTGACTACAGGACCCTTCAATTGCATCTAAAGCCATCAGTGGCCTACAAAGCTGATATACATATTTTTCCCCATGCTCTTAACTATGTCAGTGCTATCTAACAGTTATGTGCTGCATATATTTATTTGTTTGAATTTTTTCACTGTTTTTCACCCTGCAATTGTTACAGAAACACCATCTGTTTGTTACTATACTTGTCTTAGGTGGTTTTAACAGTATCCTGATATTTTCTAACCTCCTCTGATACTGCAAAAGCTGTCATGAGTTTACCAAATTTCTCAAGAGTTTGCCAATATATTTTTAAGTTTTACAAAGCTTTTCCATGTTTTTAGAAATATTTCTATGTTTGCACACATTTGTTTCACATTAACAGGGTTGCTATTCTCTACTCTGTTGGGAACAGAGGACTGACTCACCCCATTTGAGTTGGGAACTGCTGGCGGAAGTCTTAATGTGTGTTTATCCGATTGGAATGAGGGCTTAACTGTGTAAAAGTCTGTCATCCTGCTGGTATAAAAGCCTCACATTTGTGCAATGTGAAACATGGCTGTCTGTGCCTGATATATATACGTAAACCTATCCAGTTTAAAATCCTCTATAAGAAATGTTGTCCATGGTTGCCCACTGTTCAGAGCTACTTGAAGAGTTGACAGTTTGTGCAGAGGGCAGCACCACTGCATGTCATTCTATAGTATACTACTAAATTCTCTCTTTTAGACTTTTAAGTCTCCCCTACTCTTTCTCATCGGTTCCCTATTAGAACCGTGAAGGTCCACTTACGAGAATACGGAAACGTCGACACATATTCAGCAAACCGCAAAAACACAGATCAACCTGAAACATGAAATTTGAAATTTCAAATCATCATAGTTGGACCTTCTGCGGTATAGCTCCTTAAGGTAAGTGTGTGATAGTTATGGACCTTAGGGTTAGGATGCAGATTAAGGTAAGTGCATAGACAGTAATATGTGCAAGGTTTAGTGTAGGGTTAGAAGTAGGGTTTTATGTATGTGGTTTATTTATTTTGTTTGGGTAGGTAGTATGTTGCAGGCAGTGGGGTTGGCCAACTTATGATGATTAGAGATTTTGAATTTTGCAATTTAGAGCATTCTGTGTTTTTGCGGTACACACAATATGTGTCGCTGTTATAATATTCACTGAAATGGTCTTTCTTGCTTATAATATAGACCCTTTCTCATCTACTAAGGATCTGGTATAATGGATAAGTGCTTCTTTGTCCAATTTGTTTCTGGCCTGGTGGATATTTTAATCCTGAGGCAGTGTAGTAACATAAACGAGGCCAGTGGTTGTGGTAAACTTGTATCTTCCTTTTTTCTGGACTTATCAAAAGCTTTTAACACCATGTCTCATAAAAAGCTCATACTGCAACTGTCCACAACAGGTGTCTCACAACCTACTCTTCAGTGCAGTTTAATAATCACTTGTCTGAAATTTACTAAGCAGTCAGATAGAATAGTACCCTTTCCCCTTACCTACCTATCATTATAGATGTACCACAAGGCTCTATCCTTGGTCATCTTCTGTTTAATATCTTTATAAACAGTCTTCATATTTCTAAACAATAAGCATCCTGTGTACAGTTTGCAGACAATTCCACCTTTATCTGCTTCTCAGGCAAACTATAAAAGTAGAAAAGATTACACAACATACCTTTAACTGTATTGTAACTTGGCTTTGTAACCACCAACACCTTCTTAAGCCAATGAAAATGAAACTCCTTTTATTTTTCACCAATCACTTGCCCAAGGGACAAATAACTTTAAAAGCAGATCCCTAAACAATATGCCAATTGATGTAGTACTCAATAGAAAACTGCTGGGGTTTTCAATAGATGACAACCTTGAATATGACCTACAAATACAAAGCAAAAAAAAAACTCTAAAAAAAATTGTAATGCTATATAGAGCCAAAACAAATTCCTTACTGTATTCACCAGAGTCACTGTTGACACTACATAGACACTCTTTTCTCTCTTATATGCTTCTTCTGTATAACCTCCAGATCACCCTAAAATGAAAACTAGGACAGTGTTACAACAAGGTAGCAGGCTTTGCAGCTTGTACAAGTCACAGAGCACAACACTGTCCTGCACTAAAACTTTAAATTGAATAGAATCATTTCAACAACTAAACTACTCAACTACTCTGAAAACACAGAATTCCATTTAAACCAAATGTCTGCCCAGCTATAAGCACAATTTTCCACCACTGCCTCCCAAACTGTCACCATCAATCTTCTGACAAAAATATACTTGACATATTTAAGTATTGCAAAACATGTGGTCAAAGTTTGTACTCGCACTGGGTAGCAAAGCTCTGGAATACTACCCCTACACCAATCAGGGCAATACGCAACATTCATTTATTTAAGGTGCAACTAAGAGTTCCCCTCTGACTCTTAGCTTTGCACTTGATAATCTCCTGGCTAAAATTTCATCTCCTTGTCTTCTAATTCCCATATACGTCCTCTCTCTCCTTTCCTTGTTTTAATTTCTCTTACTCTTAATCTTACTTCTACTCATTATTTCTCCTGCCTTACATATCTACTCTCGGATCATGTGGCCCAGGCAGGTATGACCCTAGCCCTGAGTAGCATCCTGCCTTCGCCCAGAATGATACCATAATATAAGGACAAAATGATTGACTTTTGGCTAAGCTTCTGGTGTCATTCAAAGGGGATCCAGTATCTGTCTGCCTGGGATGACATGATTGACAGGCCACGATGCTTTGCCAGAGATGGTCTGCACCTGTCGCCTCTGGAATTCAGGTTACTGGCTAAGGCTCTTGCCACCCCTATAGTGCCTTTTTTAGGCAAAGTTCAAAGAACAAAACCACCACCGTAACAGGTACAAGCATGCAAAATCTGAAGGTAATGCTACTCAATGCTAGAAGTCTAAACCTCAAAATGCACTCTCTCGAGGCACTCCTAAAAATGGAGAACATAGATATCTGTGCAGTAACTGAGACCTGGTTCAAGGCTCCAGAGAGCACCCCTGCAATACCAGGCTACAAAGCAGGATCAAAACACTAAAGGTGGAGGAGTGTCAATATTCTCCAAGGATATTCACACCACCAGGCTAGTTGCCCAACACAATGTGTCTGAAATTCTCCAGGTGCAACTAACACTAGGTAAGACTGCAATCCAAATTGTAGCTTGCTACAGATCCCCCACCATACCCCAAGATTCTCGCTACACCTTTCTAATCATACTGGAAAATATTAAGATAGAACCAAACACCCTAATACTGGGTGATTTTAACTACCCTGCCATTAACTGGGAAAGCTACTCATTTACCAACACCTTTGCCCAACGGTTCATGGAATTCATAAATTCCAATGCCCTGGATCAACTAATCCATAGTCCTACCAGGGGCTCCAATATCCTAGACCTGGTCATTACCAACATGGGAAATCGATGCTCCACACCTATGGTCACCCCCTCGTTAGTCACGTCTGACCATAAGCTAATCACCCTTAACATCCACATCCCACCCCCACCCCCCAGTAAGGAAACCTCCACAAAAAACTTCTCCAAAGCCAACTTCATGCTACTCAAATCAGAAGTGACAAACTTCATGCCACCCATGTAGACGGGAGCTGAAAGTTCAACTACTGAATCCTACATTAAGGCACTGTACAAGCACATCCACTCATGCATAAATCGTGCCATCCAAAATAGAACCAAGATGCTCTCATCCAAAAAAAAGAAGCCAATCTGGTGGTCCCCTGCCATAAACAAACTGTACAACAAAAGGAAGAAACTGTTGCAGAAAAGAGGAAAATCCCAGGATGCAAAAAACTTCCTTACCAACCTCAGTAAGAAGCTGAGATCCCTCATAAAATCCTCCAAAGCTAGTTACGAAAATAAAATTGCCAAAGATTCCAAAGACAACAACAAGGCATTCTATAACTATGTCAAGAATCTAAATGGCAATGCTCAGATCTGCTCTGAGCTAAAATAGAATGGCATTAAATATACTGATGCCAAAGATATTGCCAATATCCTGGCAGATCGATTCAGTGCAAACTTCACCCCCCTCTCACCCCCTAAATGGCCCATCTCAATACTGGAAGATTGCCAACTTCCGGTAATAACGACCACACAGGTAAAAAACGCACTCTCCAAAGCTAAGAATACAGCATCCATGGGACCAGATGACATCCCGGGCTGTGTACTACATGAACTACAATATGAACTGGCACCTCACCTAAGTGTCATGTTTAATCATAGCCTCACCTCAGGTTTCGTGCCCACTGAGTGGCGCACAGCTACAGTTATCCCACTCCACAAGGGGGGATCCACCTTGGATCCCGGAAACTACCATCCCATCAGTCTGACAAGCCTTATCTGCAAGGCCATGGAGCGTATTATCATGGAACTTATAAACAAAGACATTGGCAACCTTCAAACACTGGACCCCACCCAGTTTGGGTTCGTGAAGGACCTATCTTGCCTCCTGAACTTGATTGACTTCTTTGAATCAGTCTCCAGAGCCATGGACAAGGGTAAGGTGGTCCACACAGCCTATCTAAACCTTGCCAAGGCCTTTGACATCATCCCCCACTCTGGAATCATAGATAAACTTTCTAAGCTGGGCATTGGGTTACTAACTGGCTTACTGATAGAACCCACACTGCAAAAGTAGCCGACTCCAATTCCAGCTCCAGACAAGTGACAAGTGGAGTACCTCAGCGTTCAGTCCTGGGACCACTCTTGTTTGGCATCTACTTCTCTGAAGTACAGGCCAACACTAAGGGACTCTGGATAACAAAGTATGCAGATGACTGCAAACTGGGAGCCATTATTGAATCCCCAAATGATGTGGATACTCTACAAAAGGGCATTACAGAAACAGATGCTTGGTGCCAGAGCCATGGGCTCATGCTCAATGCCAAGAAATGTATAGTTATCCCCTTTGGGAAAAAAGCATGTATCCGTGAATTACCATATAGGTGGCAGTACACTAAACACCGAAAGTTTGATAAGAGACTTAGGGACACAGGTGGACAGTGGTCTCACCTTCGATAACCACATCACCACAACAGTCAGGAAATCCTTCTATGTGGCACACCTCATCACTAAGGGCTTTTCATCCAGAAAAAAGGAGGTCATTGTCCCACTGTACTTTTCCCTCATTAGACCCATTATAGAATACAATGCCCCATTTGGTATGTACCTCTCAAGACATCTGCAACAACTGGAAAGGCCACAGAAATACCTCACTAAAAGAATCACAGGCCTAAAGCAGATGGCCTATGCTGACCGACTTAAAAAACTCCAGCTATACTCTGTCGCATATCGTCTATTCAGAGGTGATCTTTGCTTAACATACAAGGCCATGTCAAACCCAGAGCTGTTGGACATGCTACACTTAAAGAAATCCCAATCCCTCAGAGCCACATGCTCCAGGGATCTAAACCTTGTGATCACAATAAACAAAACATGCTGGAGGGATAGGTTCCTGACCCAGAGACTCCCCAGAATCTGGAATAGATTGCCCATACATGTCAAGCAGAGTGCCTCATTGGTCCTCTTCAAAAGGAACCTTGACGATTGGATGGGAGAAAGGAAATTCACCCCGGGGATCAAGTCAGTTGCCCTACTAGACAGGGGTCCAGGGAAGTAAATAGTGTGGGAAGAAATAGCCAGGGAATTGTTATGGCTAGGCTTGTATAGGCCCTAGGGCTGATAGCCTAGTACCAACCAATGAGCCTATGAACTTATTACCTCTAGCAAATACTTTTCTCTCTCTTCGTCTCCTCCCTCTCACCCATCGTTTGAATTTTCCTATCTTAACATTTGCATTGTGAGTAATAAACACTCAGAACTGGGAACTAGTTTCAGTGCTACATGATATTGTATTTATTGTATTTTAATGACTGTATATGATTATCTTTCTACATGTATGTGAATTAATATTCGTATTAATCAATATGTTTACAGCATTTTGTAATATGATATCATTTTTCACCCATGTAGATGTATCTTCTATTTTCTGTTCTTTTATTTATGTAGCTTTTCTTCCCGGTCTTCCACATTGAAAATGGATAAAATTATCCAGTTGGGCATTCCTAATAAATAAATGTCAGTAAATACATCAATACATTTTCCTCTAAGACCATATTATTGTGAATAATGAAAATCTAGTAACCCCTGCATCTTTATCAGTTTGACTTTGCCAGAGGAAGAACCTATCTCTTTATCCTCATTAATTTATTTGAGAAGACACTCACAAGTGGTTAATGGTTATAAAGTTCTTTCTGCATACTTGGATCTGACCATGGCCTTTGATGCTATTCCTCATACAAGTATTATTGATAGACTTGTAAATATGAATATAAATCTTTTTGTTGTGTGTTAGATAGCTAACTGGGCATCTGACAGAAACCATGCAGTTAAGAGTCACAGGTACCACTTCTGCAAGTAAAACAGTGACCATTGGTATACTACAATCAAAGTGTTATGCCTTTCCATATTTGCCATCTATTTCTGCCACACAAGTGCCATACTATTGCAATCAGTTTCTGCTGTAACAGATCTAGTCACTGTTGTTGATAATTTCTTGTATTTTGACCATTGTGTCTCCATAGTACTTAGGAAAGTGTTCTATTGGGCTCATCCACTTTCCAAAAGCATGTCCTCTAAATTAAAAAAAGTCTTATTTCCCCTTTACTTATATCTCATCAGAATTATAAATTAATGCAATACTCTTGGCATAACTTTAAAAGAACTCAGAGAATCCTAACTATAAAAACTCAATGGCCTCAATAGTTTAAGTTATGCAGATAGAGTAGCAGTCATCACCCTATACTCAATATCTTATCAAATCCTTCCTGAGGATCTGTGTTTAGCCTTTCAAACCATGAAATCTTTGAACTTATATCCCTTCATAGACCATTTTTTTCCAAATACCAGGTTAAAGAATGAAATCCTTTATCAACAGATAGATTGTTTTGCTAGAGTCATACTCCCCCCACACACACACACACACACATCTGGAACAAACTTCCACAGCATGTCATGCAGAGTAGCATCCTTGCCATCTTCAAAGGAAGCCAAGATACCCCACTTAAAGTGCATGCTAAACATTTGATGATCACTGTGATGAAAATGTTAGATACTTTTGGAAATTCTGTATGACTTTTATTTGTGCCTTCTATAACCGTTTTATGGTTTTATGGTTCTATGCTTATCTGCTATCAAAACAGACAAATTAAAATCTACCAACCAGTGCCAACCAGTGACTTTTCCTTATAATTTGAATTATTATTTTCTTTTGCATGTCATATTGCCTGTTTTCTTAATTCTTATCGTTTAAAGTTTTCATTATAGTTGTCTTCTATGTGTTTGTTAAAAAGACATATTTAAAGACAACATCCATCTTGGTGCTGTAAAATATTAACCAGACTTAAAAGTGTTCTTTCTGTTAGTTTTGCTATTGCAGTAGTTTTGAGGATTTTATAGCACTGTTGTTTAGTCCGTTATTTCTCTTTTCCTTCAAGATTTAGGAAGCATTATTAACTATTCTGACTTAATGGTAAGGGTTCAGTAAGCATATTTAGTTGTATATAAGTACACCACTCATTGTTCAAACCCTCACAATAATACTACACATACATGCAAGTTGCCCTTCTCACTGGTAGGCCATGGGAAAGGCCATTGCAGTCATTGCTAATAGCCCAACTGCTCTGAATAAGGGGTAGATTTTGTCAAGGATTTTATGAAAACATGACTAACATAACATTCATCGAGGTAAATAAGTCAGCTCAGGTACATTAGAGGTTTACTATGCAGATGGTAAATCTGAAAAATCTGTAATTCTTCTACTATGGTGAGGCACTTGGATGGATTCTTAAATGTCATTTCCCAAGTGCCTGTTTACATTACCCATGGTGCCAATATTTGTCAGAGATTTGGGATGCATGGCTATGTGTAAAAAGGCTCCAGTGGTTGTTAGCCTAGTACACACCTATGAGTGTAAAGTTAATGAAGGGAAATTAACATTGGCAATGGTAGGCAACCCAAGAAGTAGGATGATAGAACTGATCTTCTGTGAATCCAAATGACCATTTTTCAAAACACAGAAAGATTTCAACCCCATGTATCTATCATTGATGTGAGATGGGGTCTGTGGTACACATATCCTATTTAATTGCTGAGGGAGATGCTAGGACCCAGACTGTTCTCAACCAGCTAATAGTGGGTTATTAATGAATGGCTGAACATTAGCCCAACTCCAGATTCACTTTTCCTACCTTAAAACATAATTCCCTTAGCACAATTACCATTTTCTATTGAAAGGATAGGTTCAGGTGGTAAGCACTTAGAATAATTTGCCCTTTGCTTTTACATCAGATTTTTGTCATCTGTGCAATGAATATTCAGCTACAGGCACAGACATTGAAACTATGGAAGACATATCCTCTATAAATTATGGACAAGGAGACCTACAATTATGTAATCAATGTATTTCCTCCTTATGATCCCTGTTGGTAGTATATTACCACCTATATGCTGATACACCTTGAAGCTCAAAATAATTGTCAGCTGACATGCTTCCAAAGCTATAACAATTGAACTAAGGTAACAGAACATTGGAACTTAGAAGGCAATGTTGATAGTTGCAAGAAGGTTGCACCATATTCACTTTAAAGATACAACTGCCATTAAAGACTGCAAGGATGGTATGCCACAATTAGTCTATCTCCTTAAACAGCAGTTTTATTTGGAATGTGCAGTCAGTCATGTTATGATGTGAGGTATTGCCATCTGTGCCAGGGAGAGTGGGGTAGTGCATGTGTAACATATACCAACATAGTTAGCTGGAGTAAATAATTTGACTATCCCACTGACTTGTGCAGATGCTTGTGTTAAAAATTAATCAACAGTGTTATTATAACTGATTAAATGTATACGTTTAAACAAAGAATTCTATGAGGGAATAGTGGAGGTTCCAGAGGTTGTTCTGTGGTTTTCAGGTGCTGCAGCAGATCTTTATAAAGCTCTAAATATGTATTGTAGCAACTCAGGTGATCAAATTATTTATTTATTTATTTATTTATTTACTTATTTATTTGCATTTGTTTTCCGCTATTGTTCAGAAGTGCCCATTTTCAGTGGAGTCCTAGGGAAAAAGCTACACATTTAAGACATTTCACATACAGTGCAGAATTTACATTAATAAAGACATTTAGTACATATCATTGGCAGTTTATACAACTGGCAAAATACAGTACATAAGTAATCATTTTCAAATCAAAGATATTATACAAGAAAAACTGTAAAACCAAAAATATCCAGGTTGTAATCCAGAAAAAAGGGTTGTCTATCTGTAGTACAAGTTTATTAAGCGCTTTCAGCTATGCACAACATAGCCTTCATCAGAATACCATATTATACAAGCAATACAGAGTATATACATGAGAACATTCCATATGAGTAGTTTTCAGCTAGGAAACATTATATAGGACACTATGCAGTGGGCGCAAAGCAGATATAGGAATTAATTAGAGACTAGGTACATAAACTTTTCACAAGTTTAGGAGGTGTAATAGCTGAGTGATAGGCTATATGAGTCCTGTTGCAGGAATCAGCAAAGTTGGTGGATATTGGACAGATATGTGGCGGTATGATATTAAGGTAGGCTGCGAGAGTACTTGAATGTCTCAACTGGTTCAATGGTAGGTCTATAAAGGTTAGGAAGAGAAGGAAATAGACAGGAGGGATCAATGGTAGGACAATGATAGTTAGTAGAAGTGGGAAGTGGACAGGATGGAGAGGTGGAGTAAGTAAAAACACAGATGGATGTGAAAGGAGGATGCCAGAGTAGTAGAGTGGGGGTGGAAATAGTTGTGATGGTTGAAGTTAGGTTATATGAGATGTGGTGTTAGCACATGATCACAGCCAAGATAAGGAGAGGTGTTGTTTCAGAGATGTCTTGAAGAGGGTTACTGAATGGGTGGATCTACGTGTTGGGGGGAGGAAGTTCCAAAGTTTTGCATTGGTAAAGGAGTAAAGCATCTGGCCAGCTGAAAGATTGGGTTTTTCTACATTTACGGGCAGTTGGTTGTTGGATCACAATGGTCTGTTAGGATGGTATAAAGTAAGTATAAAAGATAGAGCAGAGCACATGGATGGATTATGAATGCATTTGTGAGCTTTAGTTAGCTGGATAAAGGAGAGATAGTTGTGGAGTTCAAGATATTTTAGGTT
Source organism: Protopterus annectens (assembly GCF_019279795.1). Lineage (NCBI taxonomy): Eukaryota > Metazoa > Chordata > Ceratodontiformes > Protopteridae > Protopterus > Protopterus annectens. Next base: position 221,143,414 of record NC_056742.1, on the reverse strand, counting down.
GTGTAATAATAAGCGGTGGTGGGATGGGTAGGAGGCATTACTTACAAACTTAGCAATTTTGTTGTAGCATATGTCTAGTCTGGACTTTAGAGAGGACTGAATGTTGGTGAGGAGGGGGGTTCAGGGCAAGATAATTATTACCCATTCAAATTTTGGTATAGATGAGGGTGTTTTGGGTGAGTTGGTGTAGTTCTGAGGAGTTGCTTGCAATGCAGATGATAGTGGAGTCATCTGTGTACTGAAAGAGTGAGCCTTGAGAGACTGTGGTGTAGAAGTTATTGATAAATATGCTAAATAGAAGTGGACCTAAAATGGAGCCATGAGGAACATCAGTTGTGGTGTTTAGGAAAGGGGAGTAAGAGTTCTGCCATTTAGCTGAGTTGCCTGTTAGTGAGGTAATTAGTGAACCAGCTTAGAGTTTGAGGTGAGATACCTGTGTTAGAGAGTTTTGATAGAATGAGAGAGTGAGGTATAGTATCAAAAGCTTTAGTAAGATCAAAAACTAGTGAAGATACGATTTTACCAGCATCATGGGCTCAGTTGACAGTGTCCATGAAGGATATGAGGGTAGTGGTGGTACTATGTCCTGGCGTAAATCCATGTTGGGTGGAGGAGAGGATGTGGTTGTGAGTCAGATGATGAAGAAGTTGAGAATTATTACATTTTTTCAGAATCTTAGAGATGAGTGATAGTACAGCAATGGGGCAGAAATTGGTGGTGTCTATGTTGGGGCCCCCTTGTGTAGAGGGAGGATATAAGCTTTTTTCCAGATGATGGGCATATAGAATTCTTGGCTGGATCTGTTGAGAACAATGTTGATAGGGTAAGTGACTGAGTTGGCTGAGATTTGCAGGTATTTGACGGGTATATTGTCAGGGGCATTTGTGCATGGTTTGAGTTTTAGAAGTTATTTTTTAATGGTTGAGGTGGCTATAGGTGACAGACTAAAGTTGGGAATGTCTCCTAGTATAAGTCTCATTTTTTTTATATTAGTAGATGCCCAAGCAAGGATTTCCTCAAGAATTGGGATGTTATTGCCTGGGGGAATGTAAATGACTATCACACAGAGGTTTTTGCAATTATTCATTTTAAGGAAAGAAATTAGAAGTTTGGCTGTGAATAATTGTGGGATGAGTTTTGCATATGGGGCAATAGTGAAGGACATGGGGTATATCAGAGAGATGCCTCCACCTTTTTTTCAGGGTATATCAGCCCTAAGATAGGTGAAATCTGCAGGAAGGAATTTGGTGTCCTTGATATAGGGTTTTAGCCTTGTTTCAGTTGTGGCAATAATATTGGATTCGTTGTGGGCTATCCATGCATGGAAGTCAGGTATTTTATTTCTGATGCTTTGTATGTTAATTGTAGTGATGTTTATTGATTTATGGGAGTTGGGCTGTTGCAGAGGAGAGGAGATGGGACCCAGGTTGGGATGTATGTCTCCGCATAGTGATAGGATTATTACAGGATATGGGAGAATAGTGTATTCTAGTTTCTGTTTTACTTTGATTGGATAATTTTGAGAGAAAATATTGTTGTGGTGATGGTGGGGGAGGATTTTTACTCTGGTACATAATAATATGCTTGTGTTGTAAAGACTGGCTGAAATTTGTGAGACGGAAGTTGTGTGTTCAGACTGTATGGGGAGGGAGGATAACAGGCAGTGGATGGAAGAGGTTAGAAGAATGATGTAGAGATGTTAGATGTAGTAGGATATTGAAAGAGAGTGATAAGGTAAGTAGCACAGTGATAGTAAAGATGGACATTGTAGTATGGGATATGGATGACTAAAGGAGTGAGAAGTAGTGTGCAATAGCAAGATGTGGTGATGGAGAAGAGGTTGTACTGATGGGGTAATGATGAGGTGAGTTAGGATGCTGAGTATTTGCGGGTTTGGTTGGAGGTGTGGCTAATGGTTTAATGTGAGGGGAAGTGAAAGATGTGTGTTTAGTGGTGTAATGAGATGGGGATTGGAGGGGGATAATTGGGTGGTGGGGTAATGGAAAGGAGCTAGAGAAAGTATAAATGTAATTGATGTGGCAGTGGATGGGAATGTGGGTAAGGCAGGGGAGTGGAATGATGTCACTCTATAATCAGCACGGAGAGGATGGAACTATCACAGCAGTTTGTTTTGTTTTCTTTAGAAGCTGATATAAAGATCTATGACAGTTATTCCAGTCACTTCAGTTCAGTTGAGTGCAAGTTTAAAGCTCATCACCTTGCCTTGTGGAAGTAAGCATCTCAACATCCTATATTGCATTGCTGTATTAATTAAGTTAGCTAGGGAGCAGTTTTTATTTAGAAAAAGACAGGAAATGCAGTAAGATTAAGTACTGTTTTTTTCTCATCTGTGTGAATCTGTCCAACTGTGTTATTTTTATTTCTCCTGTGACTGGAACTCTGGTATTTACTGTACAGATATTTAATATTCTCATATTTTCTATTGTATTACATATTATTAAATGTTTTATACCTTTCATTGTGGCTGGTCTTTTAGGGAATACCTTTTTTAACACTTGAAAGTACTTGTGCTTATTTTAGTGATGCATTGGCCACTCCAAATAGCCTTTTTACTTTGGTTACACTCTACCATTTATATTAGTATTGATTTTACTCAGTATAATTGGATACTCTTTTAAGACCCTTGGTTGACTGGTGGCAGCATGGTTACCCTATAGTCTAGGCTAAAGGGGTACTGATAGTTAATCTGCCCCCAGCCTTTCCCAGGATTGTGTGTGTGTGAAAATTAAATACCCAGGTGTGGCTGTGTCAGCTACTTGGAAATGGGACACAGTGCTCTAAAGTGAGTCTTGTTTGGGATCTGTAGAGACATATAGTCCAGTCCCAGGTCTGGAGCATTTTCCCTGTGTGCTCTTGGGGGAAATCATGCATAATACAGTGAGCTATTTCTGAAAATGCTGTGTAAATCCATTCCTGTTTTTAGTGGCCATCTCACAATGGTGTCATTTGTGAGGATTGAGGCTCCTTGATTACTGGCCTGGGTTAGAGAGGCCATCACAAGTCACATAGGTTTTGGTACTTTTCAGACAAATTTGCAAGTTTTTTGCATGCAATGTAAAGCAGTAGAAAAACCTTAAGTGTCACTGTTAATATATAGTATAAAATATTATGTGCGACAGACTTAAAAGAAACCATTAGAGCCTTTAAGTACAACTGTCCCAATAAATATATTTACTGAATCCTCCCCATCTCAGTTGACGTATTTAGCTGCATAGCTTCATTCTTTACAAAACTCAGTCTGCAGCAGCTAACTCTGACCAGTTCATGTTAACCAAGTTAGTTTCTCAATTAGAAGTGACACCAAGCAATGAAATCAATTCCATTAGGTAAGACTCCTCCGATAGATGGCTTCAAAATCAAAATATAAATGAAACTGAAATTGTAGCTGATTACTGCGTTATCTATGTAGTCTGAGAGTAGAGAAGATTAAATATATGAGCTGATAATGAACTGTTTTGTGTAGTACTTGCTTTGTTTCCCTTAGCTTCCATTTGCTAGATTTGTGACTCTGAACAACTCACTTAACCAGACCATACTCTGGGAACAATTGTGAAAATGGGCTAGGCTTTTCATTGGTCTCCTGGACCTCATATCTAGTAACTACCTATGAACAAAGCTTATTCACATTACACAGGCCTTTGTTAATATGGATGTCTTCACAAGATCATCATTTTATTTGTGTGTGATCAGCCCAAGAATACAAGCTCAAAAAAAAACCTATTGTATGTACTAAATAACATATGTATTAATAAATCATATTAAGCAACAAGCTTGTTCTCCTGGATCCCATATTGGAAGTTGTTGGTTTCCATATAATCATTTGATTCCTTCATGGAGTTATGAATTGACAGTATGAATTTGATTGAAAGGGGGGACTATTCCAAACTCATAGGAGTCTCGGAGATATGATGCTGTCATGTTTCACAGTATGATTAATATTAAGTGTTATTGAGGATGAGTGCCTTAGTGTCAGCAGGAAGAAGCAATCATGTGGTAATTCTTAATGTCTAAATAAATATTCTCTCCAAAACTGTTACAACAGTTATATGTTTACTTCATTTGACAAACCAGGATACTCATCTAACGGCCAGTCATACAGGGTATCCAAAGAATCCCTGTTAAGATGTACCTAAGCTTTCCAGTCATTCAGAGTTAAGGAGTACTGTATCCCATTACTAGTATTTTTTATGTCTAGCACAGTAGTTTGAACTTGAAATTGTACAAACTAGCTATAGTAATTTCTGCTATGTCACAGTTAGATAGTTCATCATTTTATAATGCTAATGTTTACAGTATTACTTACTTTGATAGTCACATATTTTTTACTGCATACATTTGTTCCTTGTTAAATGATTATTCTCCTCACTAATACTGTCAATCTTGTTCTCAGCATATACTAAGGACTGACAAAAGACTAACTACATGCAATGCAAAAGTATAGTGTCATGCACACCTACAAGCTGTGTTTGTCCAGAGCAGACAGAAAGACTGTCAGTCACTGATGTTGAAGCCAGTGGCACAGTAGTTTCTATGCAAGTTAGGTCATGTGCACCAAAAGCATGCACTATCCAGTTGTAGATTGGCAGCTACTGTATTGCTTTTAAAACAAGTAATGATCATATCATGTTTTCTAACAGCAAATCTGTTAATAAAAAAATAATCATATTTTACTGTCTTTCATGGATTGCTGAATCCCTTAATTTTGCATGTGTAACTGAGTGGCAGGAAGTGACTGTGGCATATCATGGATTTCTAGCAGAATAAATTATAAAATGTAAATCTATATGCTGTGTTCTTTCATGTTGACCTGTTCTAGCCAGTATATATACATCCTGAATATAGTTGCAAGTATATCACCATGAACAGAATGTCCCAAAAGCCTGAAATAATTGAATTGGGCACCTACTGCACTAAAATCACTTAGTTATGTAATTTTTTTTTTTTTAAATAAACATTTCTTCTTTATCTGGACTTAACTGTACTGATTGCTGTTTCCCTTATGCAAGATTCATAGGTGCATGTCATCCGCAAATCACCTGATGAGGTATCTGTGTGGCTACAATAGCAGCTGGCTTGATTATGAAACAGCATAACAGTTCTTGGATTTGGTACTGTAAAAGGCCATCAGTGCTTAAATGTACCATTTATCATTATATACACTGAAGGTGAAAGAAGGAGAAAGGTAACTTTTCCAAGTTCATATCCGCAGAATGACATTCATATGAAAGAACTGATTACCAAGACTTCCAAGATAGCTGTACTCTGAGTAACAACTTAATTTCAGCTGTCCCAGTGTGAAAACAAAAACTCAAAAAAGAGAGACAGTGAGTTTGTCTTTTTGCGTAAATTTCAGATACTAGCTAGTAAGTGCTGTCCATAGATTCCAGCAGAGAAGAAATTTAGAGAATCTGGAAGAAAGACAGTCACAAAAGGTGAGGAGAAAACACTGTCTGTGAACAATCCTGCAGTTGTTTATCAAAAAGCAGTTGAAATTCTAGCTTTTGGGCAAGACATGATTTCTAGTAATTTAGAGGAAAATAATTCACATGTGCTTATTGATGATTAGAATAAATAAAACAGTAAAGGAGTGCAGCAGCTCAAATAACAAAATGCTAGAACAAATGGAAGAATCTTTAAACAGATATTCAGGTTAGCTGGTAAAACTGCAAAAATCAAAGGGAGAAATGAAGAAAAGGCTGTCTGACTGCATTAATTTTATGATTGCACAAATAAGCAACTGGATTGCTATGCCGCAGCAGGAGTTGTTAATTGAAAAGGCACATTGTGTATATGCTCCAAACATGGCCACGAGAAAGCAGCCAAACTCTTTATTAGTAAAGAGGTAATCCTACCACCAGAGAGAGATGATTGTGACTAAAGTGTGGCAGAAGGATAAAGTACTAAAAATGGAGACAGCAGAGTATTTGTGGAAAATAATTACTCACTGTACACAAGGCAGAAGAGGAGTAAATTTAATTCAGCAGTTAGGGAATGTTGAGATGCAGGTGTGAGATTTATTCCAAAGCATATGCCAAACTTCATGTCATTAATGCTTAGAAGAACATTAAGGAAAGGGGAGGAGGAAGGAAAGCAATAACTGTAATTAAAACAGTATTTCTTTTTAACAGTATTTTTTATAAAACAGGATATATACTGCATGTTATAAAACAAAGCTTTTTCTGTCCTTTTTTGTGTGCAATAGGGATACTAAAGTAAACAGGTGTCCATTTTCCCTTTTTCTTTCTTTCTTTTTTTTTCTTGTTCAGTTTTTAAAAAAAAGTGTAGAAACTGCAATGTAAAAATGTCATCATACAAGTAAAATTGATATGCTTTTTTTACTTTTGCATAGGCAATAACTGCATTAAGGGAAGTAAGTAAATAAAAGAACATTGAATGTAATAAAAAACTTTTCTGCTAGCAAATAAATGTTTGCAGTGCAAGAAGAGAAGCTTGTAGTTGAAGGGAACTGTGAAATTGGTTCTCACTTTTCTGTGGATACACACTGATAAGGACAATAAAAACAGAGTACTCTTTTTTATCAATGGCTAAAAGATAAGTTTTTCTGGAAACATTCAAGTTATTTTCTACATCAAGGAAAGGAATGAAGATAAAACAAAAAAAGACAGCACTTAGTGTAATTTAAAGCACATGCTATACCATATGTCTTAGCATGGAAAACGTTCATTGTAGCTTAGTGCAAACCTGTGAATGTAGTTGTCAATTTAGGACAATTGATCCTATTAGGAGGGATAAGCTTCATTATTTGAATATGCCCATAGTTTTGTGTGTTTGTATTAAGCTAATATTGCTTATTAGGGGTTTTCTGAGGGTATGTTTGTTTTTTTTTTCATTTGAGGGTTTTCATTAAAATAAAAAGCATTGGAAGTTATGACATAGGTTAAAATGGATATGAGAATAAACTGTATAAAAGGTCAACATGCCCAACATTAGTTTATGCATGTAACACAAAAGCTGTCACTAGACATTTAAAAAAGCTGTTATACATAGCTGGGATTAACAACTTATCATAACAGCAATGCTTTCTATATTATCTTTAAACGTGAATAGTCTCATAAGTATATACAAAAAAGAAAAAGTAGTGAACTATATTAAAAATACAGCAGGCAAACAGTTATGCTACAGGAAACACATTTGGAAAGAAATGATAATGTGAATTTGATAAAGAAGAGATTTCAGAATGGATATTCAGCAGAATATCTGTGACAAAGGAAACATGGAGTACTTATATTAATTGCTAGAAGAGCTTAGATAGTGATAGAAGAGGAAAAGTATAACAATGGTAGATTTGTAGTAGTAAGTGGTTACTGTCAAGGGAGGAGGATTTTGTTGGCATGTATTTATATTTCGCATAAAACTGCTACAATTGAGATTCAGAAAATTCAGGGAGAAATAATCAGCTTTCAGCAGGAAATATTATACTCTCTAGACTCTCATTGCTTTGTAAGCAATCCAAAGGTAAAAAATATGCCACTTTCTTAACAGTATTTTATGAAGTAGAGACTGCGTACAGTTTGTTTGACTTCAAAAAAAGAAGTACAACTTATAAGAGGTAAATTGTTTTGGAGACTACGTATATTTTGTTTGACTTAGTAAAAAAAGGTACAACTTATAAGAGGTAAATTGTTTTTCAGTGACTTTTATGGCAATCCCTCACTCAGAACTCAACAAAACTGCCTTTGTGTGTCTGCTGTTGCATACTTTAATGTTGCATTCTGTATGTAAAACTTTAATTCCTGAAGCACATCCATAATTATTAATTTTGTCATTCTGACTCTGGATTCTGCATGAGTCAGTTAGCCAAACACTATTGCCAAGTCACCACTAAAAAGAGGAACATGTGTTCACTGGACTTACCCAGTTTATCTATCTATCTATCTATCTATCTATCTATCTATCTATCTATCTATCTATCTATCTATCTATCTATCTATCTATCTGTCTGTCTGTCTGTCTGTCTGTCTATCTGTCTGTCTGTCTGTCTGTCTATCTATCTATCTATCTATCTATCTATCTATCTATCTATCTGTCTGTCACTACGTCATAAGATCTAAAGTTCAGAAGATATCTAAAATTTAAAATATCAAAAATGGGAATTTGCTCATTCTCCACTGTTGTGTCATCTTGGTGTTGGTATATATAATTAGCAGAGGGCTGTGTGGGATGCAGGGCAGATTGAAAATGTTTTTTATATTTTGAGTTTTACATATTTTAGTTTTCAGACTTTTGAATTTTAGATCTTATTTCATAGACCTACATATACACACACACACATACACACACACACACACATATATATATATATATATATATATATATATATATATATATATGGATCCATATCAAATCCATGACAGAACACTTACCTGACGACCAAATCACCAAGACCACATCAACAACACACCACATCTCTGACAATGGTAAGTATAACTATTGCAACACGGAATGCATTCCTGTTTCCACAATAAAATAAAAAAGCAAAAAAAAAAAAAAAAACATGTGTATAGCAGGGGAGCAAGTGCCCCTGCACCCCCACATGTGGGCACTGTGCCCCCCACACCCCCACACTTAAATATACCAACATCACACTACATTGTGGAAACGGGAATACTTCCCGTTCCGCACTACTTCTACTTACCATTGTTGGAGATCTGCTCTGTCGGCAATGTGGTCTCAGCGATCTGCTCATTGAGTAAGTGTTCTTTCGTGGAACTGATAGGGCAGCTAGTCAAACAACTAGCAACACTGACATCTGCATGGTCAGCATCATTTGGTCTACTAAAACAGATGGTCCAGAGGTGTGTGAGATCAAACAATCCCTTGGTATGGGAATATTCCTTTTCTCTGAGGATTGTGTGATCTTGACGTAATATGTATGCAATTAGCAAGGTGTGGAGGATGCAGGGGATCTTACCCCTCTGCAAAATTATTTGCATTTGGATTAGCCTACTCTGGGGTAATCCCTGTAGTATGAGCAGCATGTGTTGACATTTTCTATTTTGACTTACCAGTGTAGATTTTCCAGTCTTTAATGAAGCTGGTAATTCAATCAGCTGACCTACATCTATATACCTCCCTGGAGCATGCACACAATGTGCTGCCATTCTTGTCATTGACACAATTGCTTGTTTGATTAATAAATACTTGCATTAATCATAAATAAGAAAGGCAGTAATAACCAGCCTTTGAACATGGTGTAAAGAGTGACAAGTCCTGTGAGAGGATTCTTTCTCAAGGTGTAGAGTTATATAAGTTAGTAGGACTAAGAAACTCTTCACTGCCTGTCTTTCCCCCAGTCCTGAACTAGCTACCCTACATAATTTGGAAATGGAGTAGTGTAAATGAGAATGACTGCAGGGGTGAAAACATTAAAATTAGTTTTCTGAAGAGTTAATAAAGCATTAAGCTTACTTGAAAAAATAATACGGAGTGGATATTTATTTTCAGAAGTCATCAAGAAACTAAAATCTGCCCCCAAAAATTGACAAACCTTCAAACAAATAACTTAACACAGAATGATTTGCACTTGTGGCTGGCAGGTTTGAGTCTTATTTTTCCATGAACTACACATATTATAGGGAGAATGAAAAAAAATAATCTCAACCTACAATTTAAGTATCCTGATAATCATTCATGCAACAGCAACATCAATGTGGTGAAAAATCTGGTGAACATAGATGAATAAACTGCGACAACTATGGCTTATATTTCCAAATCCATGGAGAATGTAATGAACATCAAAAATATTAAAGTAAGAACCAACCAAAAGCCATGGCTAAACAGCAAGGTGTAACAGTTGCTGAGGGCAAGAAACACTGCTTTCATGGCAAAGAATATGAATGGTCTAAGTGTGTAAAGGGGTAATCTAAAAAAGGTTATCAAGGAGGCCAAGAGGGTGTATGGAAGGAGGATACAAGGATGCTTCAAGGATGCAAAAAGACTCAAGAAGCCTGTGGCATAGTATTCAACAGCTAACTAACTACAAGACCAAATCAACCTAGTACGATGATAGTACTGAATATCTAGACTGTCTAAACACATCTTATGGTAGGTTTGAAGAGAAAAACAACCAAGAGGCTGTAAAGCTTCTCAGTGATCAAAAGTAGGCAGTGCTCAACTTCAGTGCTGTGGATGTAAGGAACCAGCTAAGGAAAGTGAACCCCAGAAAGGCTGCTGGTCCTGATAACATTCCGGAGAAAAAATTGAATGCTGGTGCATACCAACTCAGCATAGTCCTGACAGACATCTTCAATACCTCACTTGTCCAGGAAAAAGTACCAGCATGCTTCAATGTTAGCAACATAATCCCTCTTCCCATAAAAGCCAACCCCACCTGCCTAAAAGATTACAGGCTGGTGGTCCTCACATCAAATGTAATGAAATGCTTTGAAAGACTGTTTAAAAGTCATTTGACTACAGTACTACCCCACTCCTTTGACCTGCTGCAGTTTGTCTACCAGGCAAACAGATCAACTGCCGATGCTATTTAGGTGCTACTTCACCTCACATTGGAGCATATCGAAGAGAAGAACAATTATGCCAGGCTATTGTTCATAGATTTCAGCTTGACATTTAATACAGTGATCTCAATGCAACTTCTAGAAAAGCTAATCAACCTTGCCATAAATAAAGGTCTGTGCAACTGGATCCTCGATTTCCTGAGTGGAAGACCACAAAGGACCTGTGCTGGTAACAACACGTCAGGGAGTATTATAGTCAATTCCAAAGTACCCTAGGGTAGTGTGCTGAGTCCCCTACTGTTCACAGTCCCTAACCATGACTGTTCTATGAAAGCTAGCAACAACCACATCATCAAATTCGCAGATGACACCACAGTGGTGGTACTCATAAGTGGTGATGACGAGAGTGGGTATAGGAATGAGGTCAACTCCTGATTGCTGCAATAGCAACAATTTGGAAACATCAATAAAACAGAAGAAATCATTATTGATTTCAGAAAAAGTTCTGCCGTGCACCTGCCCCTCAAGATCAATGGTGAAGAAGTGGAGAGAGTCCAAACTACACAATTCCTGGGGGTACATATATCAGAGGATCTTTCTTGGAGTACAAACACAGGGCAGCCAATTAAAAGAAACACCAGTGACTACACTTCATAATCAGGCTTAGAAAAGCAGTCTCTGAATACGCTAAATACCTTTCACAGAGGAGTTATTGAAAGCATTATTACCAGCAAATGCACTGTACAGTTTGCTAACAGCACAACAGCTGAAAGGAAGAAGCTGCAAAGAATAATAAAAACAGAAGAAAAGATCGTGAGCACTAGTCTTCCTATATTACAGGATCTCTTTGAAGTAAGATGTAAAAAGAGGTCCCGAAAAATACTGAGTGACACTTCTCATCTAGCATATGGTAGGTTCACTAAACTTGCATCTGGTAGAGGGCTACGGAGTATCCACTGCAGGACCTCCAGATTCATGAACAGCTTTTATCCAACTGCAATAAGGCTCATTAATCAAGATGCAAATCTGGATGTATCAAAACTATAATAGATTGTTACAATCTCATTAGTTTCCTTTTTTATTCCTTATAGCAATTCTATTTATTTATTGCATACTAAAATTAATATATTTTCATTCAAGTGCAATTCCAATCACTTTCATATGTGCAATATCACCCAATCTCACCTCTGTGTATAGTGCACTTTTCTTTTCAGGTGTTAATCATCTAGTAGTCAGTGTTGTCCAGTGCATATAAATTCTGTAGAAGCATGTGCATCAGCTACCTAGACATATACTATAGTTATTGTTAATTCTTTAATATCTATTATGTTTTGTCTTTTTGTGCTGTTTTTTTCCTGTAAAAGAGCTCACACTTGAAATTTCATTTCAGTAGCATTTGTGTTTCCTAAATGACAATAAAGTTTCTTTTAAATCTTTTGAATCACCTGCATGTGCAAATTCTGTACATAATGCTGGGTTGATTGTATATTTTTCTTTTATCATACCATCTCGTTTCATCCAAAGATGAACAAGGCATAAACCATTTTCTTTTGTTGTTATTGACTAAAGTTGTGCAATACACCAAGGATAAGCAGAGTACTCAAGATACTTAAAGGCAGTATCTCCCAGAGCTCTCTTACATATCACATTCATTATGACACGGGACTCCCCTCTCTCATCCAACCTTTTTTTACTGCTGTACTGGTCCCAAATCTATGGAAGTTGTTTACTCCTGATTTTACTGATTATGCAGAATACTTCCTTTTCAAGCCATAGTTTAAGCAATGCATACTAAACATTTTGAATGCAATTTCCATCTAAGGATCATTTCACCTAAGCTGGCATCTCCAGCTGTGTAGTACTTTTACCTTCCCCATACTTGATCCTGATAACATCTCAGGCTACGTCCTACATGGGCTCAGAAAAGAACTTGCAATGCCATTGGGTACTCTTTTCAATCATAGTCTAAGCACTGGCTTCGCCCAAGCTGAATGGAAAAAGGCCACCGGTATCCCCTTGTACAAAGGTGGTGCTTTCAGTGACCCCAGGAACTATAGATCTATTAGCCTGACTTGCCTTATCTGCAAGGCCATGGAGAGAATCATCATGGACATTATCAACGAAGACATGGCTAACCTCCAAACAATTGACCCTACTTAATTTGGATTTGTCAAAGCGAGATCATGCCTGTTGAACTTGGTGGACTTCTTCAAGACAGTTACCAAGGCCCTTGATGAGGTTAAATCTGTGCACACAGCCTACCTAGACTTAGCCAAGGCTTTTGACACTATCCCCTACTCAGGCTTAATTAAACTCACTCAGCCAGATAGCAAGGGAAGGAACAGGAAACTGTGGAAACTCTGATGCAGTTAATGTTGAGGAGTGATAGGTTAGTGAGCTCCCAGATGATAGAGCAATAGATGGCACAGGATGAAACTGATGAGACTGCATCACAGGAAGATGCTATAGAACCTTCTATAGAATGCCTGCAGGAAATGAGGTTTGGAACAGACCATTTTGTCCTGGGACATCTTCAGTGGTGTTAGATACATGGGATAGGAGGGATTAAAAGGATAAGGGCAGGATAGGGTTAAAAGTGAGAGAAGGATGTTAGGAGGAAATGAGGTAAGAATAGGGAGGGGATTAGAGGGTTTTGTCAAGTGTAATGAGAGTAGGCATCACATTTTGGTGTAAACTTGCTGCAGAGAAGGATTACGTCCAAGACGACCTGTAGGAATTTGGTGGTCAGGTAGGCCTTGGGGTTAATAAGAATAGGAAGAATGAGGTGAGTATGGTAGTATAATATTTTGTTTCTTTTGCTAATGGTGATATTGTTATTGGTATGTTGGGCTTTTTAAGTTTACTACAGTTAATTGCCAGGAGGGGGTTTACTGGTGTAGGTTACATAAACTGAAGGCTTAATTTAATTTAAACATTAATACGTTGTGGGAAGTGAGCTTTGTAGGCTTAAATGAGTGGAGGCATTGTTCTAGTATATGGGGATAAACAGGTAGTTGCTAATTCGATTTTTTAATTCCGATTTTTCAATTTCCACTTTTCTCTGTTAAAAAAAAAACAAAAAAACTCTGTTGCCATTACTACTCCGGATGTGAGTGAAGGCATATCAGGGCCATACCTCTCAATTGTTTATCTCCCAGGCACGGTGGTTCCTTGGGCTTGCCTGGTTTGAAGTCTATTGTGTTTGTTGTCCTGAATTGCATTGTTTGTGAAATTTTCTTTTATGGTGGGCAGGTAACGTTTTCTGAAGGAACTAGTTATATATATTTTGCGGTAAGTGTTTGGAGGGCTTGCTACTTATTTAACTACATTGGCACACGTTGCCAGGAGCATGTTGATAGCTGTTCAGTGTTGAACTGGTTGATTCTTAACAGCTTGGGGTTATGAGTGTGGAGGAAGTTTCATGGAGGCCGCTTGTTTTGCATAGCTTATTTTGTAGCTTGGTTTCTGGTGTTTGTGGATGGCTGGTGCGTTGTGAAGGCTCGTCGGGTAATATTTTGCTGCATCAGTTTGTTCAGGTATGCTTGCACCCTCCCAGATCTGATGATTGTTTTAGATCTCTTGGGCACACAGGCAGATTGGCTAGCGGTTTGTGCCGGGAGTGGGCCATGTGTCGCAGTTTCTCTCTGTTGTCACTCTTGGGTGGGAGGGGCTGGCACACTTTCTTATTGAGGAGAGCTGATGTGCAGGAGTACATCCAGGCAGTCTTTCTGGCTTGCTCGCAGGTCAGGTTAGCTTGTCTGCTGCTCTGGCATCGGTTAAAAAAAAAGAAAATACATATATATATATATATATATATATATATATATATATATATATATATATATAATAAAGCCCTTCGTTCTACATGGAAGAGCAGTCTTGTGGAGTTTGCGGGTGACTGTTAATCGACCTTTCAAATTTTCTAGTGGCAGTGCAAACACGGACAACCATTTGCTAAACAAGAGTTGCACATTTAAAACAGACTTAGCAAAAGCAGCAGTAAACTTCTATTCCCTTGAAGCTCACACTTCTTTGAAGCTCACAATTCCTTGAAAATAGGTAGTTGGTATAGACGGTTCGGGCTCCTGTCTCCTATAACTAAGGTATGGGGTTTGAGCCTGGTTAAATTATCTTACCTGCCAGCTAACTAGGGTATTCCACTCTCACACACACACACACACACACACACACACACACACACACACACACACACACACACACACACACATACACACACATATGCAGGCACACACACACACAAAACTACACACAAACACCCGCCAGCAAAGCAAAAGCACCTTGCCATACTGATAATGTTTTTCATATGTGGATGGTGAATAGAAGAGGCAAGTGTGTGTAGATGAAAGCAACAGTAGGTGTTTGTGGGCAAACTATGAGATATAAATACCAAGTAGATGGAATTTGATGGTGTCACATTGCGCAAACCCGACAAACTCTGTCCTTCTAAAGCCAGAAATATGGTTTCTTAGTGATCAGTTTGCTCATAGATGGAAACGTCTTCTGCTTTCTTCTGAGGGAGCCTTCAGTGTGAAATGAACCAGACAATGAATGAGGCTAATTGAATGGTTTATCAGTGCTTACTATATTTGCTATGTGTAAAGTATATTATGACAGTTGGTTGGGATAGAGATGATGATTTAAGTTTCTTTCCCTGACAGTAGAAACCTCCTTTCTTGGCTGGTTATTACATTAAGGAAAGATTTTCTACTTTGCTTGCAGGTTTTATTAACTGAAACGTGGGTGGTCAGAAATACAGTCTATCTGCTCGGACTGCTGTATGGGTGTATTAAAATTGTATATGCAACAAAGAAATGTGCACGTCTTATTTACTAGTAGCTGCATTGTCTCCAGGTTTCAGGATGTTGTTTCTGGTAAAGGCAGATTACCTACAAATGTTCAAAGGAAAGTGGGAGATTGGCATATTGTGCCATGCTAGTTGATTCAGAAGTCTTGGGCAACCTCTTCAGGGAGTGCTTATAATTCAGTTCGTTTTCATTTGCCACATTTGTGGATGAGTTGCCTTTGTGAGAAATTGGTCTATCTGTCTAGTAGCTTGGTATATAGTGCACAGATCAGAGTTAGGTAATTCACTATATTTGATTAGGCTTCATCTAGCAGTGCTGAGTGCAGTGGAGATGTGTCATGGCAGAATGTTGCTAAGAACTGGTTTATAGGAAGAATGTTAAAGGACTCAGAGAAGTTAAGAGGTTTCTCATGTAATGGCAGCTTGTCTATAAGTTGTAAGTTGTTTAGCATTGTTCTGAGGGGACATATACATGATGGCAATTTCTATGCAAGATTTTACTATTTGATTGCTTTGAAAGCTGCTGTAGTATGGGGGGGGTGATACGCAAGTTGCCGATGTGATGGGCAGGAGCAATGGTACAAATGAGAAACCTTTGGGATTGGTGCTGCTTGTATTAATTCATTAAGAGATCTTTGTTAGAAGTAAAACCAGCAAGTTTTAACCATCCTATGACCTTCCTAGCAGGAGTTGTTAGTAAGCCGTTAGTATGGGTTAGTCATTTTTTCCTATTTGTTCCACAATTCAAATGCTAGTTTCTCATTTTGGAAATGGAGAGCTGAGAGCTAGGCACTGGGCAGTAAAGTACATTTAAGCTTCGGACTTTGAATCTTTCAGAGGGGGTATGTTAAAGCAAATCCTGTTGTGTTTTCAATTAATAAGCCATAAGAGTAGTGCTTGGTACGTTTGGTGGAAAGGGAGGTTCCATTGTGGATGTGGTTTTAGGTGGGGCCATTGACAGTTGGGAGAAGCACTTTTCCTTTCATAGTATTTTCTTCCCTGGACCCCTGTCTAGCAGAGCGACTGATGTGGTTCCCGGGGTGAAAGTCCTATCTCCCATTCAATCAAGATTCCTTTGAAGAGAATGAAAGAGGTTCTCTGCTTGACATGCATGGGCAGTATATTCTAGTGTATGGGGAGTCTCTGGGTCAGGAACCTATCCCTCCAGCATGCTTTGTTCATGGTGATGACAAAGTTTAGATCCCTGGAGAGTGTGACGCTGAGGGATTGGGATTTCTTTAGTTGTAGTATATTCAACAGCTTTGGTGGATTGGAATTGTAAAGTTACCTGGTTTGTGGATAGGGATAGGTCCCTTCAGGTGTGGGGTTTACTCAATATATTTCACTGGTAGTTAAATTTACCTTGGGCATTTGATAGGGTCATAGGAAGCATTGCTACAGTTATGGCTACTTTGTCGTAGATAGAATGTCGGTGGTACATTCCTTCCTGAGTTGGCAGGATAGGTTGTCCTTGAAGATGTCTTGGAATGTCTTATGTATTTTGGATGTTTTACATGTCTTTTTCTTTCTTGCAGATGGGGTCTTGGAACACTGTGGCTGTAGTTTGGAATAGGTGGGTATAATGTGGAGCTTTCTCATTCCTATTAGAGGGTTTAAGTTTGTCCTTTACTTTGTAGATGATGGTGTGCCAAGTTCCAGTGGCGAGATGCAGTGAGTTCGCAGATGATCATGCTTTGGTGTCGATTGAGCGGTGGGGTCACTGGATGAGTAATCAGAAATGGATAGGTGAAAAGGCAAGCACAGTGATCCAGAAGAAGAAGATACTCGTGACTGTCCAGGATGGTGAAGCATAACCAACTTTTTGTTTACTGTAGAATAAGTATTGATGTTTTATGACCTTGTTTGATTTGTAATACAGGATAATGTACAATACATGGTATAAAGTTTTATTATTGTAACAGTCAATGCCCTGATTGAAATGGACTTTAAAGGTAATGTTTTTTGTTTTGTGGATGTTTTGAGTGCTAGAGGGGCTATAGGGTAGCAGGTAATTTTATGCAATGGTCATTAAGGCACATTACAGCTAGGGCAGTGGTAATTTTTCCAGATGTAGGACATATTTATTTTGGCCAGTTTGAGTTGGTTAGTTTGTTACTGTTAATAGTTGATGTAGTTTATGAATTTTGTTGCTTGTGGCTTAGTTTTTTGATACGCTCTTGCGGCATATGGATAGGGTGGGTTATAGGGATTTGTATTTTGATTATATGTTTATAGGTGTGGGGTTTGGGGGTGTATTTGTGGCATTTGTTATGGCTGTGGTTAGCCATTATGGAAAGGTGAGGGCCAGGAAGGGCAAGGATGGTTCTTAGGTGCTACTCTCGTATTAGATAGTTGGAGGGATGGCAGGAAGGTTCGTGATCTATGACTGGGCTGCTGTTAAGGTTAGTTAGCAATTGCCCTTGTCTGGTTTTAGGGGGCATTGGGTTAACATCAGGGAGGGACTAAGGGTTATCTTTGGCTATGCATATGGTAAGATTTATAAGCTGGAGGGTTGAGTCAGTGGCTTGTGTGAGGGAGGGTGATTGAAGGGCATGGAGTATTTATTTTACTTTTGGTGTTTGTGTTAGCTGGTGTAGGAGGTTCATTGGGGTTGTTGGGGGATTATGGTTTGTTTCCAGTTGCCAATATGGAATTACATGGCTGATGGTGTTTGAACAATGCCATGATGATTGTTTCATCATGTGGTAAAGGCTAGTTGGTTTAATGTCTGGATTGATACTGCACCTGCGTTAAAGATCTCTCATTGGTATGATGGTATGCAATTAGGTTTAATAACGGCATAGTATGGCTTGTTTTGTTGAGTTGCTAGAATGCAATGATGACTGCTGAGCTGTTTTCTGGTTTGTAAGAGGTAATTACTGTAGAATGCCATGATGACCGCTGAGCTGTTTTCTGGTTTGTAAGAGGTAATTACTGTGGTGGCGGGATTGCTAGGCAATGAGAGTTTAATGATACTAATTTGGTTGGTATTGATGGGGAGTCATTTAGAATTGTTATTGCTTTGGCATTAAGGAGGGCTCATTTGGTTATTACTGGACTGGGTGATACATGGGGTTGCAATGGGGCATGATGGCATGTAGTTGACTCTGCGTGGTTTTAGAATGCCCTTGAAGTCATTTTGGAGCTGAATACATCGGTTCATAGGTTCATAGGTTCATAGACTGGTACTAGGCTAACTGCCCTTATGAGCTATTTTAAGCCTAGCCAATTATCCCTTGTGAGACTCAAACCCTGCACCTTGTGTTTGCAAGGCAAACACCTTAACTATTAGGCCACCCTTCCAACCCCTAAACCCTAACCCGGTTGCAGGAGATATTTTGGTCATCAGAGTGATATGCAGGGAGGTTGTATAGGGCAGTTAGAAGGAGCAATCCTTGCAGTAAACTGAGGTGATAGGTAATTAATTTTGTTGATCGGGTGTGGTACATATTACTTTATCCGGGTTCATTGAAGCACAGTTGATTTTACACTGGTTTGGGATAGTGTTTTTTTTTTTTTTTTTTTTTTTTGCAGGTATGCAGGTGTTTTAGGGGATAGTTCAGGTTTTTGGTACTGTCTATGAGGGAGGCTTAAGAAAGGCACAGTCTGCTGTGTTTCTTTTCAGATGAGGGCTGGTACTTACGATCTAGATGAAGTTTAGAAAATGGGTGCACCGAATGATGTTTGGCCTTAGGATGGAAGCTTTGGTGAAAAGAGGGGGAACAGCCTGGTCAGGCTGGTGGGCAGAGAAGAGGGGCAGGTTTGTCCTCTTCTGTTCTCCCTCTGGTGATGGATGTGCAATTCAATAAGTTTCGAAGGAAAGTGAGCTGTTGCTCTGGTGGACAAGTTAGTAAGCAAGCTCAGCTGCTTATATGGATGGTGGTGTAAGTCAATAAATTGAAGGTGAACGTGAACGCTGCCTCATTAGTGCAAAGATAAGTGAGCAAGTGGGGGATGCTGCTTATCAAGGGTGAGCAGTTACGCTGCCCTTATGGTTATTTCATGTCTTCTATCATGGGTATTATTATCAAAAATACACGTCCCTCATGCAAAACTGTATGTTTATGCAATGCACTGCGCATTATGTTGGAAAAACTAACTGTAGGTTAAAGGACAGGATTTTGAAACATCTGTCTGATATAAGGTTGAATAATGAACATAATGCTTTGTATAAACATACAATTTTGCATAAGGGACATGTATTTTTGTTCATGGTAATACAGGTAGTTATTAAGAGTAACAGGACGGGAGACTTAAAAAATGAGACTGAGTACATGGAAATGCAATGAATTCTTAGACTGGGAGCTGATAAAGCCCCAGGACTGAATTAAGTGGTCCCTTTAAAACTGGCTTTAATGAAAAGGAGGGTTCAGTACTGAATCTGATTGGTTACAATTTATATAAAAAATGTGTGTGTGCTTGACTGATATATCATCATCTGATGAAGGGTTACACCCAAAAGCGCTTATGATGCAGTTTTATCTTTTTCTTTTGTTTTAATAAAGCTGAACCAGTTTTTATATCCGGCCTGGTGGTTACTGCCTTATTACTGTTTGTTTTCTATAAAAGGTATTCAATGGAGAGAGAATTGACCATGAAGGACCTAAGATTTCTGATAACTGAGAGAACTCTGAATAGGGATGCAGTAATTCTAATGATTCATATAATGTTTGTTTTCCAGATTTAACAATATTGTATTTTTCACATTTAATTTAAGCATGTTTTCTTCACATCAGCTATTTGTAATGTCTATACCAAGCTACAGTGAATTAGTATTAGAACTTGAGTGAACACTTAGCATGCGGTCACTGGAATTTCTATTAAACTATAGCCTCCAGAAAGGCCTTGTGCCAAACGAATGGAGGACAGCAAAGATTATCTGTCTGCACAAGAGGGGCCTTCTTTGGACCAAGGGAATTACAGACTCATATGTCTGACTAGTCTCATATGAAAGGATAAACAATGACATAGGAAACTTACAGACACTGGACCCTACCCAGTTCAATTTTGTCAATGACAGGTATGTCATCTTAACCTGGTGAACTACTTCGAGAAGGTAACTAAAGCTATTAATGAGGGTAAAACACTGCATACTGCCTACTTTGACCTGGCCAGGTCATTTGACATAGTGGCTCATTCAGGCATTATCGATAAACTTTCATAAACCATTATGTTACCCAATGGATAGCAAGCTGGCTCTCTGATACAACACAAGAAGTTAGGATAAGGGAACCCAGCTCCACAAAGAGGTTAGTGAGTACTGGAGTTCCATAGGGATTGGTGCTAGATCTACTCCTTTTTGGCATCTACTTTTCTGTAGTCATGACAAATTTCAGGGGAAAGATGACTGCAAACTAGGCATAGTCCTTAAATCTCCTAAAGATACAGACACCCTTCAAGATGGTCTGATGCAGATAAATAACTGGTTCCAGAGCCATGGACTAAAGTGCAATGCAAAAAAATGCATAATAGTACCGTTTGGAATGATGGCTACCACTGGAAATTACCACATTGATAATATACCCACAAAAGTAGACATAGTAGTCAGGAATCTGGGAATGCAATTTGGCAGTAACTTGAGCTTTGACTATGATGTATCTACATTGGTGAGAAAACCATTCTGCATTTCTTAACTGCTCAATGTATAATTATGGACATGGCATCTAGGACCAAGTAGGTCATTGTTCCACTGTACTCGGCTCTCATTAAACCAGTCATCAAGGACAACTTACCTTTCAGCATGTACCTGACCAGGCACTTGAAGCAGCTTGAAAGCCCACAAAGGTTCCTCACAAAATGAATGCATGGACTAAACAGCAAGTCCTATGCAGACCATCTCAAAGCCCTTTCCTTGTACTCTGTCTTCTACAGACTGCTACTTGGTCACTTAAGCCTAGCTACAAGGTATCTGCTGATCCCATACTGATGTATTTGCGGCACATCTACAAAACAATTAACATTAGATATACCCTTTTATAGACCTAAACCTCATCTGTGACATAAACAAGACATGTTGGAGGGACAGATATGTGTCTCAAAGATTATCCCTTCTCTGGAACAGGCATCCCATACATGTGATGTAAAGTTCATTCCTTATCTTATTCAAATGTGCCTTAGACCAATGGATGGGGAATTACAAATTTACCCATCATTTGGCACCTGTATCCCTAATGAACAATTAGAGTCTCTGAACACGATGTGTACAAGCCAATAATATAACCATTAAATTCCTAGGGATTTTGAAACATACCAGGAATTCTTTTGTAAGTTTGGGATAAACTTGGCATAAATGGATCTTGGGCCAACAGACTAGTTACCACCTATGAAGATATTGGGAAATGTAGTTAAACATAGGTCTGGATTATTGGTTTGAAGTGTCAAAGAAGCAGATACCAAATAGTAGGGATGTCAGGACAGACCCTTGATTCTGCTATCATATTTTTATTTCCTGAGATGCTCAAGCTACTTTAATTGTGTGTTCGGTCTGATAGCTAGTGTGTCACTCATCTTGTGATATTAGGGTTTATGTATAAATCTTTTTGTCTGTTAATAATAACAACAAGAACCATGTCAAAGGCTTTAGCTGGGTTAATATATGCTGTGTAAAGTGCATTACCAGAAGCCACAGCTTCTGTGACCCTTTCAAAGAAGATTATTGGATTGAGTATGTAAGACCATCCCTGAGAAGCCAAATTAATGAAGGTTCAGAAAAATAAAGTTTTCAGAATCTGATAGAATGTATAACTATACCAGCTAGGCTAATAATTAAGTGGATAGCAATGTTCACTGTAGAGCTGACTTTGTGCAAGGGCAATAGAATTGCAATTGTTCATGCTTAAGGAATGTACCCAATAGAAAGGCTTAAGTTGAAACTTTTAGGAACAGCTCTAATAGGTTATATTTATAGGTTTATAGGTGTCTACTAGGCTGATGATCACAAGAGCCTTTTAAGCCTAGTAATGCATCCCAAATCTCTGACAAATTCTGATACCCTTGATAAGTGTAAGCATGGGTCTGGGAGACAAACCATTTATATGTTACTTGTGTCCATTAGATATTAGTTACAAATCTTCCATCATTTAAAACCAATTAAAGGGAATCTAAAGTTATTACTGCTCAATGTCAGGAGACTTAACAAGAAAATTCACTACCCACCCCCAGTGTTCTCCTCACCCTGGACACTGCAGTTATCTGTGCAGTTACAGAAGCATGGTTTAAAGCCATGGATCGCACCCAGGCAGTGCAGGGCTACAATATCTTCTGAAAATAAAGGCTAGCTAATGCACAGGCAGGGACTAAAAGTTTAGGTGCCTTACTATTCATCCAAAACAATCTCAACTCAAGACTGGTCAATCATGATA
The DNA here is from genome assembly GCF_019279795.1 of Protopterus annectens. Taxonomy (NCBI): domain Eukaryota; kingdom Metazoa; phylum Chordata; order Ceratodontiformes; family Protopteridae; genus Protopterus; species Protopterus annectens. Next base: position 221,120,729 of record NC_056742.1, on the reverse strand, counting down.
ATGTACTTAGATTCTCCATGTCCAAATTACTATAGGAAACACCCCATACTATATTTGTACAAGCTACATGTCCCCCTACATGGCCCAGGAAACCTATAACTCATATTAAGACATACTGGAGACACTCACTTTTCAACCCAATACCATATTTATGGGCTTCAACTAGCCCACTATAAACTGGGATTCATACATGACCATTAATATAGAGGCCAAAAGATTCCTCAATTTTGTTGACATAAACACCCAGGTTCAGTTAGCCACATGCCTGTTGGGGTGCAGACATACTGGACCTAGTCCTCACAGACACAGGAGAATGCTGCACCCCCCCTAGTGTAACATCTTCTCTGATATGTCTGGTATGGTCAGACTAGAAAGTTGTCTCCCTAGAAATAAAAATAAAACCCATGAACTCAGCTAAGCCTGTAGCAGTTAGGGACTATTCTAAGGCATTTGACGCAGTATCCCACTTGGGCATTACAAACAAACTCAAGGAATTAGCAATTAGAATAGGAGGGAAGTCCACCTCAAAAAAAAAATGGACACTAATGAAATACCTCAGGGTTCTGTGCTGGTCTGCTCCTTTTTGCCATTTAGTAAGTCAAGGCCAGCACTGAAGGGCTCTTGCAGACCAAGTTTGCTGGTAATTGCAAACTAGGAGCAATCACAGAATACCACAAGACACTAAAATTCTGCAAAAAGGGCTACAGATAAATAACTGGTACCAGATCAAGGGTATAAAACTCATTGCTAAGAAATGCATACTTGTACCATTTGAAATGTTTGCTATCTGAAATACCCCACTGACAACACACCCCTAATACTAGACATTGTAGTTATGGTATTAGGGACGTATGCAGACAGTAACCTGGCTTTTGACCAACATGTTTCTAAGGTAGTAAGGAGATCAGTCTGTGTTGCTCAGCTTATAATCAAGGGTATGGCATCCTGGTACAAAGACGTAATTATTCCATTCTGTTCAATTCTCATCAGACCCCTACGCTATGTACTTGCCAGCACATTCAATAACTGGAATGCCCACTGGGGTACCTCAAAAATAAAACTAAAAATAATACAGGGCATAAACAACATGCCATGTAAATATCACCTCAAATCCCTGTACTATGTCTCGTACAAATTTTTGAAGGGTGATCTATGCCTGGCATACAAGTCATCCTTTGATGGATCTTTGGCATATCTGCAAAACAAAGATCATCAGAACCATTTGGTACAGAGTTAAGTCTTGCCTGTGACATAAATAGGACTTATTGGAGGAATGGGTGTATGTCTCAGAAAGCACTCCTTCTCTGTAAAGGCATCCAGGTAAAGGAGAGGGTTTTATAAAGCATAGTCAAATGTAAACTGGAACAGTGGATAAGAAATTGGAAATTCACCTTTGGTCTTGCATTAATGCCTGTATTGAATAGAGGCAGCCTGAAAATGTTTGACAAACCATGTTCCAGCTTTCATATAAGCATTACACTATGCCCCTATAATAAGCTCCAGGGCACAAAAAAATGCTTGGCATTTGGGAAACTTCTCAGCTTGGTAGGACCTTGGGATCATTAGCCTAATATATATACTTATGGACTTATGTAGTTTTTTTAAATCTACAGCTCATCTATAAGGTGTTACAAACCAGATTCAGTAAAAAAACACAGAAATAAGAATGAGCTACCAGGTTTAAGAACTCCAAGGAAAACTTGCTTTGAAAAACAGTGAGAGTTCCCCACTTTATACTGCTGAAAACAATTTTAGCAGTTTATGAAATCCCGACTTGTTCATCATGATGATTCTTCCATAAAATGATACTAATCAGGGAATGCCTGGATATGACAATATTGATAAGTGGTGCTTTGAAGAATCTATCGTGTTCAGAAAACATTAGTGTCAAGCTGTCAGCCTGTGAAGACTTGCTGAGAAATTCATCACAGAAAGTGTTCACAGAGTGTTGCGTCCATCATCAGCAGACTTGGTATTCTTCCAAGGATTACCTGTGCTAAACATTGAATAAACAAGAATAAAAAAATTGTAAAGCATGATATTTGCCACAAATCTTATGTTCGAAAATCAGTTAACTTTTATTTACACCTGACTCCTGCGAGATGTAATCAAATATTAGGAAAACTTTCACTTTTTATGTAATTTTTAATCAAAGACCAAAAGACTGTATACATTTTAGAGTGGATTTTAATCATGTTTTGTTTTTTACTTCTCAATGAGATGATATATAGTTGAGAGATTATGCATTGGCTTATGGATTATTTAAAATGATTCCAAGTTTTCTATAAATGGATTACATTCACCTAGCTTTTCTTGAGTGAAGTGTGTTGTTCTTTTCTGCACAGAAATATTTGTGTATTTGGGGGCACTTTTCTAGAATGCTATCTGATCTGGTCACTTTTGTTTGATAGATGCATCTTACTACAAGCAAACCTTTTCTTTAGAGGTACCCAGAGTGCTGAGTAATATAGTTGTTCCTGAAATGATGAAATCACTCTTTGAGATATATTCACACACACACACACACACACACACACACACACACACACACACACACACACACACACACACACACACACCACACACCACACACCACACACACACACACACACACACACACACACACACACACACACACACACACACACACACACACACACACACACACACACACACACATATTTATATATGTATGTATGTATTTTTATAATGCCCTCATATAAATGAGCTGGCTGCATGCATTGTAAAGTATCTGTCATCATTATTTTTCCAGATATTAGAGGTTCATTACTGAGTATGTTGCATCATGACATAGCTGTGCTGAACAAGTTAGCTTATCCTCTTCCCTATCTGCATGTAGCTATCACATTCATTTCTGGGTAGTTATTTGAGTAACAAAGTCTTCTGTTGATTAAGCTTTGGTTTGAACATTCTTCATACATAGAGTTAATGCCAAGTCAGTGTTCTGGAGAGTTGCTTGCTCCTGTTTTTTTTTTTTTTTCAGATGTTGCCCTGTTCAGCTACCTCTTCTATTTCTGTAAGAAGTAATATTTTCCTTGAGCTGTTATTTATCTCATCATCCCTCTATTAAATGTCACTGATGCACTTTAATTAGTTAGATAGTTACTACTGTATTTCTTATACTGCCTTATCAGAATCCAACTGAAATAAAGTAGAGGAAATATTTTTTAGGATCATTATTTTTGCAGATAACCTAAATACATCATGTGCAATAATGCAGATACTCTCAGGAAGGCATAGGAAGTTGTTTCATCCTGTGGCCATGCATTGCATTGCAAGGAGAATGGCTATGGGCACCAAATGGAAAATATCTCATGAATGACTGAATGACAGCCAGGACATGGCAAGCTCACACCTCAGTCATATAGAAGGAATAGGCACAGACACAGCAGAGGTTTGATGGTGAGAAGGCATTTGAATGAAAAGCATTAAAAAGATGGTTGCCTCCATATATGCTGTATAAACCCTTGTTAAGGGTATGCACACCATTGTATACAATTTTTAAAAGTGATAAAACTATAGTAACTCTTAAATAGGCAAGTTAGTGGCAAATAACTTCATATAGAATGTTAATGTCTTTATATAACTCTAATAATTTTTTGTTTTATATATTACTTTGGGGATCTGCTTGGCATTGTCTGAGTTGTTGATTCCTTTCCTTGCATCAGATTAGGGAATTCATTTGGCATTGTGTGTTAACCTGTGATATTGCGAGTCTTTATTTTTGCTTGTGTTTTTTTTTTCTCTTCTTGTCTTTATTATTAGCTAACTAGGGAAATGAGGCTTAACTGAATTAAGATTAAGTCCTAAGGTGAGAAGGTATTTAAATTTCTAGTTATGATATGCATGACTTTCTTGATTAGTTTAATGAAGGTATAAGTCTTCTGTTTTGAAATTGCTGTGAAAGAAGATTAGCACATATGTTGTTTACTGCTGTACTTGCACTAACATTTGGAGGCTGTTTTAGAAATGAATGCTTTATATGTTAAGGTCATAATTAATATGTATATCTGTTCCAATAACAGGTGATCTGGATATGTTATTTATAGGTTCATAGGCTTGTAAGTAAAACTAGGCAATCATATAATTGACAATATTATATACCTAGCCAATATCCAGATGGTAATCAAAGGTAAGAATCAACTCCTGTATCTTGTGTCTGTGAAGTAACACCTTAACCATTATGCTAAGCCCTAACCTCAAATTCATGGAATTTAAATAGTATCCAGACAGCAATAAAAAGAAAATTATGCTGCTACATCCATTATAAGTTACCAGGCTTAATAGCTCATATTTAAGAGACACATACAGATATGCAACAATGATTTAAATAGAATAAAGTATGTTTGCTAATTAATTTGCCATGCCATGCAGAAACAAGGATAATGATCTTTAAATTACTACCTCTCATTTATTTGATTTGGTTACATATATAGTATTTTAAAGTGGCAGAGTAGTGCACCAGTAAGCATTGCTTCCTCACCACACATGTATTTTTTGGTTCTGTCTCTGTCAAGGATTCCTTTTTGCAGATTCTTCTCATTTATGCATCACAATAGATGGCTGAGAGCCATCAAAAGACTGACTATGCCATTAGAATACAACCTAAATCTAGTCATTATTTGTGTGATATGCAATAGAATAAAATCTTAACTGCAAGACTAGTTCCAAGGGAATTTTTCAGAATTCATACTTGGGCATTGGCTGTTGCATTAGATTCCACTAAAGCTTTTAAGAGTATTTAATGCTTCCCTTTTGAATATTTGAATAAACGAGGGTTACCCATCTTGTTTTAAACTATTAGCAAACAATTGTATTCTAATTTCCCATCTAGACAATTCACAAATGGAAAATTGTAGGTCCCATAATCATCAAAGCAAGTAGGAGGCAGTGATATCTCTCATCTTCATAGCTTTGTAAAATATGTCTGGAACCATGATATAATGCATTACATCAGAAAACTGATGTAACAAATACTAAGACAAGTAAGATATTTTATTAGTCAACTGGTTAGATGTTGTGATTTATGTAAATAATTGTATCTATATGATCCCTACCATGCTTGACAAAGTTCATTCATGTTTTGAAGCAAATAGTGGCAAAACATTGGTTGTGACTACAATGAAATATTCTCTTACATATTCTATTTACAAGTGATGCATGGAGATATTTATCAGTTCAATAAAATATGTAGGAATAACCTTTTTGTCCCTGAACTACAATACAAATCCAACTCTGATACTGCCATCTTCATGATTGAACATGATCAGGTAAGACCTGATAGACTTAATTTGCCTACTTAATGTAGAATCAAAATGATGCATTTCCCTAGACATTCTTACCTTATTAACATCACTTTTTGTAAACTTAGTAAGGGTCAGTTTATTAAAAAATAAATAAATAAACAGAATGACATAATAAATGAGCTTATCAGGGGTGTTAGACCTCCTGGACTTAGAGTCAGTATAAATCTATAAAAGTTATACATTTCAGTCAATGCAACCAAATGGTTTACTTTGAGAATTAGTGAATATTATGAATGTTTCTGAGCATGGTGAGTACTTGGCCTTTGATACAAAGTAGGAGGATAACTGAGTTCAGATTCAGTCCTAAAACCATCCCTTTCTTTGGCTGTACTAAATGAATGAAGCATAAATGTTCAGTGTCATTTCTTTATGCTATAGAAGAAATGTAAGATTGTTATAATGATATCAATCTTAAAAGTGGCATTTTTATTATTAGTACATCATTTTAATAGGTTCATAGCTTCATACGTGTTTTCTAGTCTAAGGATCACAAGGACCTTTTTAAGCCTAGCCATGCATCTCAAATCTCTGACATGTTTGGATACCCTTGATAAGTGTAAGCATTGGCCTGGGAGATGAACCATTTACAGGTTACCTGTATCCATTAGAGACATAAGTACCAAACCAGGGATGAATTTCCAGTTTCCCATCCAATTGTCCAAGTTGGGAAATACTGTAAAGTTCACTTCTAACATCTATGAATTTGATAACTCTCTTCTAGAAAGCTTTAGGAGCATCCATAACATTAAGATTATTGGTTTGATGATAAGTGGCTATTTTTATACTACAATTTGAATATGCAGTAAATCAAAGATAATATCTAATCTGTGAATATTTATAAATATGATTCACATGGATGCTAGCATTTTTTCCGGATTTCATCATATAATGAAGACTGCTTAAATGGAAGATTCAATGAGACATATTATACAATGCCTCCTCTAAAACGTGCATGCTGATTGGCCAGCCCAACCAGCGTGCCCGTTGTAAATCCCTCAATATACTAACGGAAAAGGTCCGTCGCCGGACTTTTTCCGTTATATAAAACACTGTCTCGCTATGTTAAAAGAGTTTAACATAGCGACACAGGTTTAAAAAAAGCAACGCAGATCTCCGTTGCTTTTTTTAAAGCTGTCTCGCTATGTTAAACTCCTTTAACATAGCGACACAGTGTGTAAAAAGCAACGGAGATCTTGCGATCTCCGTTGCTTTTTTTTTTAACCTGTCTCGCTATGTTAAATGAGTTTAACATAGCGAGACAGCTTTAAAATAAGCAACGGAGATCTCCGTTGCTTATTTTAAAGCTGTCTCGCTATGTTAAACCCATTTAACATAGCGAGCGAGACAGTAAAAAGCAATGGAGATCTTGCGTTTTCCGTTGCTTTTGCCCACAGCTCTGATGTACTGCATAGGCATGCGCAGTACATCAGAACTGCCGCGGAACACCAGACAGCTGCAGAAGGGCAGCAAAGAGGCATTATACAATGCCATTATTTAAGAAAAGTGATTATTTCTTTTCTTAAATAATGTCATTGTATAATAGCAATAACCCACTTCTGGGTGTGGGTAATGCTGGATTTACCCACGGTTGTCTTTGTTAAGCCCTCGGGACCAAACCACGCCAACCGTGGGTAAATCCAGCATTACCCACACCCAGGCGTGGGTTATTGCTATAATATCCCATATCTTGCTGTGATTTAATATGCTGTGCTGATACTGAATTTTAGAAAAAAAATTGTGTATTCTCAAAGTACCAAACTGAAATTTTAAACTAGCAAACAATTGCAGTAAACTGACATTTGATAGAGAATTTCATTTTTGTGTTCAGATCTTTCCCCACATTTGTCCCTACTCAGTATGAGTACCTACATAATGTATAGCTGACTCAAGCCGTCCCATAAATGCATGTTGTTTTTAGTTTGATGGAGGCCTAGATCTATAACTTATTTTATGAAACTGCAAATAATCGAGGGGTATTTGGTCACTTGAAGGAAATAAAATTATGAAATTAAAGCTTAGTAGACATCAAGAAGGATGGCATATTATATTCTTGTAGACAAAGAATGTACATTTGTTATGCCTTTTGGTTATTACATACATTGCAATTCAAATAAGCATTATATGATGAATTTTGAAGACTGGTCAATAATTTTTTAGTGTCACTCATGTTTTAAAGTTACAAGTAAATATAAAGACCTTGTTAAGGAATATCAGTATATCTAGACACTTATGTGAGATATATATATATATATATATATATATATATATATATATATACCCACAAAAATACTTTGTAGACCAAATACTTTTCATGGAATTATTTTGTTAATTTAAAAGTTTTTGTATATAATACTTTTCTCTGTATTACATTATTTTTCCCTATTTTTACCTCATATGTTAAATAAATAAAAAAAATCAAAAGAGAAAGCCCCATTTTATTTTGCTTTGGTACCAAAGACATGGCTCAGTTCATTTATCTCAGGTTTTCCTCACAGGAAATTTAGGCCATCATTTATATGTGCTAACTTGACTTGTCTCATTTAGTACCGATATGCAGTCCCCGCAATGCAAAATGTTTCATACTGCACTTTACTATAATTAATGCAAAGGCCTTCAACAATACCACAGATTTACCATACCTATTACACATTTTTGCCTTTATCATAGCACATCGAGACTAAGACTACCATATTAAGATTAGATCTGTCATCTTGGTTTTAATCAAAAGCTGGAAACTCCACTTAGATAGCATACAACCTTAATCTAGTACAACATCTCACTGACCACACTAAATTGGCCATAGGGGTGAGTGTGCTTCAGTATGGTGTGGAAGAGCTACTGTGGCAGGGCTAGCCACTCAGTGGTGTAATGCTTGGTTTCAGATGATTGTCACTTTTGAACTGACACCCCAAGCCCATGTACAAAAATGGGAAAAGGGGTTGAGGATGGATGAATGGATGGAAACTCAGTAAAACAGACATAGGTAGGTACTAGGCTGTTGGCCCAAGGGCCTAAGTAAGCCTAGCCAACAAAGTTCCCTGGCTTATGCCACCCAAGAAAATTAATTTCCTGTGCCACTGTCGAGCAGAGCCACAGAAGTGATCCCTAGGGTGTATTTCCAATTTCCCATCCACTCATCAAGGTTTTTCTTGAAGAGTGCTAATGAGGAACATTGCTTGACATAGATGGGTAGCTTGTTCCAGAGTATAGGAAGTCTCTGGGATAGGAATCTATCCCTCCAGCATGTCCTGTTTATTGTGGTGACAAGGTTTATGTCCCTAGAGCGTGTAGCTCAGAGGGTTGGGATTTCTTAAGGTGTAGCATGTCCAACAGCTCTGGGTTTAACATAGCTTTATATGTTAGGCAGATATCTCCTCGGAGTAGGTGATATGCTACAGAGTAAAGCTGGAGTTTTTTGAGATGGCCAGTGTAGGGCATCTGTTTGAGGCCAGTAATCCTCTTTGTGAGGTACTTTTGTGGCTTTTTTAGCTGCTACAGATGTCTTGTGAGGTACATTCCAAAAGGGGCATTGTACTCTATAATGGGTCTAATGAGTGCCAAGTAGAGGGGAACAATGACCCCTTTTTCCTGGATGAGAACCCTTTTGTGATGAAGTGTGCCACATAGAAGGATTTCCTGACTATTGTGGCGATGTGATTATCAAAGGAGAGACTACTGTCCACCTGGGTCCCAAGGTCTCTTATCACACATTCAGCGTTAAGTAGACTGCCGTTTATGTGGTAGTTCATGGGTATAGAGTTTTTACCAAAGGGGATGACAATGCACTTTTTGGCATTGAGCTTGAGGCCATGCCTCTGACACCAGACATCTGTCTCAGTGATGCCCTTCTATAGGATGTCCACATCATTTGGTGACTCGACTATGGCTCCTAGTTTGCAGTCATCTGTGAACTTCGTTAGCCAGAGGCCTTCTGTGTTAGCCTGTACTTCAGAGAAGTAGAAACCAAACAGGAGAGATCCCAGGACTGAACCCTGTGACACTCCACTTGTCATTGGTTTGAAGTCAGATTTGGAGTCTGCAACTTTTACAGTGTGGATTCTGTCACTGAGCCAGTTGGCAATCCATCTTGTGATGTAGGGATTTATACCTAGTTTAGTGAGTTTAGTTATAATTCTAAAATGGGGGATGGTGCTGAAAGCCTTGGTGAGGTCAAGATAGGCTGTGTAAACCACTTTACCCTCATCTATGGCTTTGGTGACTGCCTCAAAGAAGTCGATCAGGTTCAGAAAGAACGATCTGCCTTTCACAAACCTGAACTGGGTGTGGTCCAGAGTTTGGAGGTTAACAGTGTCTTTGTTTATGAGTTCTACGATGATACATTTCATGGCCTTGCAGACTAGGCTCGTCAGGCTAATAGGGCGATAGTTCCCAGGATCAGTGGTGGCTCCCCCTTTGTGATGTGGGATAACTGTTGCTGTGTGCCATTCAGTGGGCACAAAGCCTGATGTGAGACTATGACTGAACATGGTGCTTAGGTGGGGAGTCAGTTCATTCTGAAGTTAGTGTAAAACGCAGCCTGGGATGTTGTCCGGTCCCATGGATGCTGTGTTTTAGGTTTTAGAGAGTGCAGCTTTTACCTGCATATTTGTGATTGCAGGGATTCTGCATTCTTCCTGTCTAGATATGGGCCCTTATCTAAGCAAGGCACATTTACATGCCACAGTAACAAAAACCTGCAATCCTAATGCACTTTACAAATGGGGTGAGGGTGGTCGGATGAATGGATGGAAACTCAGTAAAACAGACATATCTAAGCAAAGCACATTTACATGCCATAGTAACAAAAACCTGCAATCCTAATGCACTTTACAAATGTGCAGAAATTATGGACCCTTCTCTCAGTGCATTTGATGGAGAAGGTTGTAAATTCTATACCTTGTAGCCAAAGTCACTAGTCATTAGGGACAGTGAAAACACTTCTTAATCATCCTCCTTCCCATGCTAAATATTTATCATTAATCATTGAAATGTTAAAAAAGAAGTCTAATATATATATATATGCTGACTTGAATGGAATAATAACCCTGATTTCCATTCTGCAAAAAGTAACATAAGCTAGCTCCTTATATTCTGAATACTGAAACTGTTTTTATTGGTTGCCTTTACAACCACTACTACAAATTAGGTTTAGTGTTTTATGAAATCATATTTGCCTGACAAGCAACAGTAAAAAATAAAAAAAAATCTGTCTACCCAAACATTCCAGAGCAATAATGGGTACAGATGTCATTGCAAGTACTGTAGATACAAATGGCGAGTAATACTGTCTCCAGGCCATCTCTTCTGCAAAAATAAAACAAGTGAATTTTAGTGAAAATGGAAATTAGAAGATCCTTCTGAGTAATTTCCTTTTCTGACAATGTGATTTTGAGATATCAATTCTTGAGCGTGAAATTTTCAGTATTGACTATGCTCCCTTCAAGTAGATATTCCTCACAATCTCTCGGTTCCATATTTTAGGACCTTACATATTTATGCTATGAAATTTAAAGAACATCAGCCAGTGAAACACTACATTATGTTCTGTAAATTATTTTTCCTGCCCTTGCTTAACAGTCAGCATTTTTATAATTTTACCTGCATAAATACTCTACTTTTGAGGTGTCGATACTGATAAAAGTTCGATCAAGTACTAGCTGTACCTGCATATTAACATTTATAGTTTATTGGGTCCTTTCCTGTAGACAATGAGGACACAGCACATTTTCATCATTTGGCTGGAAAACTTAAGCATCTAACTTTATCAGCTTTCTTCAGCACTGTAAAAGATTCTTATCAGATGTTAAGTAAAGCACAATGTTTCAAAAATGTTCTGACATTAATTTAAGCCAGCTAAAACACTTTATTTTGAACAGATTTATGTTTATTCAAGCTAATAAGACAGCTTCCTTGAAAGCTTTGCAGTCAGATGCCCTCTGTCCTTATTCAGTAAAAGCAGACATGTTTTCCCATGGAACTCTTTAAACATGTTATTGAAACATTTTTGCTCACTGCTAATGCTACTGTAGAACTGCCATTCATTTTTTCCTCTTTAAGACACTTCTGAAATGTAAAAAACTTTGAAATGTGTAACTAGAAGATCGCCACAGCTTTTACAGATCTCAAGAAATACTGTTTTACTGCATTACTTCATCTTAATTTAAAGTATTCAGACTGCTCTGCACAGTCTCAGCCCAGAGGCAATTTGTTTTAATCCCTGTTTACCTGGTACTCAGGGCTACTTGTCAATTTGTCTTTATGCAATTTAGAGTCGACTGTGAACAAAGGTATGCACATTACATTTCTACATGCAAGACATTTTCCAAGGTGTAGTCAACATTTTCTTTCAACAGCAGTTGAGGAAAATGTATGCCCGCTTATTCCTAGACACTTCTAATAATACATTCTGTGGATTTTACACAAAGATACTTTATAATAGGCCATACAAACACACCTAATGCTATGGCCAGAATAAACAGTCCTTGGAATGACATCATTGACTATATTCTCTGACTTTATGCAGACTTGATATAACTGAAATACCCTTCCAGTTTATATGTATATATATATATATATATATATATATATATATATATATATATATATATATATATATATATATATATATATATATATATATCACAAACAAGTTGTAATGCCTCAAAAATAATACAGATTGCATCAATTGTAGACGTGTCCACCCAGACATGATATTTTATGTGATTATAATTACCTTTTTGAGGCTTCTTGTGTGATAACATTTTTAGATTAGAAATGCAAAGTTTGCTTATTTGCCCAGTTAGTTACAAAATTGGCAAATTACTTCTTAAACTTTGCTCTTTAGAAACTAAATATTACTGCCATGTTTATCCTGAGTCTTCTAATTATCAGCTGATACCATATATTAGTTTACAAGGCATTTTATTTTAAACACACTAATGAATGAATGGATATACTTCATAGTTTAATAACAAAAACAAGATAATTACATGTTTCTCTAGGAATTTCATAAAGATTAAAAGGCAGAATCTGTGTATAGACTGTCATTTTCCTGCCAATACCAACTGTTATAGGGTGCTTTCTTCCTACAAGAAGGCTGAACAAATGAGATCCTTGGCAAATTTATGGGCATCTATTCAATAGTCAAGATTTGACTTAATGGAAGCAAAGGTTATCAATCTGCTGATATAAATGGAAGATTATTCCAGAGATGAGGAAAGTGCTGCATAAAAATCTGTGCCCAGTGTGTCTAATTTATTTAATGATAGGCATCCAAGACTTTAGCTGGAAGATTAGTGGTGCCATCTGTTTTAAGGAAGCATAAGGTATGAATGAGGAGTGGGTCTATAACAACACAGAATGCTAGAAATAAATAATGATGATAGTGTCTATAAGGGGCAGAGTATAAGAAGAGAGCTTCATTCCTGTTTTAGTAATTTAGCTTTAGTCCAAAGATCATTTTATTTTTTAAACTGTGGTACCATTCTAGTTTTGCTCATAGGTTCATAGGTTCATAGGTAGAATGAAGAAATACTGCCAGGAACCACCATGATAAGTAAAAATTGAAGTTTTATTTTAAAACAAACAAGCGCTTTCACGCATAAATATGCGCTTCATCAGGTTATAACTTACACAAAATAAATGCCCTTTATATAGTAAAACCAACCATCAATTAAGAAAAACAATTGTCAATTTTTCAATTAATTAAAACATAATTGGTAAGATGGAAACACCCATCATTTGTATTACTTCAGTCAGCAAGTTAAAGCGCTGGATTACAGATGTACTGGAAACATTTTTCATGACTTAAAAGAGTTCTATATATACAATGACAAAGTATCATGACTTATAAAACTAATAACACTTGTCTCAACAACAATCTATGGACATCTAATGTAGCGCATCAAATTTAAATTATACAAAACTGTATATATTAAATAATGTGCATTGTATTGTTTTAAATAAAGCAACCTAGACTTATTATCAGGGAAGGACCAAAGCAGCTAATAGTTATTCCAGTTTATCGTTGCACAATTAGTTAATTCCAATGGAAAGCAAAACAGCTTCCGAGACGCCGATGTAGCCATAGCATATAAAACGGCATTACTTGTATCTCGGTCATCTCTTGGTGTAACACTTGCTATAAAAATCATCAGCAGTCTTAATGCGTTACCAGGATAATAGTTAAATAACAACCTATATATTCTCTAACTAATGTTCATATCAATAAATGCTATTTTAGCATCGATAAAGATGATGAAAAGTAGACATTTCATAAGTTCAGAAAATATAAAAACACATATAGAGAATACTATGTGTCTACACCAAGCACAATAACATAATATAACTGAGCCATAAGAAATCACTCTTGATGTATGTATAATATAAGTCCTAAGCTGGATCTTACACTATACAAGGATAGTGAAGCGCTCTATCGACTAATAGAGCATAAACAATGTCCTACCATTATTCTGATCAATATAGAAATAGATAAAAAATGAAAAATAAAATATAAATCGTATGGGTAAAAAGAGGCCACTCTTGCAGCGATGTAAAAAATTGTATATCCAAGCAAAGCATAGGGATCAGAAGAAGTTTTTCCAAGGTTCCAGGTTAACAATCCAAATATATATTATACAAAATATTATAATGGTCAAAAAACACGATCACAGACGGATCTCAAAGATTCTGTATAAATACCGACATATGATGTTCCTCCATGTTTTCAGTCACAGTCAATGAAACTCATGCCTACAAAGAAAACTAATCAAAAAATATGTTCACTGTATTTATGAGCAAAGCCTTAGCATGAGAATAACAATATTCAACGCAATCAAGCATTAACGTAACCATACGGCATTCCATCGACTATATAAATAGTCACGATCATAATCAGGACTAAATGCATGTATAAAGCAAGCAATACCTAAGTGCAATAATTCAGGCATTACTTAGTATGGCAAAAGTATTCACTTTCCATCAAGGCATATAAAGGAGCTGAGAACTCAACTTCCAGGCATAATTTCAAATACACATTTTGCTGGATGTTATAATGACCAATAACATCAAGAAATTGTATTCCTTCCCATGCTAAATATTTATCATTAATCATTGAAATGTTAAAAGAAGTCTAATATATATATATATGCTGACTTGAATGGAATAATAACCCTGATTTCCATTCTGCAAAAGTAACATAAGCTAGCTCCTTATATTCTGAATACTGAAACTGTTTTATTGGTTGCCTTTACAACCACTACTACAAATTAGGTTTAGTGTTTTATGAAATCATATTTGCCTGACAAGCAACAGTAAAAAATAAAAAAAAATCTGTCTACCCAAACATTCCAGAGCAATAATGGGTACAGATGTCATTGCAAGTACTGTAGATACAAATGGCGAGTAATACTGTCTCCAGGCCATCTCTTCTGCAAAAATAAAACAAGTGAATTTTAGTGAAAATGGAAATTAGAAGATCCTTCTGAGTAATTTCCTTTTCTGACAATGTGATTTTGAGATATCAATTCTTGAGCGTGAAATTTTCAGTATTGACTATGCTCCTTCAAGTAGATATTCCTCACAATCTCTCGGTTCCATATTTTAGGACCTTACATATTTATGCTATGAAATTTAAAGAACATCAGCCAGTGAAACACTACATTATGTTCTGTAAATTATTTTTCCTGCCCTTGCTTAACAGTCAGCATTTTTATAATTTTACCTGCATAAATACTCTACTTTTGAGGTGTCGATACTGATAAAAGTTCGATCAAGTACTAGCTGTACCTGCATATTAACATTTATAGTTTATTGGGTCCTTTCCTGTAGACAATGAGGACACAGCACATTTTCATCATTTGGCTGGAAAACTTAAGCATCTAACTTTATCAGCTTTCTTCAGCACTGTAAAAGATTCTTATCAGATGTTAAGTAAAGCACAATGTTTCAAAAATGTTCTGACATTAATTTAAGCCAGCTAAAACACTTTATTTTGAACAGATTTATGTTTATTCAAGCTAATAAGACAGCTTCCTTGAAAGCTTTGCAGTCAGATGCCCTCTGTCCTTATTCAGTAAAAGCAGACATGTTTTCCCATGGAACTCTTTAAACATGTTATTGAAACATTTTTGCTCACTGCTAATGCTACTGTAGAACTGCCATTCATTTTTCCTCTTTAAGACACTTCTGAAATGTAAAAAACTTTGAAATGTGTAACTAGAAGATCGCCACAGCTTTTACAGATCTCAAGAAATACTGTTTTACTGCATTACTTCATCTTAATTTAAAGTATTCAGACTGCTCTGCACAGTCTCAGCCCAGAGGCAATTTGTTTTAATCCCTGTTTACCTGGTACTCAGGGCTACTTGTCAATTTGTCTTTATGCAATTTAGAGTCGACTGTGAACAAAGGTATGCACATTACATTTCTACATGCAAGACATTTTCCAAGGTGTAGTCAACATTTTCTTTCAACAGCAGTTGAGGAAAATGTATGCCCGCTATTCCTAGACACTTCTAATAATACATTCTGTGGATTTTACACAAAGATACTTTATAATAGGCCATACAAACACACCTAATGCTATGGCCAGAATAAACAGTCCTTGGAATGACATCATTGACTATATTCTCTGACTTTATGCAGACTTGATATAACTGAAATACCCTTCCAGTTTATATGTATATATATATATATATATATATATATATATATATATATATATATATATATATATATATATATATATATATATATATATATATATCACAAACAAGTTGTAATGCCTCAAAAATAATACAGATTGCATCAATTGTAGACGTGTCCACCCAGACATGATATTTTATGTGATTATAATTACCTTTTTGAGGCTTCTTGTGTGATAACATTTTTAGATTAGAAATGCAAAGTTTGCTTATTTGCCCAGTTAGTTACAAAATTGGCAAATTACTTCTTAAACTTTGCTCTTTAGAAACTAAATATTACTGCCATGTTTATCCTGAGTCTTCTAATTATCAGCTGATACCATATATTAGTTTACAAGGCATTTTATTTTAAACACACTAATGAATGAATGGATATACTTCATAGTTTCATAACAAAAACAAGATAATTACATGTTTCTCTAGGAATTTCATAAAGATTAAAAGGCAGAATCTGTGTATAGACTGTCATTTTCCTGCCAATACCAACTGTTATAGGGTGCTTTCTTCCTACAAGAAGGCTGAACAAATGAGATCCTTGGCAAATTTATGGGCATCTATTCAATAGTCAAGATTTGACTTAATGGAAGCAAAGGTTATCAATCTGCTGATATAAATGGAAGATTATTCCAGAGATGAGGAAAGTGCTGCATAAAAAATCTGTGCCCAGTGTGTCTAATTTATTTAATGATAGGCATCCAAGACTTTAGCTGGAAGATTAGTGGTGCCATCTGTTTTAAGGAAGCATAAGGTATGAATGAGGAGTGGGTCTATAACAACACAGAATGCTAGAAATAAATAATGATGATAGTGTCTATAAGGGGCAGAGTATAAGAAGAGAGCTTCATTCCTGTTTTAGTAATTTAGCTTTAGTCCAAAGATCATTTTATTTTTTAAACTGTGGTACCATTCTAGTTTTGCTCATAGGTTCATAGGTTCATAGGTAGAATGAAGAAATACTGCCAGGAACCACCATGATAAGTAAAAATTGAAGTTTTATTTTAAAACAAACAAGCGCTTTCACGCATAAATATGCGCTTCATCAGGTTATAACTTACACAAAATAAATGCCCTTTATATAGTAAAACCAACCATCAATTAAGAAAAACAATTGTCAATTTTTCAATTAATTAAAACATAATTGGTAAGATGGAAACACCCATCATTTGTATTACTTCAGTCAGCAAGTTAAAGCGCTGGATTACAGATGTACTGGAAACATTTTTCATGACTTAAAAGAGTTCTATATATACAATGACAAAGTATCATGACTTATAAAACTAATAACACTTGTCTCAACAACAATCTATGGACATCTAATGTAGCGCATCAAATTTAAATTATACAAAACTGTATATATTAAATAATGTGCATTGTATTGTTTTAAATAAAGCAACCTAGACTTATTATCAGGGAAGGACCAAAGCAGCTAATAGTTATTCCAGTTTATCGTTGCACAATTAGTTAATTCCAATGGAAAGCAAAACAGCTTCCGAGACGCCGATGTAGCCATAGCATATAAAAACGGCATTACTTGTATCTCGGTCATCTCTTGGTGTAACACTTGCTATAAAAATCATCAGCAGTCTTAATGCGTTACCAGGATAATAGTTAAATAACAACCTATATATTCTCTAACTAATGTTCATATCAATAAATGCTATTTTAGCACGATAAAGATGATGAAAAGTAGACATTTCATAAGTTCAGAAAATATAAAAACACATATAGAGAATACTATGTGTCTACACCAAGCACAATAACATAATATAACTGAGCCATAAGAAATCACTCTTGATGTATGTATAATATAAGTCCTAAGCTGGATCTTACACTATACAAGGATAGTGAAGCGCTCTATCGACTAATAGAGCATAAACAATGTCCTACCATTATTCTGATCAATATAGAAATAGATAAAAAATGAAAAAATAAAATATAAATCGTATGGGTAAAAAGAGGCCACTCTTGCAGCGATGTAAAAAATTGTATATCCAAGCAAAGCATAGGGATCAGAAGAAGTTTTTCCAAGGTTCCAGGTTAACAATCCAAATATATATTATACAAAATATTATAATGGTCAAAAAACACGATCACAGACGGATCTCAAAGATTCTGTATAAATACCGACATATGATGTTCCTCCATGTTTTCAGTCACAGTCAATGAAACTCATGCCTACAAAGAAAACTAATCAAAAAATATGTTCACTGTATTTATGAGCAAAGCCTTAGCATGAGAATAACAATATTCAACGCAATCAAGCATTAACGTAACCATACGGCATTCCATCGACTATATAAATAGTCACGATCATAATCAGGACGAAATGCATGTATAAAGCAAGCAATACCTAAGTGCAATAATTCAGGCATTACTTAGTATGGCAAAAGTATTCACTTTCCATCAAGGCATATAAAGGAGCTGAGAACTCAACTTCCAGGCATAATTTCAAATACACATTTTGCTGGATGTTATAATGACCAATAACATCAATGAATATTAGTGGTTCCTAACGGGTCTAAGTGAACATCAATAAAACATATTTCATCAGCATTCAGCCACAGCTAGCGAATATCATGACAATAAGCTGAACTTGTCAAAATATATGGTCGCTGGCTATAAACAAGCCACAGCATCAATGCACTGGCATTTAAACAGCAATTGGACGCTGAAGAACCACAAGATGACCCTTAGACTATGTGTATTCAAAGAATGTATGTATATATACAATAAGGACACTATTCTAGTCCTAAGACAATGGTGCTATATTAGGTTCATAGGTAGGTACTAGGCTATCTGCACGAGGGCATTTATAAGCCTAGCCAGAGTGTGTCGGTTTTCAGCGCCCCATTGATTATTTAACTGATCCTCTGTCAAGCAGAGCCAATGAAGTGATCCCAGGGGTGTATTTTCTGTTACCCATCTACTCATCAAGGTTTCTCTTGAAGAGTGTTAGTAAGGGGCTCTGCATAATGTAGTTTGGAATTTTGTTCCAAGGCATGGGGAGTCTCTGTGACAGGAATCTATCCCTCCAGCATGTTCTATTTATTGTTGTGGCGAGGTTTAGCTCACTAGAGTGCGTGGCTCGCAGTGACTTGGATTTTTTTAGGTATAGCATGTTCATCAATTCTGAGTTGGACATGGCTTTGTATGTCAGGCAGAGATCACCTCTGATTAAGCAATATGCCACTGAGTACAGCTGGAGTTTTTTCAGTCAGGCTGCATAGGACATATGTTTGAGGCCAGTAATCCTCTTGGTGAGGTACTTTTGTGGTCTCTCCAGCTGCTGGAAGTGTCTTTTGAGGTACATCCCAAATGGGGCATTGTAGTCTATGATGGATCTGATGAGTGATGAGTAGAGAGGCACTATAACCTCTTTATTTCTAAATGTGAACCCTTTAACAATTAAATGGGCCACATAGAAGGATTTCCTAACTACTTTGGCAATATGATTGTCAAAGGAGAGATTACTATCTACCTGGGTCCCCAGATCTCTTATTGCCTCTTCTGTATTAAGGGGGCTGCCACCTCTCTGGTAATTCATGGGTGTTTTGTTTTTCCCAGACGGGATGAGTATGCATTTTTTGGCATTTAACTTGAGGCCATGACATTGACACCAGGTGTCCATTTCAGTAAGGCCCTTTTGGAGGATGTCTGTGTCAGCTGGAGAGTCAATTATGGCTCCCAGTTTGTAGTAATTGGCGAACTTGGTTAGCCATAGTCCTCCTGTGTTTGCCTGTACTTCTGAAAAGTATATGCCGAACAGTAGCGGTCCCAGGACCAAGCCTTGTGGAACACCATTTGTGACTGGTTTAGAGTTGGACCTGGAGCCCACTATTCTTACAATGTGAGTTCTGTCTGTAAGCCAGTTGTCAACCCATCTTATGACGTAGGGGTTTATGTTCAGGTTGGAGAGTTTTTCTGCAATACCCAAGTGGGAAATGGTGTCGAAAGCCTTGGTGAGGGCAAGGTAGGCTGTGTGAACAACCTTTTCCCTCATCTATGGCCTTGGTGACTGTCTCAAAGAAGTCAACCAGGTTTAGTAGGCATGATCTGCCCTTAACAAAGCTGAACTGGGTTGGGTCAAGTGTTTGGAGGCTCCCAATGTCTTAATGAGTTCAATGATGATGCACTCCATAGCCTTGCAGACCAGGCTGGTCAGGCTTATGGGGGTGATAGTTAATAGGGTCAGTTGTGGCCCCTCCTTTGTGGAGTGGAATAACCATTGCTGTGCACCATTCTATGGGCATGTAGCCTGTGGAGAGGCTGAGGTTGAACAGCGTGTTTAGGTGGGGGGTTAGTTTGTTCTGTAGTTCATGCAAGATGCAGCCTGGGACTCCATCTAGCACCATTGACACTGTGTTTTTGGCTTTTGAAAGGGCTATTTTCACCTGTGCATCTGTGATTTCTGGGACACTACTCTTTTCCATTATTGTTGTGGGCCCTTTTGGGGGTGAGAGGGGGGTGAAGTTTGCACTGAATCTATCTACCAGGATGTTGGCAATATCTGTAGTTTCAGTATATTTTGTGTATTTTGCACTAGTTCAGTGCATATCTGCAAGTTGCCACTTTGATTCTTAACATAGCTAAAGAAGGCTTTGTAGTTATCTTTTGAATCATTGGCTATTTTTCTTTTGAAGTTAGCCTTGGATGATTTTATGAGGGACCTTAGTTTCTTACTGACACTGATCAGGGATGTCTTTCCTTCTTGGGATTTGCTTTTTTCTGAACTAGTTTTCTCCTTCTATTGTATAGCCAGTTTATGGCAGGGGTACACCAGACTGGTTTCCTTCTCTTAGAGGAGTGAGTCTTGATTTTGCTAGGGATGGCATGATCCATGCATACTTGTAGGTGCTCATAGAGTACATTTGTAAAGGTTTCTGCATCTTGGGCAGCGTTATCCTTTAGCATGGGGGCTGTGAAACTTACCACCTCTGTCTTAAGTAAGATGAAGTTTGCTTTAGAAAAGTTTTTTACTGTGGTTTCCTTAGTTGGGGGAGGTGGTGGGGTGTGGACATCCATAGTGATTAGTGTATGGTCTGATCTAACCAGTGACGGGCTGACCTCCGATGTGGAGCACCTGTCACCCATGTTTGTGATGACCATGTCCAATATGTTTTCACCTCTGGTAGGGAAGTTTACCAGTTGATCCAGGGCATTTGAGTTGATGAATTTCAGGAAGTGCTGGGCCTGGGAGTTTGTACTCGAGTAGTTTTCCCAGTTAATGGTAGGGTAATTGAAATCTCCCAATATCAGGGTGTTCAGTAGGACCTTCATGTTTTCCAGTGTCTCCAGAAAGGTGAAGTGGTGGTCCTGGGTCATAGAGGGTGATTTGTAGCAGGCCATGATTTGCATTGCAGAATTGCCTGATGTTAGTTGCACATAGATGACCTCAGAGGTATCATGCTGAGCCACTAACCTGGAGGTGTAGGTATCCTTGATAAATATGGATACACCCCCTCATTTTGTATTTTGGTTCATGTTCTGTGGCCAAAACGTGTGGTATGAGTTGTAGCCCAGTAGTGCTGGGGTGCTCTCTGGAACCTTGAACCAGATTTCAGTTACTGCACAGATGCCAATGTTCTCCATACTGAGGAGTGCTTTGAGCATGTGAATTTTGAGATTTAAACTCCTGGCATTGAGTAGAATAACCCTCAGATTTTTGTTAATTGTGCTTTTTACAGAGGTGGGTTTGACTTTTGACCCTTGCCTAAAAAAGGCACTATGGGGACAGCAAGAGCGTTGGCCAGTATTCAAAAGCCTAGGGGTGACAGATGCAAGCTGTCTCTTGTGAAGCAACGCGGCTTGTCGCGCATGTCATCCCAGGCTGACAGACATTGGATTCCCTTTAAATGACACCAGAAATTTAGCCAATTGTTGAAATTGATCATTTTTTCTTTATACTGAGGTATCATTCTTGGTAAGGGCAGGATGCTACTAAGTGTCAGGGTCATACCAGCCTGGGCTACATGATCAGAGAGCTCTTCCATGTCTCTTCATGTAGTCCAGGGAGGTATGTCTCAGGTCATTCACACCAACATGAACAATTGTGATATGTTTGGATAGGTGCATAATAAAAGGAATATTGTATTCTACAATTGTTATAATCAAGGCAGTATATAAAGCAATGATTACTTTTTTTTTTAGTCTAGATGAAATTCCTATAGTCTTTGACTTGCTTAGAAGGATTTCCTGATTACTGCTGCTATGCAGTGGTCAAAGGATAAGGAGATGTCTTCAAAGGTACAGAAATCTCTGATGACTGTATCACGTTTGATGTGTTGCTGTCTATATAGTAAGCTGTTGTTGAACTCCATCTACCAATGTCACAATGCTACATTTTTCTTTGGATTTTAATTTAAGCCCATGTGTAATATAACACTGATTAATATGATATAGCCATTGCTGTTGTAACAGTGCATTTGATGGTGAATAAACAACAACACTCCAAGTTACAGTAATCAGAAAATTTAGCTAGCTTTATGTCTGGCTTAGTGGACTAGCTTTCTATGAAGTAGATACCAAACAGAAGATGTTTTTAATCACATTTGTCTTGGTTCTGTTTGTTAGTTCAGTATCCATCTATGAAAATAAGGTGTACATTTGTTACATCTTTAAGCTTATTTACAATTCCAGCCTAGAGTATTCTGCCAAATTCAGGCACACTGTATGATCGGCAAGACTACTGTTTATTTATTTTGTTATTTCATGAACATGTTTACTAAATTAAGCAGAAACAATCTCACTTTGACAAAGACATATTGATGTGGATCTAAGAATAAAATATTTTATATTAGAGCTAATATAAAATCAGATATAATATATTCCATTTGTAAATTAGACTTGCTAGGCTTTTTTGTCTATAGTTCTCCGGATGTGATGCTGGGCCCCTTTATGGAGTTGCATAACAATATCCATGTTCAATGTATCAGTAACTTAACTTGTGTCCTTGCTCAAGTTCATTGGTTCACAGGTAAGTACTAGGCTAGCTGCCTTTGTGGGAAATTTTAAGTCTAGCCAATTTCCTTTTCAAAGGAGAGAATGAATCCCTGCAACTTGTGACTGTGAGGTAAATACCTTAACCATTATACCAACCCCTACCCAATTTTTTGGAGGGGTTCATAGAGGGTATTTATGAAGATCTTGTTTAAGCAATGAGGTATATTTTTGATGGCCATAAAGATGGTAGTTTAGCTTTACAGAATTTATTTAGGACATGCTTCATATTAATATTGGGGGAATTGGGACACAGTGATCTCAGGAAATTCTGTAGCTATTTCTGGTTTGAAACCAGCACAAAATGTATCTGTGCATATGTTAACAATACCTTTAGTTTCAGAGAGGGTAGTATCTTTATGAATTATTTCAGAGCATTGTTGTATGTTGTTTCTTAATTATGCGGTGAAATTAAAGAAGGATTTTTGATGTTCCTTGACTTTGGTAAATTTTAAACATGTGCTCTTTGCTGGCATTCTTATGGTAACTTAATGCGATTTGCTGATCTTTCTTATACCGTCTATAATGTGGGTAGATTTTGATGTTTTACATGTGCTAATTTGTTTTTGTTTTCCTTTTATTATAAAGATTATTAATGCTGTCATTCCATCGATACAGCTTTTTTATTATGTTCCCCAATTTGTTTGGTTCTGATTGGAACTGCATGGTTTATACTACTTGTTAGACATGGTTATTCCCTTTTTAATTTCTTCAAGACTTTTGGGCTTCTAGTACCATGATAGGAATGGACCCCATTCCTAAGTCAAAATATAATTAAAGTTCATGAAATTAGTATTGCTTCCTTCTTTGATGCTAGCCAAAAGTACTCTATACAGCACCTGTGATGTGCCAAGAAATGACT
This sequence comes from Protopterus annectens, assembly GCF_019279795.1. Taxonomy (NCBI): domain Eukaryota; kingdom Metazoa; phylum Chordata; order Ceratodontiformes; family Protopteridae; genus Protopterus; species Protopterus annectens. The sequence continues at coordinate 221,096,841 of NC_056742.1, read as the reverse complement.
CTTCCTGCAGTTCATCTGGCATAAGAGTATCAGTAACATATCTAAATATGAATGCAAACTCTTTTAACTCATTGCTGCTACTACTGTTGGAGCTGTCTGGATATCTTTCTTCCACATAACCATTATTTCTGCCTGCAAATCCTGGTATTTTATGACTTTGTGTCTCTCTGTATTTAAGACATTGCAATCACTGGGTGTAGCAATTTCATTGATCAATGCCACTTTTGTCTTCTTTTCATGGACTACTAGGTTTTCTCGCCTCTATTTATTTGTACTTTTAAACTGTTGGTATGGGTGAGCACATGTGATATAAACTTCATCATTTTCTATAATGCTTTGTAACTCATGTTTCCAATGCTTCTCAGCTACATCAATATTAAAAAGTATGCACAATCCCCAATTGCAACAGTTTTGCCACATTATTATGGCTTTTAATAAACAGGCATACTGTCATTAGTGTATCACACCCAGCAACAAGATATGCAACTGTTTCCAATTCTGTTTTACAAAACCTGCATTTGTCTGTTGCTCAAACATGGTGAATGGACTTTGTAAACCAATGAGTAGGTAGTCCACTATCCTAGCACACCAATATCAACCTTTTGCCTTTTGGTTTAAATTCATCTCTCCTTAATCTTGCCTTCATCAGATCCTGATCGACATGAGGTTGTTCATAAGTTTTCTGGACTTGCAAATATATTTATGCATTTTCCACATTTCTTGCCTTTTCATCTGATCCTTCACCTTATGTTCTTTCTTTAATTTTTGTGACACATTCAGTTGCTGCCTGATTTTTTGTCTACTTCTGGTTTGACTTTCATTCCCGCTTGACACTGAAATCCTTCTGCTAAATTAAGCAGGGAAGTGATCTTACACTTATCCTCCTCATGTTTTAAAATGTTCACTATGTTTGGATCTTGAGAGGTCTGCATATATGTATGCAGTCCTACGATTACAGATCTCTATATGTAATAATTTTCAAGGAGGCCCATACCTCCTTCAGAATGGGGAATATATAATCTTGGTATACACTAATTTTTATAAATCATTTGATAAGCATGAAGCAGTTTTCTTGGTTTCCTGTCCAACTGATCCAATACCTTTTGGGGCCAGTCAGTCACCCCAAAACTGTAAGTTAGAACAGTAAGACCAAATTGGTTTATTTCCTGGACTTTGTTCTTAGATGTCAGGGATGTTTTCAGTATTCATTTTAGTCTTCAAAAATATTCCCTACTAAGTTTTATTCACATTTGTTCATGTTTTATTGTCAATTCTTCATCAGTCACAAATATTTATACACTTCCTCCTGCTCAAGTTCCTTTATATTACATTCCTGTCCAAGACTGGTATTTTCTTTGTGTTGCATCTTTCCTGCTTTAAATGTTGCTTTTGCAAATTTATCAAGACCAAATGATATTCTTATATCATCTGAGAAAGTTTTGACCACTTGCAGTTATGCTTTCAGTTCCTCATCTGATGAACTATACAGTTTTAAATCCATCACAAAAAGAGGATGACATGTTTTTACACTTTGTTGTTTTCTGGGAGCCAAATTGTCACCATGACAGAGTCTGTTAAGTACAGCTTAAGTTAAGGGCAAGGCAAAAGAGCAGCAGTGACTAAGAGTCACCACAGAATATCCCTATTTGAATATTTATACCTGGGAGAATCATTTATCTTTTATTATGGATTAGCTGCAAAGTGGTTTATAACTATTTCATAGTCACTGTAATGTAACGAGTCGTGTTGGGTGTATCATATACATTTGCAAGCACTCTTTTATCCATGAATGTGGAATGCTGTCAAATGCTTTTTTGTAGTCTATCCATGCCATACTTAGATTTTTCTCCTTTTTACAATTCTCCATTACGACTTTATTTAACAATAAAAGATTTCTTTTCCTACTATTTTTATCTGCCATGATTTAATTTTCTTCTAAATGACTATAAACTTTGTCAGCATTCATTCCAGTGTATAGTTTATGCATCATCAGATTGTAAGTTATTGGTCTATAGTTTTTAAGATATCCTACAGGTTCACTTATGAGAAGGAGTATCATCTTCCTGTTGTTAACCATGCTGGCTTCTGCTCAGGGTGCACATATAAATAGCTCTTACTCAGGGTTAATATTTATGTAACAAAGTTAATACTTTTAGCCAGATGTCAAGTACTGCATCTGGGCCTGTGGTGTTCCAATGAGGAACTTTTCTTAATTTTGTTTCAATTTCTGTGGCTATTTCATCCCATTTCATATCCTGTACATTTGAACTTCTTACTGTTTCTTTTACTTCTAGTCTTTTAGCATCTTTGCTATTTTCCACAGGATCTTCATATATACTTCTATAAAATGTGTCTATTTCTTCTTTTTTTATGGTGTTTCAATTCCTTTTGCCTTGTTTTTCCAGTTCTGTATAAAACTTGTTTGGGTCATCAATGAATTGCTTATTCTGTATTTTTTTCTTTATATTTATCTGCACATTTTCTAAGTTTTTCTGCCTAGTCTGATCTCTTTAATTATTTGCAACCGTATATGATATATCCTGGTCTAGTCTGATAGTGTGCTTTTCTTTTTTCATGTCTATCTTTCTAAATATTTTTATTGATCTTTTTCCTCTTCTGTACTCTTCTAACAGTGACACTTCTTGTCTTGATTGCTTTATAGTTTTCTCTGTTCGATACTTCCATGATGGTATTTGATTTCTCCCCTTCTTTTCCCTTGCTGTTATTAATTTAGCTGCACAGTAATATATCCTATTTACTTCTGTTATATTGAATTAATTTCTATGCACAGTCTTGATTACTGTGTTCATTTGTTTTATCAAACTTCTAAAGTTTTGGGTCTTATTAACCATCTCTAATCTATCTCTTTCACTGTTCATAATATGTTAGTCCATTTCTGTTAAATCAAGCAAGTCTTCCCTTAGATCATTTTCTTTTAAAGTAAGGGCACATTCTTTGTTCTCATATTCTGCAGGCATTCTACTGATACAATTGAAACAACTGCCTGTGGCAGATTCTCTTCAGCTCCAGCCTGTGTACTCTATTGCTGTATCATGTGGGAACTCACTGGCCTATCAGTCCACAACATTGGCTGCATCAGAGTTGTCACAGTCTCCTGTTCTTTCCCTTGCTGTGCAACTCCAACTGTACTTTTGCACTGGTTTCCTACTGAAGGCTCCAAAGTGTCTTCATATGGCCACTGATCAGATGCTTCCCACTCCACTGTTTTCTACTTAAATTGGAGACTCATTGTTCTGTCATGCTGTGATGTTACCAGTGTTAGATTTTCAACACAAAATCCTTCACTTTGCAGGTGGTCCATAACTTCAATTTCTATTTCTTTAACTTCTCCATTACTAATCCTCTTTTTTACTTTCACCCATTTTATTCTTATTTTTGCACTGTAACATTTTCCCTATCTGGATGCCTTTGTCTGTGTTTCTTTTCAAATATCTTTTGTGCTGCTTTTTGAATTGATTAGTTTTGCTTTCTCCTTTGCATAAATATTGTACCATATTAAATCTGTTTTCTTTCCAATTTCATATTTCTTCTTTGGACATCTCCTGCTCCTCCTGTTTCTTCTTACTTTGGAGACTCATTGTTTAATCATTCTGTGACATAACCTCTGCTAGACTTTCTAGACTAAATCCTTCACTTCACTTCACAGGTATTCCATAACCTCAACTCCTATTAGTTTAACTTCTTCTTTACTAATCTTCTGTTATATCTTCCCTCGTTGTGGTCTTATTTTTTTTCTATTATGAACTTTTCCATATCTGAGTGCCTTTGCTTCCCCCAGATTTACTATCCTTCCATGCAGGACTAGCTTAGTCCTGCACAGAAGTGGCCATTTAGGAGCAGGACGGCAGTGTGCCATGCATAGTAATAAAGGCATGCTGCCTGAGCTCCTAAACAGACACAGAATGTGTACGAGTGCAGGGGGGTGTCTGAGAGTAGAGCCCTCAGAATATATATGCCCCTGCAATCAGGAACAGCAGTGTAGGAGTAAGAATGAGTGAGACTGCTCATAAGTGTCCGCATACCCCCAGCAACATCCCCCCAAATGTACAAGAGCAATAGTCATAAATTTAAATATAATTTTTTTTTTTTTATGAAACAGATCAAATTTAACCATAGGTGTGCAGGTTTGCCCATCGCTTAGCTACGGTTAATGCAGCTTAAACAGCACAAGAGAATAAAAAGCAAGATATATGCAAATAAAGCAGTACAGCAATAGTGTAGTGGACAGAGCATTCACCTTACGATCAGTCATTCCCGGTTCAAGTCTCACTCCAGTACAATCCAATTTCCATGTCCAATCACTTTATAATCAATTTATTTTGTTACATAACCTACGACATAACATATATTTGTGAACTGGAGTACTGCATTAAATGCAGATGTGAGGTGTCATTGTCATAATGTTGCAAAGTCCACAGATAATCAGAAGTGCCCCATACAGTATATGTACACAGGAATCACAGATACAAATGGGAAGGTAAAATGTGTAATGTATGATAAATCCATACAGTTGCCAAATCCACCACCTGCCCAAGAACCATTAGACATCACTGTCTAAATTAGTGCGGTGGTAAGTGACTGTAAGCACTAGTAAGCAAGAGTAAGCATAGTTACACAGGAGTAAGTGGGAGAAAGCATATTTAAGCAGTAGCAAGCGGGTTTAAGCCTATTTGCATGGGGGTAAGCAATGCGCACACAGGTTAAGCAATAATGAATCTAAGTCACTGTATGCATATTTAACTGGAGGTTAGCATTGCTTACCTTCGTGCAAGCCCACTTACAATTGCTTAAAAGTGCCTTAATCACTCTGTATGCATCAGCCGCTGCTCTGGCCAGAAACAAAATAAACAGCCTTTGCAGGTCTTGAACCAAGGACCCTGTACACTATAGTCACAGTAGTTAACCACGAAGCCATCACAGGAGTACATAAGATTAAGGTATCACCAAACAGATCCTCACCAAAGGAACTACAAACTGAACACGTGAAAGGAATCCATATACAGTTTTATATTGTATAACAAACTACAGGACATAAATATGTGAAATGGAGTACTGCATTAAGCCCAGATGTGAGGTTTCATTATAATAAAGTGTTGAAATCCCCTAATAAACACAAGGACCCCATACAGTGTACGTACACATGAATCATGAATACCAGACACATATATAACATGTAATGAATAATAAATCAATGCCACACTGCAAATATAATGCAACTTAAATATTAAGCAATGCTAAGCATGGCACAGCCCAGCTTAGTAGATGTAAGCAATGTGTAGGCCAGCTAACTCAATCTGTCCATTGGTATACCCCTTTAAGCAATGCCAACCTTAGGTAAGCAGGTTTGCCCATAACTTAGTCTTTTCAAAACCATCCAATCACGTCAAAGTGTGGGAAACTGGCCCTATTTAAACCCAACAGGTGGAAATACATCTGATAACTGGTTGTAGCTTCCCCTTGCAGGCACTATGTCTGGAATGGGAGAGGGTGTGCCCTTTCTGGCACAGCGCTGGGGCATGCAGAAGTCCAGAGTCATGGCAGGACTCCTTGTGAAAGACCATGACATGAGACTGCTGCAGGGCCAGTACCAGGGTTCCCAATACAAAGCAGAAGCCTGGGACCCTCTCGCCCATGACCTCACCAGTGCCACTGGCATACCCCGAGCTGATGAGCAGGTCAGGCATTGCTATGTTGACCTGAAGCAGCAAAAAGGGGATCTCTTGGATCAGTGGATCCAAGAGGCTAGGTGGACAGGGGAAGTCCCAGCTGTGTGTAAGTATCAGTCCACTACCTGTTTCATAATTGCCAGCTCATATATATTATGGATAGGTATGGCTAAATATTCCTCATGTCTTTCACATCGGCAAGTGAGTGAGCTATGAACCAGGAGGCCCATGGCTGTAGATTGCAGCGGTTGCAATGCGAGGCAGGTTAGTAATACTCTTGTATGTACTGTCATATTAAATAAATCTAAAAGTAGTAGTAAGAGTGTTGGAGGGAAGCCTTCTAGCTTAATTTTGTTTCTTAGAACTAGCCAGTTTTTTAGTTTCAGCACTCAAGTCTGTTTCTTTGAGCTCAGCACTTGTTCAGAACTCATTGTAAGCACTAAATAAGCTATAAATTACTACAGCACTCAACTTTCCTCACTTGTCTAGAGGAAAACAGTTTCTAGTACTTAACAAATAAGCAAGTATCCAGGCATGTCTAAGGGTCAGCTCACTGTGTTTTCTCCTGTCTACCTGATGAATCTGGGCATCTTGGGGCAATGCAGCAATTGCCTCATGTACACAGACAACCCTCTCCTCCTACCACCCAACACTACAACCTGTGAGAGATGCACTTATATAGCCAAACTGGAAGCAAAGCTCTCTTCACCCAAGTCTGGACTAGATAGTCAAGAGAAGAAGGTAAACACTTGCACCACACCACACTCATCACATAGTCCCTCAAAACCTACACCAACAAAACATACACATAGAAACACAAAACACACACCTACATTCACAGAGGCTCTCAATAAAACCTGTCCAAGCAACAGGGACCTCCAAAGCAGAAACACAAGCAATCTCCACCCCCCAACACAACCCAAATGATACATAGCCCACAAACACAGTGCGCCACTCAACCACAGCCCATAAGGCATAACAATGTACCCAGAACTCTAGTCATAGGTGACTATATAGTCAGGCACACTGATGTTCCACTCACCAGGCTAAACATGGAGAAAGATACTGTCAGCTGCCTGTCGGGTGCCAGGATCCACCACATAACACATGCACTCAGGTCACTCCACAACATGTACAAATATGACTCTGTCATTGTCCATGTTGGTGTGAATGACCTGAGACGTACCTCCCTGGATTACTTGAAAAGGGACATGGAAGAGCTGTCCAATCCTGTAGCCCAGGCAGGTATGACCCTAGCCCTGAGTAGCATCCTGCCATCACCCAGAATGATACCACAGTACAAGGACAAAATGATTGACTTCAGCAATTGGCTATTTTTCTGGTGTCATTCTAAAGGGATCCAGTATCTGTCTGCCTGGGATTACATGATCATCAAATCACGATGCTTTGCCAGAGATAGCCTGCACCTGTCGCCCCTAGGATTCCAGATATTGACTAAGGCTCTAGGCACCCTTTTAGTGCCTTTTTGAGGCAAGGTTCAAATGACAAATTCATTACTGTAACAGGTACAAGCAAGCAAAATCTGAAGGTATTGCTACTCAATGCTAGAAGTCTAAACCTCAAAATGCACTTACTCGAGACACTCCTTAAAATGGAGAACATTGAAATCTGTGCAGTGACAGAGACCTGGTTCAAGGCTCCAAAGAGTACCCCTGCATCACCAGGCTATAATTCATACAATACCTTTCGGCCACCTAACCTGGACAGAAACACAAAAGGCGGAGACGTGTCCATATTCATTAAGGATATCCACACCTCCAGGCTAGTTGCTCAGCATAATGCATCCGAGATTATCCAAGTGCAACTAACTCTGGGCAAGACCACAATCCAAATTGTAGCTTGCTACAGATCCCCCACCATGCGCCAGGATTCCCAATCCTCATTTCTTGATACACTAGAAAATATTAGTGTACAACCTAACACCCTAATAATGGGTGATTTCAACTACCCCACCATTAACTGGGAAAACTACTCATGTACCAACTCTTGTGCTCAACGTTTTCTGGAATTCATAAATTCCAATGCCTTGCATCAACTTATCCACACCCCCACCAGGGGCAGTTATATCCTAGACCTGGTCATTACCAACATAGGCAACCGGTGCACCACACCAGAGGTCAATTCCTCATTGGTCAGATCTGACCATCTGATCACAAGCTAATCACCCTAGACATCCGCACCCCTCCCCCCAATTAGGGAAACCACCATAAAAAAATTTCCAAAGCCAACTTCACGCTTCTTAAGACAGAAGTGGCAAACTTCACAACACCCACACTGATGGACAATAGAGGTATGACTGCTGAATCTTACACAAATGCACTTTATAAACACTTACACGAGTGCATGGATTGTGCAATCCCTAACAGAACCAAGATGCTATCCTCCAAAAAAAGGAAGCCAATCTGGTGATCCCCAGCCATAAAAAAACTCTACAACAGAAGAAAGAAACTGTTGCAAAAAATGATAAAATCCCATAATTAGAGGAACTCCCCGGTCAGCCTCAGTAAGAAGCTGAGATCCCTCATAAAATCCTCCAAAGCTAGTTACAAAAACAAAATTGCCTCTGACTCTAAAGACAACCAGAAAGCATTCTTTAGCTATGTCAAGAATCTCAATGGCAACACTCAGATCTACTCTGAGTTGCAGCACAATGGCACTAAATATACAAAACCAACTGATATTGCCAACATCCCGGCAGATAAGTTCAGTGCTAACTTTACCCCCCTCTCATCCCCAAAAGGGCCCATCTCTATACTGGAAGAATGCAAAGTTCCTGTAATGATGGCTCCACAGGTAAAAAACACACTCACCAAAGCCAAGAACACAGCATCCATGGGACCTGACAACATCCCAGGCTGCGTTCTACATGAACTACAGAACGAACTGGCATCCCACCTCAGGCTCACCTCACCTCAGGCTATGTGCCCACTGCATGGCGCACAGCGATGGTTATCCCACTCCGCAAAGGGCGAGCCACCACAGACCCCGGAAACTACCGCCCCATTAGCCTGAAGAGCCTGGTCTGCAAGGCTATGGAACATATCATTATGGAACTTATAAACAATGAAATTGGTAATCTCCAAACTCTCAACACCACCCAGTTTGGGTTTGTAAAAGGCAGATCACGTCTCCTAAACCTGATAGACTTCTTTGAAGCAGTCAAGAAAGCCATAGATGAGGGTAAGGTGGTTCACACAGCCTATCTAGATCCACCGAGGCTTTCAACACCATCCCCCACTCTGGAATTATAGATAAACTCACTAAACTAGGTATAAATACCTATGTCACAGAATGGGTTGCCAACTGGCACACAGACAGAACCCACACTGTGAAAGTAGCAGACTCCAAGTCCAACTTTAGACCAGTGACAAGTGGAGTACCACAGGGTTCTGTCCTGGGTCCTCTCCTTTTTGGTATCTACTTCTCTGAAGTACAGGCTAACACAGAAGGCCTTTAGCTATCAAAGCTCACAGATGACTGCAAACTAGGAGCCATAATCAAAACTTCAAAAGATGTGGACATCCTACAAAATGGTCTCACTGAGACAGATGCCTGGTGTCAAAGACATGGCCTCAAGCTCAATGCCAAAACGTGCATTGTCATCCCTTTTGGTAAAAAGTCTGTACTCATGAACTACCACATAGGTGGTAGTCTACTCAACACCAAAAGTGTGATAAGAGACCTTGGGACACAGGTGGACAGTAGTCTCTCCTTTGATAATCACATCGCCACAGTAGTCAAGAAATCCCTCTACGTGGCACACCTCATCACAAAAGATTTCTCATCCAGGAAAAAAGAGGTCATTGTTCCCCTCTACTCGTCACTCATTAGACCCGTTATAGAGTACAATGCCCCTTTTGGTATGTACCTCATAAGACATCTACAACAACTGGAAAGGCTGTAGCAATACCTCACAAAGAGGATTACTGGCCTCAAACAGATGCCCTACGCAGACTGTCTCAAAAACTGCAACTTTACTCCATCGCATATCGCCTACTCAGAGGCAATCTCTGCCTAACATACAAAGCTATGTCAAACCCAGAGCTTTTGGACATGCTCCACTTAAAGAAATCCCAATCCCTCTGAGCTACATGCTCTAGGGACCTAAACCTTGTCCCCACAATAAACAGAACATGCTGGAGGGATAGATTCCTGTCCTAGAGACTTCCCATACTCTGGAAAAAACAACTTATCTATATCAAACAAAGCTCCTCATTAGCACACTTCAAGAAAAATCTTGATGATTGGATGGGAGATAGGAAATTCACCCCGGGTATCACTTCTGTTGCTCTGCTTGACAGTGGCACAGGAAATTTTTTTTTTTTTTGGGTGGCGAAAGCCAAGGTACCTTTTGGCTAGGCTTATATAGGCCCTAGGGCCAATATCCTAGTACCTACCTATGAACTTATGAACCTATAAGTTAATTGCCTGTATAAAATCTGTATTTAAGGCATGTACGGCATACACCAGAGAATAGGGCAGGAAGAGTCTCATATAGGTTGTATGTAAATAAAAGCATAATAGCCTGACAATTAAGGTCTAACTGCTGGACTGCATTTGTTTACTCTGGTATCATATGGTAATGTAGAGTTGCAATCACTTAATAGTACTGTAGTAGTAAGTACTGTTACCCACACTGTGCCACGTAAATAAATTGTGTAGGAATGTCTGTATATGACTGTTGTAATCCCAAGGGGTCAAATAGTACAATTGAGAGAGACTTAGACAGAAAACACTGAAAACACAAACAACAAAATCCAAATAGCACACTCAACTGCAAAGTGAACTTTTGTATTTCTTGTGCACACAGCAATGGTTCAAATCCTAAGAATGGTAGTAGTCTGTATGCAGAATCATACCCCAAAAGTGTACAGAAAGGTCCAGAATGTCCAGTAAATTGCCCCATAGCTGTTGCCTGTCACCCTGTCCATCTGGCAAACCAGTGAGATGATCCCAGACATTTAGGCAGCAAACAAGACATACAACTGACTGTCTGACATCTATAAGAACAAACTTGTCACTCTAGCAACCCCCCCCAAAATGTTATAAGAGTAAGTAGCCAAGTATGTCCCATCTCCACCCCCCATGTTGTCAAGCTGTGACCAGATGCGTACAGTAACAGAGTGAGCCGTATGTGCATAATACTAATGTGGAAACTGGTAATTTGTGTGGCAACATGCAGGTAGTGGTAACAAACATTGCTCCCACAGGTCTGTCAAATGCAAACACTGTGCCTATATATAAAAGATTGATATCCTGTACTGGTACTGTTTACTCTGGTATTGTATGGCATTGTTAATGTTGCAGTTGCTCAGAATAATAAGGTATTACTCATCACTGTCACCCACACTGTACTACATAATACAACTGTCTAGGAAATCCTGTATAAGAGTGTTGTAATTACAAGGCCAGAATGTAAAACCACAGGAGAATTATAGACAGAACACAAACAAGAGATACACAGCAACACCTATATAGCACATTCAACTGTGATGGACAGTGTCTTAATTTTAGCAGACACAGCCATGGTTTGAATCCTGGGAGTGGTAGTAAGCTGTATGCAGAATCATACCCTACAAGTGTACAGAAATGTCCAGAATGTCCAGTTACGTGGCCCATATCTGCTGGCTGTTCCACTGCCAACTGCCATATCAGTGTGCCAATTTCTGACATGTAGGCAGCATGTCATGTCATATAACTGACTGTTAGACCTGTATATATTTGGAAAATGTCAAATAAAACAAACCTGTCATTGTACAAGTCACTAAAGGTTTAAGAGGGCAATAGTGGAAATATGTCCCGGTTCACCTGTATGTGGTGAAGACATGCCCAGAGTGTGTGCCAAAATCGATGGACAGGTATGTGCATAACATCAACCTGGAATCTGGGAGTATGTATAGAAACAGTTAGGCAGTGTTAACAAACCTCCACAGGTATGCCAGGTAAGAGGTGTATACTGCAGGTAAAACCAGTTCATGTATATAGTTGTCGACAGCCATACCACTGTCCAAACTAAGGCAATAGGGTAGTGTACTAATACTTGTAAGCTACAGATCACAGCATTGACTAGGAAAGTAATGCAAACTACAGGAATATACTAGATGTTAATTGACACCCCCCCACCATATCTACAACAATAAACTAAATACACAACTCAATTGGTATATGCTGACTTAACTTTATTGTTGGGATATATGTCCTATTGTTTGATAATTATTTAAATCGGTATCTGTGCATGTGCTATGTTGAAATACTCCCACATTGGTGGCATGCTGACATCAATGTACCTGCATGCTGTTGTAATGACCACTGTGGTCCCATATATGCATGTGTTCTGTTTGCTATGCAACTGTTCCATATCTGGTGTTTGGGTTAATAGGAATATCTATGCATGCTGCTATACCTAATCCTGGAATGTGTTGACTAATACTAACCCACATATTTTGATAAAACTTAAACACCATAGCACGTATGGAAAGGCGGGACCTGGCGGACCCACCTGTCCCACCTCAGCTGGCTGTAGCACTGGGCACCAGCACATCTGGGGCCCAACCCAGGACCTTCTCGTCCATTGGTCCTACACCACCTTCGGGTGGAACTGCCTCAGGAGATGGGGCTCACCCCCCCTGGGAGTGGGCATGGAAAGGAACCTGTCACCCATTGCCAGGTCCGGGTCCTGGTGTGTAGTGAGCTCCGCAGGGAGGTCGGAGATCTACTATGCCAGCTTGAGGGCCGTGTGTCATGACTAGGGGGTCGGCCTGGCTCTCCTACTCAGCCTCCAGCACAGCCACTTTTGGGGCTGTGAAGGTGTAGTGGTGACTGCCCATGGGTGGGGACTTCAGTCCCACTGTTTCCACTAGGGGGCTAATGGGTTTCTGATTTCCTAACACCCCTCCACATCAAGGTGTTTACCCTCACATGTGTCATATACCACCCCATGTATGTGTCTTGTTTGTCTTGTCTGATAACCTACTCAGTCTACCTCCCCAAATTTACCTATTATCCCTCCCATGCATCCCACTTTCACTTGGAAAAAAAAAAGGGTGATCTGTTCCCAAAAAAAATCTTGCTCCATACATAGCTGTCCGTTTCACATGTGTCCACTGGACACATGTAATCTGGTCTAATTGGCTTAACAACATATGATTGTTGTCCTCACCCTTCTCTCAGGGGTATGAGTGTCCAAATCTATCTCCAAATTCAGTGTATATTCACAGCTGTTGCTGTAGAAGAAATGGGCAGCTATGGACCTTCTCTACACCCTTCCTGCACATCCATAGCTATTTTCTCTACTGCTTTTTCCTCTTTGTGCCCCTTTTTCACAACTTACCCTTTTTCATTTCTTTTAAAGAAATCAGCATGGGGATAAGCGAGAGTAAGCACTTTTAAGCAGCAGTAAGTTGGTGTAAGCCTGTTTGCATAGGGTTAGGCAATGCCTACGCAGGTTAAGCAATTTAGAAGCTAACTGAGTATAAGAAACTGTAACCGGAAGTTAGCAGTGCTTACCTCCATGCAAACCGTTGCAATCCCACTTACAACTGCTTAAAACTGTCTTAATCACTCTGTCTCCAATGGCCCTTGCTCTCCCCAGCACCAAAGTAAAAAGCCTCTGCAAGGCTCGAATCCAGGACCATGCATAGCATTGCCAAAGAGATTTACCACTAAGCCATGTCGGATACACATAACCCTGATGTTTTTACAAACATATCATCCAGCAAAGGCATTCAACAGTACAGGAAATGCATTTAAACATGTAGATGTGTGTGTGTGTGTGTGTGTGTGTGTGTGTGTGTGTGTGTGTGTGTGTGTGTGTGTGTGTGTGTGTGTGTGTGTGTGTGTGTAGATATATATATATATATATATATATATATATATATATATATATATATATATATATAAATACCTACATATATATATATATATATATATATATATATATATGAGAAGATAATCCACCCAATGTACCAAATGAATGTAGAGAAACCAGTATACCCTGAGGGAGCAGACCTGAGGCACAGGAAATAACGTACTCAGGAGGTAGCGTACTCAATCAGATGTAAGACGATAGTCCAAAAAACAACCTTCGTCTTAGAAGGAAATGCAAATGTGCAGTTAATAAAGTTGAAAAAACGCCCAATTATTGCAAGTGAGGCAAAAGCACAAATTGGCAAAAACAGTCAATGCGAGGGTGAAATATCAGTACCTTCAGTGGAGACAAAGGAAAAACACTGTTGCGACATCAAAGTGAAAATTCCCAATGCAACGTGATGTTCTTTAGCAAACAGTTAGTCAAAAGAACATAATCCAAAACGAAACAAATATGCCGTGAAAGCGCTCACTGTATTAAAGGATTTTTACTCGAATTCTTGGACCGAATGGTTTATTTGTTTCGTTTTGGATTATGTTCTTTTGACTAACTGTTTGCTAAAGAACATCGCATTGACTGTTTTTGCCAATTTGTGCTTTTGCCTCACTTGCAATAATTGGGCGTTTTTTCAACTTTATTAACTGCACATTTGCATTTCCTTCAAAGACGAAGGTTGTTTTTTGGACTATCGTCTTACATCTGATTGAGTACGTTACCTCCTGAGTACGTTATTTCCTGTGCCTCAGGTCTGCTCCCTCAGGGTATACTGGTTTCTCATATATATATATATATATATATATATATATATATATATATATATATATATATATATATATATATATATATATACATATGCATACATCTGTAGATATATATGTCTATATACATATATATATATATATATATATATATATATATATATATATAGAGAGAGAGAGAGAGAGAGAGCAATATATATATATACATTTATATATATATATATATATATATACAGGCACCATTAATGGGGGTGAGGGGGCCCAAGCTTCACACGTCTTGTACGTATAGATATTACCCCCACACACAGCCACACAGGTCTGCCCTGCAATACAGTAACACAGTTGCAAGTCCCTCAACCTGGACTCAACACAACATGAGCACAAGATGTTAACAGTAATCCATCCCACCTGTATGATATCAGGCTAGTATCAAAAACATATCATGCAGTACAGTCTGGCTACCATAGGGAATGTACAATGTGGAAACAATAAACATTCCTAAGATACATACACACACACACACACACACACACACACACACACACACACACACATATATATGCAGATACATATATATATATATATATATATATATATATATATATATATATACACACACACACACACACACACACACACACACACACATATATACAAACACAGAGATATGTATAGGAAGATACATAATTAGAGGGGACACACCATATGGAACAGCCAGTATGCCTTCAGTTGCCACCTTACCAAGTGGACACTGTATGAGTCACCCATACAAAAGACAATTGTTGCCTGAAACATATACCCACAGAGAGGTCAAAGGATATAATACCACACACGGGTTTGCATACATGAGAAAGCTTTATTTGTGTATTATTACAGTTGTATATGCCATATAATATAGCTGTTTAGACTCCGAAATGCATATAAACAGACTAATGCAGCTCTCAAACAGATTAATTAATACATTATTCCGGAAAGCATGACATATGTTGCTGTCCAGGCCAAGGTCTTCAAGTAGTCAAGTAGTACAACAGTAAAGACAGACTGGGCCACAGGATAACAATCAATCAACAGTAAGTAATGCAGATGTATAGTCCAGCAGCCTCTACCTACATTCTTATCAAAATCCCTAGGGGGAAAAGACTTCAGATGACACAATGGGATGTATCTGTAACATAACAAGGCATAACTGAAACCATCACAATCACACTGAAAAACAAAACAGTCTGCATGGTAGGAAGCAGTAGGCCTGCATTTCCCCAAGATGAATTGTATGGTAATGTACATCCAGATACCTTAAGGCAGCTTACCCCTGATATCCCTCACATGTTGTAACAGCCTAGGTTAGTTATGGTGCATCTCCCACCATAGACTGACATACCAGGGGCATATACCACTGTTATATACACTGACCTCTGGAATGCATAAGGGCACACATGTACTGCGCAGATGAAGCCCACACATATATGGACCCAAGCCCACAATATGTGTGGGGGCCACAACAGCAGTGGAATGATGGCAGGAATGGCAGCATGACATACTCACAGGCCACTACATAACAACCCCTGACAGCATGTCATATGGACAAAGCCTGGTATGTAGGTGGAGGACAGAGGCTGGAACACAGGCCCATATGTGAAATAGTGTTGTCATACATTAAGCAAGTCATTGGTGTTACAGGATAGTCTGAAACATACCCTTAGTCAGGAATATGAAGTCAGTAACACAAATGGATGTAGCCATGTACTGATAGCACTCAACACACACACTGTCAGTGATATATCTGACACAAGACCTGTGTGGTGGACAGGCAAAACATAACAGGCACACCTCTGGCCATCAAGTGGATAGGCACATAGTTGAGAGCTATGCAGACAGACTGCAGTCCATGTTAAACTAGTATGTACACACAAACCCTGTAACACTGGTGCTACACAATGCATACAACACTACTCGCACTCTGTTTGTAGTTCTGGAACCTCATGCAAATATGTAGCTGGCCTGAGTGTGCAAGTTCTCTTGTAAGAAAACACTGCTGCCCACACACAGGAAGGATGTCCACCATACAAGAAAGGTAAAGGGATCATGCCCACATGACGTAGGGATTTATAGTAGTGGGTTGCAATGACAGTGGTAATTGGAAGTACTACACAGCATGCTGCATGCAGGTAGCAAATGGAGGACACTGATTGGTGCAGAGGCCATCAGCTGATCATGTGCATCGCCTACAAAAGCCATGCTGCGATCTGTTCCAAGCAGCTCAATCCATTTAGTGGAGAGAGAGAGAGAGAGAAAGAGAAAATAGATCCATAACCAAAACCAGAACCACAACCAAACCACAAACAGAAACAAAGGAAGCAGGCTAAGGCCATAGCCAAGGAAAAAAAAAACTCATACAAGGATACCATCCACAACAGACCTCATTCCCACAACAGGTATGTGAAGTATATATGTATGTAATTGACTGCTGTACTTGGTCCATAATACTGGGGTAGATGATGTGGAATGATACATATGTGCCATCAGGTGTTGCTGTTGTAATGATGTTTAGCTGAAAAACTGCTATGGACATTTGAGCCTGTCCCTGTGGGTAGTGGGCCATACCCATCAACTGTGCAGAGCAGCACTGACTGACAAAATGTAAGCCAACAAAGTGTGTGTTGTGTAATGAAAAGGATGTATATTACTGTGGCCAATAGCTGGTGGTGGAAGTAATGCCATAATGATGGAAACGTGAGTTCCAGAAATCACCACTTGCAGGATGCTCAGGTTAACATGTATTGTAGCATGCTGAAAAGCAATAGGTGTGTAATAGGATTATCTGCAATCTGGCCCTATATATAACCCCGTAATGTTAGGCTGTGTCCATATGTGGCACCTGTCTGTGTTGTAGCAAGGCAGAAAAGTGCAGCTGTGCAGGAAGGAGAGTTAGAGATTGTGGATCTGATATATATATATATATATATATATATATATATATATATATATATATATATATATATATATAGGTATGTATATGTGTACACACATTTGATTTGATATATATATATATATATATATATATATATATATATATATATATATATATATATATATATATATATATATATATATATATATATATATAAACACATATATACAACATAATATATATATATATATATATATATATATATACACATACATATATGTGTATGACTACATATATACAAACACACACACACATATATGTATGCAAATGCATGTCCCTATATTACAACCACAGTGCTGCATGCTATGTGTGAGGGAACAGCACACATAGCAATACACACAGATATATACAGCTGTCTGTAAGTGTGTGCAACATTGACGGGTATGTCACATGTGAATCCCCTTTTAGGACCACATTGCCCTTGTCTGTGAAGTAGGGAATGGGGATATGGGGAAGGATAGCATGTATATTTGTGGAGGTGATTTGGGATGGTAGATATAGAGGACAGCCTACAGGGGTGGTATATGACACATGTAGTGGGTAAACACTCTGGATGGTGTGTGTGGTCTGTGATGTAGAAGCCCCATGAGCCCCCATATGGAAACAATGGGAACAAGGCCCCCACCCATTATTACTCACAACAGCAGTCCATGGCCCTGAAGATGCCTGGCCTGGAGGCTGAGCAGGAGGAGCATGTGGACCCTGTGAATGTGTACTGGGTGCCTCAAGGTGCTGTAGGACATCACACAAGTGTCTGCGGAGCCCTCTATGGAACAGACCCTGGACCTGACCTCGGGTGACGGGATCATGTCTGTGTGTGCTCCCGGGGAGGACAACATCCCCTGAAGGTAGTACTGGACCAGTAGATGAGGAGGCCACTGGGTGAGTCCCACATGTGATGTGGCCTGGTAACATGGCCAGATGAGATGGAAGAGGTGGTTCTGCTGGTGACTATTCCCTAAACATGCTATTGTGTCACTGTTATAGAACATATGTGGGTAGTAATAGTCCACACAATCCCGGAACATGTCCAACAGCATGCGTAGATATCCCCAATAACACAGAATGACAGATGTGCAGCAATCACATAGCAAGCATACCAAATGGATATATGGAACCATAGTGGCCTTGACAATGGCATGCAGGTGAAATAGTCTGTAACAGGCCAGCAATGACAGTATCCACACAGGGAACATGGCTACAAACACATAGCACAAAGTGTGGTACAATACAATATGTCCCAGTGGTAGGTAAGCTGTAGCCATACCTACTGAGTTGTGTGAAGAGTTTGTTGTCGCTGATATGTTGGGGGGTGACAGAGATGTGTACTAAGAACTATGGTAACCTTGCTGTATGAGTTTCTCAGACCTATTTTCATCTTTATGTCTTTCAGGCAAGATGTCCCACGGCTGTCTACCCATGTATTCAGTGGCAGAAAATGAGGTTGTGTTGAACCACCTAATACAGCACTATCCGGTTCTGCTCGGCAGGGCTACCCATGAGCAGCAGGAGTGAGCCACCTTGTGAAACGATCTACTTCACAGGGTCAATGATGTTGGCCTGTATAACCGCAGTTATGAGGAGGTCCAGCAACATTGTTCTGACCTGCTTCACAATGCCCGTCAATGTGCTGCTGCAGTCCAGGGAGATCACCTCACAACAGGGGGGGTTATGACATCCATCTCCCCTGACATGTGCAGAGGAGCTCCTCGCCAACCTCGTGGCACCTGCCCGCCCACACACCCAACAACTGGCAGAGACCATTGTGGAGGTGGGTGCTACCCACACACTGGCTAAGGAGCATGCAGGTAAGGCCACAAGGAACATCATTAGGCCACTGTTGCGTATGCATCCACATCTGTACAGGTAGCTCATGTATATGTGAGATGTATATATATATATATATATATTGTTGCGTAGTAGTAGTAGTAATAAACAGATGTGCATAAGGATAGTATTGTGGATTTGTACTGTTGATGTACTGTAATGCTGCACCCATCCTTTAGCAATGCCAAAGCTGTGGTTACTGACATTGCATCTCTCACACTCTTATGTAGGTCACTCTGGTAAACCACCAAGGCAGCAGCCTGTAGCTGGTGAGTGTGGTTTATGTTTATGCTTGCCAATACAGCAGACATGTAGAGGCTATGGTATATTCCATGTACACATCTAACACACCTACCCATAATGCATGCCATACATGTTCACGTATTGTTGCTTATTAAATACACTGCATCACAGTGGTGACCATGATGGGGGATTTGAAGGGTATGATAGCAACCTGCAAGACAACTAACATCCTGTCATTGTGAAATGTGTCCACAGGGATGAACATAATGGTGGGACACATGGCCTACAGCAGGGACATGTGTGAAACATCATCCTTATACAGTGCAACAACAGTGTATATACCAGTATTAAAATGGTAACTGTTACAGATCTACACTATGGCATAACATAATACTGTGGTCCACATTATTAGCAGGGACTAGGCTGTAACACATGGTGTTCAGAGTATGGGACACTGCAAACTGACACACATGTGTAGGCTGTACTTATCAAGCATATGCAAAAAGGCTAAAGGTGGGGAGGGTGTGTCAGCATGACATACCAGTGCACTGCAACAGGGATCCTAAGGTTGCTAAGAATGGCTGTATCTGCACACAGTGAGGTTCAGGAACTGTGGCAGACATAACCCTATCCCATATGCACCTACGGAGTGTATGCATCATGGTCAGCATCTGCAAACATAACACATTTTGTAGACACTGCATGTGAATGTACAGGACATATGTCACTTATCAGGCTCATGTATTGTTAATATAAGTGGTGATGTGGTCCCATGGCAGATCAAGGAAGAGTGCGTCATATCAATACAAGTGTGTACACTTCCCATAGCAACAGTATGGTCTGACAGTTGTCAGTGTAATAGTATTAGATTGGTCATACATGCACCGCTGATGTTGAGATCTGTAAACCAGAAATCAGGCATTCACAAATTACATCTGTCCACATATCATCACAGTTATGTGTTGCTGTAAAACATAGGGGCTGTGAGCATTAGAGCAGACATATCTTACACAGTAATACACATTCAGCAATGGTTTGTACACCTGTGAGGTTTGGTGCACAGTACATGGCAGGGTGCAGAACAGGTGCACAGCAATACTGTGCACATGGGTGCAGTGTTTTCCAGGGAAAGGGGCATCACCTACTAACACAGCCCATGCATCACACACATGTATACTGTTGCTAGCATGGATTGACTATAGCTGTACTGCATGCTGTTGAGTACCATATGTTATGCATGTTGACAGATGGGTAATGGGAGGACTGTGTGTACTATCTTTGTGCAACCTCACCTGTATGTGTGTGTGTGTGTGTGTGTGTGTGTGTGGGGGGGGGGATTATTTTGTCTGTAAGTGCAATCTGGTGGAGTGGAGGGGATGATGCATGTAGGATGTGTGTGTGCATGTGTGTGTGTTTGTGTGGGTGTCCATGTATGCACATGTGTGATTGTGGGGTTGTTCATATGGCAGTACTACTCTTTGGGATCATGCAGCACATGGACATGAACTGACATATGAGACACCAGGAATACTTGCCTGATATGTAATCACAGGACAGATGATAGTATAATAAGGCCTGTAGCATGGAACACGCATTGGCAGGGAAAGTAGACACCAGGTATACCCTTAATTTTGCAATCAGCAGAAAGGTGAACGACAACCCATGTATGCAGCACTACAGATGCATTGGATAATTACTAGACAACACCAGGGAGTGTATCCATATATTACAGTTGTCACATGATAGGTTGATTGAGCAGCAGATCTGTCATGTACTGAGCAATACTTACACATGACACTCCAGTGCGTGACATTATGGAGTGAACACAGTAATCCCTAACATATAGGGGCCATACTCATGATGTCCGGACATATACAGGGTGAACACTGGATGACAGCAGTGAGGCCATGTAAAACCTACTCCACTCAGGACAAGGAGGTAATGAAGTAACTGGTCTTGTGTTGTGATCACTCATCCAGACATTTAGAGGAATGATACGTTAATGACTGATATTAATGAGTGTATTTTACCAAGTGTGATGCAGGATGTGGAACTTATGTGAATAAACGTGGGACTGTCTGCAAAATCGGGGACAGGTAGGTATTAAGCTGGAATGTGTGTGTGTGTGTGTGTGTGTGTGTGTGTGTGTGTGTGTGTGTGTGTGTGTGTGTGTGTGTGTGTGTGTGTGTACTGTTATGCAATGCTGCACAGGTCTTAAAGTGCATTTCTTGTTTTCCCCCACAGGTAGCGAGATGGGTCAGAGTCCCTCCCACATGCAATCTGATGTTGGTGCCCATACAGTCACCGAAGATGATGATAGTACTGCTGAGGCACAGGTGGGTTGTCAGGGGCCAAAACTGTGACATTGTTTGACATCCCCCCTCTTAGCCACCCAAACCCCGCACACAGTTACACTGCCTATACATACCCCATCATCAGTGGCCATAGCAGAGTGACAGTTGGTGGTTGGTGGCAGTGCACAGGAGAGTGTAATATCTATGCCAACTGTGTCTGGTCAAAGCATGCATAGCCAGATGTCTAGCAGGGCACCACATAGGCAGATGTACTGGGGTGCTCATGGTAGGGCCTCTGGTCATCATGCCCCTGGCAGAAGCGCTACAACTGGTACCACCAGGTGCATGTTTCAGACTGTCATGGGGGTGCAGGCATGTATGGAACTGTACAACAAATAGAGCTTGAGGCTGCAGAGGACTGCTCTCACATCTGTAAGCAACAACTTCCATTAACTTTCTGGTGCCCTCTGTGATTATAGCGAGGTCATGGTTAGATGGTTGGGTGAGATGGTGGGCCTCATCGACCATGGTACGTCTGCACTTGAACATGTGGTGGGAGTGCAGCAATGGCCACATGGACATAGGCCAGCAACACCAACAGCTGACTGTCAACATGGACATGCTAGGACAGCAAGGTGCTCCCATAGTGGCAGTACCAGCCCCAGCACTGCAGGGGGGTGCTGTCAACACCACACCACAGCAGGCCAAGTGTACATGTTCCTGGCCAGTCCCAGGAGGGATCTGGTTCCAGCAGACATCTGTCATCATCAGGGGAGAGTAGCACATCGAGGCCTGTACCTGGAACTGCCCATGGAACCCCTGGCAGACACAGTCTGTGTGTCTGTGGCCAGAGGCTGTGAACTGCATACCCTGCCAGGTATGGTCTCCAGCTGTCCAAAAAACACTTGTATAGGGCAGCCACATGGCAGAACTGTGTGCATGCATACCCACACACTATGCAAACACACCTAGGGCAACCCCATACCTACACATACCACATCACCATGCTCATTTCAACTAATTACACCCCTCATCCACACACATGGTGTCAAACGTATGTCCTATTCTCGGTCTCTGGCAAACCAACAACGCACCCTGTGCATATAATGATACCTGTGCCACATCCCTATCATCCATAACATCGATGCAGGGGCAGGCTACTATGGTTCTGATGCACATGGTGACTGTACTACACTGTACCAATGTGCTGCCATGTAGCATGTTGTCAGGAGTAATGTTTAGTGCATACATGTTAGGTAGTGTAGCTGTCCAGCAATGATGCCTTATAGCTGTTAGTAACACTGGGTGATTGTGGTCTCCATAATGTTATCCATTTGTGTTGTAGGTGTACATGTGTCAGCAGGAGGATGGTCTGCATTCATATTCCACAAGGGGTATGGCACTGTTGTGACACCATGGCTGTGACATATCCGGGGTACAGTTGAACACATGTCACAGGTTTGTATAACAGTTATTGCCTGTGCCATATGGCCAGGTGACCCGCTGGGGCATGTATAATCAGCAACCTGATATAGACCCATCCACATACATACACATTCTTACTAGGCAACACTGGTACTAGACCCCTACCTAGGTATGTAGTGCTACTGAAGTGTGTGGCTTTCATTGCACACACCACACAATGTTTAGGGTGAGGTGTGTTCCAGGTTACATGTTACATGCAGAACATCCCCGACATGTACAGTATGGTAATGGGGGATGTAATGGTTGTATATGGACAATACATAGTGTGACATACCATCACATACTCATTAACAGACACATAACAGGCAGACACACATCATAGAGACCTGAGCCTATTGGTGCTAACTAACGTGTCAGTGTGTACAATGTCTCACAGGTAGGCTGCACACAGCACATGCATAACTGGGCTGGATTGTGGTATCAGTTACCTGTATGGTTAATGGTGATAGTGGTCACCATACAGTGGTACATGGGACATATACCATGTGTACCATGGTGTAATGACAGTGTACACAGCACCCACATTCCACAGTGGATATTGTACTCACTAGAACCCATGATGACACTCTGACATACCCACCATCACATATTTCCCACGACTGTGATACAATCCATTGTATATCCCAACAGTGGTACTGTAGGGATATGCATCTAATGCACATGCCACAGGCACAGTTGGGTGCTGCATTGTCATGCCTCACCAGTGGGCAGCAACAACAATATACATACTACTGTGTGGCAATGTGTATTATAACAGGAGTATGTGGCCTCAGAATGCTGTAGCCTATATACAGACATGCACACATACACACACTTGCCAGAACTCAATGGGCATCCCATGCCTATCGTCCCATTTGTACAGCACTGGTGTGCTGGTACTGCAAGGCTCATGTAGCCATTAGGGAGAGGAGTGTAACAAGGTAAATGTAATGTTTGATACAGAAGCAGCCACATCTTACTATTGCAATAGGCGTTGTGGTGGTTGTGAAGGCCCTCATGGTATTCCCAACTACAGGTGTACTAACAAACAGACACTGCTGTCCTCAGTAATGTACACATACACATGTGTCAGTACTGGGGTGCATCGCTCTAGGTGGTGATAGGTTTGTACCTGGCTATTGTCCATTGAGAGATGGGTAGTGTAGGGGATGTGTGTGCAGTGGTATCATGCCACCTGCCATGTGCCAGCAGGCAATCTATCGATGGATACCACTGTGGTGACCCTCAGGGTGAGAGTGACATGCATAAGCCAATCCTCTGGGTGCCTCCTGCAAATGGCCGCTGAGGTGATCCAGTTGACATGTATGCAACATGTATTACAACACATTGTTAGTGTCTGTGATGGAGACCTGTACCCAAGCATGTTTTGTTGACTGTGGTATTGTAGTGGAGGTACCCATGGCATGTGATTCATACAGGGTGTTGTCTCCTATATGTGGCAGTTATAACACAGCTGGGCAGACATGTCAGTGTCAGTCAAGCATAGGTTGCCTGTACGTATCCAATCTGGATACCTGCCATCTGCACATCTGTACAGGGACTGGCAGACATCAGCTTTGCAAGTAGCTATGCAGTAGGATGAATGTGCCAACAGATAGACGTTTGACAACAATATGTATGCCACTACTACATGTTGGAAGCCCTGACTGACATGTGCTGTACAGACGGTAGTCTACAGTTACATTCCACATGTCAGATCATTACCAGTAGGGGATATATACTGTGACACAGCTCACACACCAGGAATACAACAGTGAGGCTTCAGAGTCCAGCTATACCAGCAGGTGTGCTTGTTGTCAGTACTACATTTAGCACTCTACTCTAGACTGGGAAAGTACTGTCAACAGTAGTACCTCCATGATACACTACATGCCAGTGTGACAGCACATAACCTGGGTTACTACTACCCTTGTATGTAACACATTCACATGGATAACAGTGCTCTACAGGTCTGGTATACTTGTGTGTCCCAGACATGGCACTCACACCCCTTGCTACTGTAATGACAGCACATAGATACATGTATTGTACATGGCATTACATACAGTTATCACAGATGTCATTACCCTGTGTTATCAGACTGGGATGTGAGCACTGGCTACCAGGGTTGAGACATGCTTAGCACGTGTCAGCATTGCTGCAATTTAACAGCTAAGCAGATTTGTGCACTGGTAAGCAAAGCCTACATGGTGTAAGCGCCCATACGTTTAACTGTAGCTTAGAACCGCTTAGCTTCACCAAACCCACGCAAATGCACTTAAAGCTGCTCAAAACTGCCTTAACCACTCTGTATCCAGCAGCCCGTGTTCTGCCCAGCAACAAAATAAACAGCCCTTGCAGGTATTGAACCCAGGACACTGTACACTATAGTCACAGCAGTTAACCACTACACCATGACAGCTGTAAAACAAGTGTTGTTTTTCCAATATATCTGTCACTACACATATTGAATAGGATTGAACAACTGCTTTGACTTCCACAATTGTGTAGTACTTGTTATTGATATTATTGTTGCATCACATTTGTTGTTATATCTAAATATACACATATTAGATACATATGGTGAGATACATCTGGGAAGGTATACACAACCGTGATGTTTACACTTGATAGGAATATGGATATACACATATACATATATTGATATATGTCTACATGTACATACACATATATATTCATACATATGTATGTCTACACATCTGTATAGTGCATCATATATATGGCCATTTGTAGATCTCTTTGTATATATGCACACCTCTCTCTCTCTCTCTATATATATATATATATATATATATATATATATATATATATATATATATATATATATATATATATATATATATATATATATATATATAGATATATATAGATATATATGTATGCACATTCTATGTGTACAGATATACCTATGTATGTTGATATATATGTAGATATCTATAACTATATGTGCATACCTATCTAATCAGATATACCTATTTATGTTGCTATATATATATAGATATCCATAACTATATGTGCATATGTATCTATATATCTGTATATGTGTAGACATATATTGCTGTGTATATGTATATATTTGAGTGTTTATATATATATATATATATATATATATATATATATATATATATCTATATATATATGTAGATATATATATATATATATATATATATATATATATATATATATCTGCATACATATATATATATATATATATATATATATATATATATATATATATATATATATATATATATATATATATATATATATATATATATATATATGTATATATATACATATATGTTTACCATATGTCCAGAATATGGAGTGGAGTCCTACCTCAGCACCAAATAGTCCCAACCTCTTAGTGCAAGTAGATGTCATGTATGTACTGCAGCTATATATGTAGACTGTTGCTACTATAACAGGGGTTGTCTTAACAGACATGTGTGTGAAGGCCACATCTGCTTTTGACATGTGCGCCATTGGCTACTGACAGACATCCTAAGGACATCATAGTACAGTACCACTGCTAGTACAGTAATGATCCTGTGGACTACAGCAGAAATATGACCTATATATGGACAGTCTGACACACTCCGGACAGTCCAGAAGTGTACACAAATCACCTTTATGTGAGACAAGTGGACCACTTCTCACAATGTGGATGTTAATAGCCATGTACATGGGTATATCATGTAAGTACTGGACTATGTATGCCCACGCAGTTTATGCATTCACGCATGCCAGTCTGTCTTGACACATAATACCTGGTGGTGCAGAGGTCACATGGCCTCATACTACCCAGTAGTTAGTGACATACATCTGTACAGAATCCCACTGCTTTGTCAGAAATACACAACAGTTATGGTGGCCTGGCAACAGTATTTCTTGCAAATAACTGGACATAACAGCCCATTGGGTAATTACACTAGGCTGCTTGGCATGTCACAAAGCACTGTGCAAACTACAGGCAGACTGCCACAACACTGGACTACATTTTGTATCAGGGAATACACATGTACCTGCAATTATAGCAGGTTCCACACGCATATCACAGCAAAGAGTAACAGACAACTGTGAGAAAGTGCATACCCACAACCAGTGTGAACACAGTCACAGCCACATATGGTATGCAAGAGTAATATGACACTATATGGACTGTCTGTTAAACACCATCCTCATATGTGATACTCACTAACCCTACATACACTGGGTCATGACACAGTGCGGTCTGATGCCTGGTCTGATGCCTGTCTGTGGTATGGAACACGTGTGCATCTGGCCCTACAGACATGTGAGCCAATAGGGTACCATACACTGGAGCAGCATGTAGCATCAGATAGAACAGGACCAAGAACAATGGCCTCTACCACAGTCTGTGCACAGCTGAAGGTAAGTATGCACAATACACATACTGTCGACAATCATCATAAGTACACAGACCCCAGTACTGTACACACAACTGCAGAATGCCCAAGTTATGTCCTCAGAAACAACTCCTACTATACATAACATGTCTAGCAGTCCGATATCTGACTGGCTTGTTATCAGGTATGATGTTAATAAATAATGGTGTACAGAACATATGCACCTCTTACTGCATGACATATGTACAAAGGATGACAGACTTGTGGCTGGATCTACAAACACTGGCCCAATATTGGCATGTTGCTGTGATAACCTCATACATTTACTGTCGTACCAGGGTTTGTTGTGACATATGTCCTATGAGGGATATGAAGTCAGTAACTCTCATGGCTGTCACCCATACCTCCCAACTGTACCGCATTCTTTGGTTTTTACAGGGTTTGGGGCTCCAAATAATGGGGTGCCAGGATGCCTAAGTGGCACCCCCTAATTACTGAATTTACCGGCTATATCTTTTGAAAAAAAAATTTCCGGGTTTTGGAGCTGACGTCATCACATGTGCAATGATGTCAGCTCCGTGAAACAGCCAGCGAGCCTATCAGAATGCTTAATAATTCATTCAGCTGAAACAACATGCGTTAGCATGCCATGCATTCATTTCCAGAAATGGAGTCACGAGTGAATGGAACTCAATTAGCTACTGTTTTCTGAGAATGGAACAAGCCTGGCTTCTGCAGAGAGAACAGAACAAGTCAAGAGACTGCAAGTTTAGCCAAGGATGGAAGAAACTGTTTCCCGAGAACTAAAAAAATGTGCCTTCATTTCCAGCCTGCCCTGAGTTTGGTAAGCTGCTGAACTACTCCTTAGCTGGATAAGCTACTGAACTCTAGTGTGTGTGTGTGTGTGTGTGTGTGTGTGTTAAAAGCTCCTGGATAATATTTTGAGTTAAATGCACTCTAGTCAAAAATAGCATTTCAGCACATCCTTAAGCCTCAGAAGTGCGTGGACTGCTTTCATAAGACAAACAACTGCACTATGAGTAGAACAGTAATTCTGCTTGGAAGCTGTTTATTTTCCTGTTTTAGTCTTTGCTGTTTGAATATGTTTTCTTTTAAGGTTATAGTTTATAAGGTCATTTCTAATGGGTTCAGTAGTAAAATGCATATTTTGTAACAGATGGGTCTAATACTTACTTTTCAAAGTTCCTTAACAGTAATACATGGTAACCGCATTCGTGATTTAAACACCAAGTGCAGATCAGCTTTTAAAGTCTGTCATCTAGTGGACATTTTCTGAACCTACTTAGTCGTGTTTTCCAGTTTCTATACTTTATGATTAACAAGTCTTTTAGATTTGAAGTTTGGCCATGTATATTGTGTTTGTGAAGCATGTTCTTATCTCTCACCGGTGTGCAGAATCCTTTAGCGTAGCGCACGCAAGGCTAATTTTTAAAACTATCCAAAGGAAACTATTGGGTGTAAGCAGCAAGACAGCTCGCTCATGCTGGAAGGGGAGGATGGAGGGAAACCAAGCTTGCTAAAGCAAGAGCATCAATGTGGCTTGGCGAGCTGCAGAGATTTGTAAGGCCGAAAGAGTGCTATAAGGGGTTGGGTGCTGAAAACTGACTGGAGAAGGGGGATCTGGTGGGGCTTAGTGTTCTGTTTGCTGGTATCATGTTATGAGAGGTAGAGTGGAGAGGCTGCACATTTTGATTCAGTTATTGTCCAGGACCAGGATTCTGTTGTATGTTCCTAGGGTTCCGGTCTTAACTTCCTTTAGCTAGACTTCCAACTTGCATGAACTTTGCTGTTTTTCTTGTATGTTGAACTTTATCACTCTTTAGTATGTTGATTTAATAGGGATAGTTATTGAAACTGAACAAGTGATCTTTTTAACCATCAGAATCTGAGACCATATATATTTTTCTGCATATATCTGTTTATACTGCTGTTGATGGGAATGTGTGAAGGACCAAACGTTAAAGTGGAAGACATTGACTGTTTGCAATCCACTTGTTTAATCATAACATGCACTGCTGTACTTCTTGTTTTATCTATTTAAATAATTACTTGCTGGTTGTGAGTACATTCACTCAGTCAGAACTAGCACTCCTTGACAGCAGTCTTAAAAATGTATTTACCTAAAGTATTGGGAGTTTGGGACTTGTGCTTGTGCCCATCTCTGGAGCTTGCTTGTACTGTTAACTCACAACATTTTCAGGCACAGGTTGCCATAGTTTGAAATTAGTCATCGTTTTGTTTGTAGTGAAGTATGTTAAAGTAGGTCATTGACATCTAGTAGGGCATGTTGTCTTGTGTTGTTTACCTTTTCACTCCACTCTTTCCAATATTTTTCTCTTGTACTTAACCATGTCCTGTTTCTACCAGTCATACATTTTATAGCTATGTTTTTGGAAATAATATGGTCTTCAGTAAATTAATGAGTCAGTATATTAAATAGTAATGTTCATATTTTCTTAAAAATGGCCACAATTTGTGTGTGTGTGGAAGTTGACTTATGATGGAAATATTCTGACTTGGGTAGTCTTGTCATTACTGGTTCATGCATTTTGTTTCATTGCCTACAGGAAAAATGTTTAAACAATAAATTTAAAATGCACTCTCTGTCTAACGTGTGCTGTATTATACAAGGAATATAATTTAATAAAGTCAGGAAGGTTTATCAAAGAACACATGCATGTTTCTTTTGTGTGCAAGGGGCCAATGAATGATTTGAAAACAGCTTAAAGGTAATCTCTAGCCACCACTGGCCATCAGATGCATTTTCTTTGGATGTGGTGTGGGTTTCAATGCTGTTTCCATGAATGTGAGTTTCAAGGGCAGAGAAGTTTTAATGCTTAGTCTATTTTCATTGAGACAATATTTCTTTGTTTAGCAGATGTCTATTTGTGTTTGTGCATTGCGCTATAAAATGTAAATATAAAATCCAAATCATTGTAAAAGTAAAGCAGTATGCACATTAGTGGTTATGGTAAATGGGGCAAAATAGCCAGGTAATGACACATTAGAATGGCTGCAGGGGGCTGGTGCCATATTTTGGTTGCCCTACTCCTCAGTTTGATTGAAAGCTTGTATCCCACAATTCCATTGGAGTGGGTGGGGTTGCATACTTATGTATGCAAATTTTATGTTAATCAAAATACAGATTTGTACCTATTTTTCATGGGCCTTGTCCAGATTTTTGATGTTTCCAGGTTGAGAGGTATGCTGTCACCGTGTAATGACTGCAATCCTCACACTATGCTTCTGAAGTTCTCAGATAGATGTTCTGTGAGAAACACAAGAAAAAAAAAGGCTCCACACACACTTCCCAGTCTGCAGATAACCCTACAGATGGGAGTTTCCTCAAACACATAACACTGTCATGACAGGTATTAAATCATGTAGACCAGCCATATACATGCACACCCTGTTAAACCATCATTGCTCCAAATGCAGAAGAGCAACAATTAAATTCTGTAGTCATGTCTGACACATCCCCCTCCTGCCTGTTGGCCTGTTTCCACAGTGCAAGTTGTTAGAGGTAAATCCCAATACCATCTGTGATGCTTTTTGCCAAACACCAAATTTAGGTCCTGCTCACAGTGAATGAAAAGGCCCAACACCAACATGATGTTCCTAGATATTGGAGTGTGTTTCCATGAAGTTGGCTATGGGAATGTTACCACAGCTGTTCCACATGCAGTCAGCTAGAGGGGGACTGCAATCCATGCAGAGGCCATCAGCTGATCATGAGCATCACTTACAAAACACAAGCTGCTGCCTAAGCAAAGCAGGTGTACTTCCCCACATCCACCAGAGAGGGAGTGAGAGAGACAGACAGATACAAAGTAAGTCAGGGAAGGGGTGGGAGAGTAAAACATAAGCATGTTTGTGTCACACACCTACCAGTATGGGGTTTCAAACCCCTGACTGTCTATGTATTGCTATCACATCTATGCAGTTATTGCATGCACCACATAGCTTACATGCTGGGGAGTTGTCCAAAGGTAAATTTGATGGTGAGTGACATCTGCAACAGTGATATAGTAGTGATAAGGTAGGTGTAGTACACGTGCCTGTCCACATGAACAGGTGTCAACATCAACACAACCACACTCTCTCAGGGACTCACACACATTGACATACTTGGCAGGGTCAGGAATAGACTTCTTAACTAGCTCGTTTGCCACAGAACAGTAATGCACAGGTATCATATGCACCACAGGGGTTATCTGGATGTTATATAAGCAAAGGGTATGTGAAGGTGGCTGACATCAGACAGCATGCTTCAGTAGGCCAATGGGAGTTGTAGTGAGTGTGAATGTGATCAAAAGCATCATACTCCACACACACAGACACGGGGTGTCACTACTGACATGAATGGGTGCATTACTTCACTGTTGTGTAGTGGTTGACTGTACCAGAAAGCTGTACAAGGCTAGGTGAAGGGTATACCTTGGCATCAGGCCACATGACAATGGTCTGCACTGTGGCTCAGTGGTGTAGTGTCTGGATTGGCCCACACAGGTGGGTATTGTATTCACCATCTAGTCACCTGGGTTACTATTGTGTGTGGCCAGTGCTGTGCAATGATTGCCATGTATGTGTTCTATAGTCCATGACATGGACAGTGTCTGGGATGTGCACACATTCCACATGCATGTCCAGTGACATGTGGAACTGCACCTAGGGTGTCTGGCCCATGTTATGTACACAGATTGTTATCATCAGATGTGCCAGACCTGGCCTCATGTGGCGGGAACTGGTAATGGACACCAGGTTGACCCTGCACCTACATTGATAGCATGATACAGGTATTGTCTGGTGTCAGTGGCATCTGTCCATACAGGGCATGTGGTGCATGGTATGTCCTTTGTGGGTCACATTTGATGGCACCACAGTTATTGCAGGCATTCAGTGGGGAACATAGTGAAGGCATACTGTCTGCAATTATGTTCCTATTGTAGTGATAGGACAGGGTGCTATGCCATCTATAGTCCACTGAAATCATACCATGGTTATTATCTGTGGGCAATATGCAGGCTACTGCCAACAAAGCGGTTATTGCCTAGGCAAGTGTGTTTGTGTATGAGACATGGGTTGAGAGTTTTCTCTGGGTAATACAAGGGTTGCTTACTTTGTTCACCAGGTCTTGATGTCACATATAGGTGTATGGATTGGTACCCTAGCCTCTCGGCTATTTGACATCTGTTATCCTTGTAAGATGGACATTGTGACATATAATAGGCCCACCATATAAGAAATTTGCAAAACCTGCTCTACAATGAGTACAGTTGTTACATACTCACAGCCACCTCCCCACAGGATACAAATGACAAACACAGACATACACACACACACTTGCCATGTCTGGGATTAGAACTCCTACCTAACTAGTTTATCAAACTACAGCATTACACAGTTATAGGATGCACCATGGGGATTATTGGGCTACTCCTTCCCCAAAGGTGTATTTCACTGGGAATGACATCAGCAGGCTTGCCAAAGAAGGACAATGGAAGTTGTAGTGACTGTGAATGGCCTCAAAAGCATTGCCCCCTATACAGACAAACACACACACAAACATCCACACTTTCTATGTCGGGGAATAGAACTCCTACTGACTTATTATATCACACGACAGTATTACACTGTTATAAGGCGCACCATGGAGATTACTGGGCTACTCATTCCCCAAAGTTGTATTTCACTGGGAATGACATCAGCATGCGTGCCAAAGAAGGCCAATGGAAGTTGTATTGACTATGAATGGCCTCAAAAGCATTGCACTCCTACACAGGCAAACACACAAACATCCACACCTGCCATGTCTGGGAATACAACTCCTACTGCACTTATGTATCACATTACAGCATTATGCTGTTATAGGACACACCGCAGAGATCACTGGACTGCTTCTTCAACAAAGGTGTATTTCACTGGGAAAGACATCAGCAGGCTTGCCAAAGAAGGCCAATGGAGGTTGCATTGAGTGTGAATGGCCTCAAAAGCATTGCTCCCTACACAGACAAACACACAAACACACACACACACACACACGAACATCCACACCTGTTTAGGGATCAATGCTTTTTAGGCTAGTCACACTCATTACAATTCAAATGCCTTACTTAGGCAAGCCTGCTAATGTCATTCACTTTGAAATACACCTTTGGGGAAAAAGTAGCCCAGTAATCTCTGTGGCACATCCTATAACTGTGTAATGCTGTAGTGTCTGGGAATAGAACCCATACCGAACTATTATATCACACTACAGCATTATGCTGTTATAGGACACATCACAGAGATTACTTGACTACTTCTTACCCAAAGGTGTATTTCACTGGGAATGACATCAGCACACTTTCCAAAGAAGGCCAATAGAGGTTGCATTGACTGTGAATGGCTCCAAAAGCTTTGCTTCCCACACAGACAAACAAATATCTACACTTGCCATGTCTGGGAATAGAACCCCTACAGAACTACTATAATACACTACAACATTACGCTGTTATAGGATGCACCACAGAGAGTTCTGGGCTACACCTTCCCCAAAGATGTATTTCAAAGTGAATAACATCAGCAGGCTTACCAAAATAGGACATTTGAATTGTAGTGAGTGTGACTAGCCTAAAAAGCATTGCTCCCTACACAGACAGACACACACACACATGCAATTGCCATGTCTGGGATTAGAACTCCTACCTTACTAGTTTATCACACTATAGTATTATGCAGTTAAATGATGCACCACAGAGATTACTGGACTACTTCTTCCCCAAAGGTGTATTTCAAAGTTAATGACATCAGCAGGCTTGCCAAAGTAGGGCATTTGAATTGTAATGGGTATGACTAGCCTAAAAAGCATTGCTCCCTACACAGACAAACAAACACACACACAGTTGCCATGTCTGGGATTAGAATTCCTACCTAACTACTTCAGCACACTACAGCATTATACAGTTATAGGATGTGCCACAGAGGTTACTGGACTACTCTTTCTCCAAAGATGTATTTCAAAGTGAATGACATCAGCAGGCTTGCCTAAGTATGGCATTTGAATTGTAGTGAGTGTGACTAGCCTAAAAATCATTAATTCCTACACAGCCACATGTGCTACATCTGGGATTAGAACTCCCAACTAACTAGTTTATTACACTACAGCATTGCCACAGTTATAGGACATGCCACAGACATTACTAGACTATACTTTCCCGAAAGGTGTATTTCACAGTGACTGACATCAGCAGGCTTGCCATCATAGGGCTATGGGGAGGGCAGTGTGTGTGCATGGGCCATAACCCATTCATCTTGAGGTAGACACACCACGCTCAGGCACACACAGGTTTATATTCCGCAGGTACGTGTACACAATTGCTAGATGACTACTGCCTTGTACTGTCATGTTGCACAGTTAGCACTAGCACCACAGAGTCTATAATGCTGAAGGATACCAGAGGCTAATTTCTATGGTGAGTGACATTTACACATCATGTGGTTGTAGCCATTTGGCTGTGTGCTGTGTGGGACAGGCCTCATGGTGGAAGGCTCTTTGTCACTGTCACTCTCTTCCACACATCTATGTATGTGTACATTTGGCATATTATAGTGCATTGTCCTTGGATATATGTGTGTATTCCTATCCAATGTGTGTGCAAAGTATGACTGGTGCATACTGAGGAGTGTATGCACTAACATCTGCAACTGTCAGATATGTGTGGTCCACTATTATTGCCAGATATGGGCTTCATTTCTTTAAGTGTGTGAGCATGCCCAGTATGACCTTTCAGTATTGTGTTGTCTGACATCGCCTTCATTTCTGTAAGTGTTGGAGCATGCCCAGTATGCCCTTCTGTATTGAATGTGTGAATCCATTCCAGGTAGATTGTACTCCAGTGCAGACTTTTGTGTTCTATACCTACAGCTAGCAAACTGTTTCTGCAGGATATCTGCAGCTGAGTTGGCAATATGGGGTCAAACTGGGCAAGGACTAGTGGGTACTGTAGGTAATTCTGCTTTATTGGAAAGGCTCACCCAGACTCTGCTACACTTTGCTGTGAGGGAAAGGTTGGTTTGCTTTTTATATATTGTATTTTGTATTGGTTTATTGCCTTTTTATATTTTGAGTGCTGTGATTTGTTTTCTTTACCTTGTGTTTTGCTTGAGTTCTGCTTTTAACTGCATATTAAAACCTCAAAAGACACCACAGCTCTGTTTCTTGTGAGTAAGCAGAAATTAGAACTGATCAATTAAGGACTCATACATAAGATCACAGCTATACTGCTCAGACAAGCTCCACGTGGGTTCACAGAGTGGTCCTAGCAGCAAGGAACTCGAAAAAGCGACTACCTTCTGGATTTAAGTATATTTAGGTTCATAGGTTCATAGATTAGTACTAAGCTAACTGCCCTTGCGAGCCATTTTAAGCCTAGCCAATTATCCCTTGTGAGACTCAAACCCTACACCTTGTGTTTGTAAGGCAAACACCTTAACCATTAGGCCACCCTCCCAACCCTTTTTTTCACTGGAAATAGCTTCTGTTGCTTACTTTAAACTAGCCTGAACTGTTTTTTTTTTCTGATTACTGCATTTTGTTTTTAAATCTGCACTTAAAGTTACATTTAGTCGAATTTATTCGAAAGTTTGCTTGTTTGTTTGTTTAATTAAACTGTGGAGGCTGCCCACTAAAGTGTGCTAGCCTGTGTAACTAATTTATCACTGTCTCTGCATTTTCTGTGTATTTCTACAAAAAAAAACAAAAAAATAATCCTTGTTTTCCCACCTTTCTTGACTAGTTTAGACCAGTATACAGGCATTGCTGTATTCTGGGCTGTGGTGTAGTTCCTGTGTTCTCCATTACCTTACTTGGATAGAAGGAAGTTTCTTTGCTCACCAGTGGGAGTGGGGAGCCTTGAGCAGCCTACCTGTCCTTGGGGGAAGTGACCTCAGTACAAGAAGCTGTAGTAATTGGTTGTTTGGGACCATTCCTAGCTCTTTTGTAGTTCACTGCTTAAAATCCGCCTTTGCACAGCTTTGCGCGGTCGTGCGCATAGCACAGCACCGGTTAAACAAGGTTAAACTTGGTTAAACAAGGTTAAACATTTTCTGGCTCCGCCAAGTCTGCTCCTCAATTTTTCCCTTAGAACTGTTCTACTTGCAATCTAAACAGCCTATACTCTATCTGAAAAGCTCAGCACTTGCTCCTAAAGCATTTTTATACAGGTAAAGCACTCTTAAACAAAAGAAAGTACTTCATTCACCTAAATTCTGTTGAGTACACATCTCCCTATAGGTCCTTTCTGACTCAGTTACACAGCAATCTTTTTCACTATTTCTAGCATGTCGAAGGGTCAGTTGCTGGCATCCTCTCCTGTTCAGCTGGTGAATCTGGGAATCTTGAGGCAATGTTACAATTGCCTCATGTACACAGACAACCCTCTCCTCCTCCCAACAAATACAAATATATGCGAGAGATGCCACTATATAGCCAAACTGGAGGCTGAGCTCTCTCAATTCAGAAATGGCAAGACCAGTCAGGAGGAGAAGGTAACCACGCACACCACAACCCCAGTCTCACATAGAATTATCACAACAGCAAACCAAACACATAAACACACAAAAACATACTCGGAGGTGCTGATTAAAAATCTACCAAAACAACAGAGGCCTCTAAAGCAGACACCCAAGCAACCACCACCTCAAGACATAGCACATGCAACACATAGTTCACAAAGTCAGTGTGCTAAACAGTCACAGCCCTTAAGGCCAAACAACATGCCAGACACACTCATAATAGGTGACTCCATAGTCAGACACACTGACGTCCCGCTCACCAGACTGAACAAGGAAAGGGTCACAGTATGCTGCCTGTCGGGAGCTAGAATCCGCCACATAACCCAAGCACTCGGGTCACTCCACAGCAAGTACAAATATGACTCAGTCATTGTACATGCCGGTGTGAACGACCTGAAACGTACCTCCATGGACTACATGAAAAGAGACATAGAGGAGCTCTCTGATTATGTAGCCCAGGCCGGTATGACCCTGACCCTGAGCAGCATCTTACCCTCACCAAGAATGATGCCACAGTACAAAGACAAAATGATCAGTTTTAACAATTGGCTTAATTACTGGTGTCATTCTAAGGGGATCCAATGTCTGTCTGCTTGGGATGACATGCTTGACAAGCCACGCTGCTTCGCAAGGGATGGCTTGCACCTGTCACCCCTGGGCTTCCGGATATTAGCCAAGGCTCTTGCCTCCCCCATAGTGCCTTTTTTACGCAAGGCTCAAATGACAATCCTACCTCCCTAGAAAACACAAGTGGAAAAAAACTAAGGGTAATGCTGCTCAATGCCAGAAGTCTAAACCTCAAGATGCACGCCCTCGCAGCCCTCCTCAGCATGGAGAACATCGATGTCTGTGCAGTGACTGAAACCTGGTTCAAGGCTCCTGAGAGCACCCCAGCACTATCAGGTTTTACCTCATATCATGCTTTCCGGCCCCAAAACTTGGACCGAACCACAAAAGGAGGGGGAGTATCTATTTTCATCAAAGATACCCACACCTCCAGGTTAGTGGCAATGCACGAAGAATCAGAGACTATCCAGGTGCAACTAACCATAGGCAAAACTGCCTTACAGTTTGTAGCATGCTACAGACCACCCTCTCAAACTCAGGTACCCCACACAGCCTTCCTGAAGACACTGGAGAGTATGAATGTCTCTCCAAATACCATCATTTTGGGAGACTTCAACTACCCAAACATAGACTGGGAACATTCCTCAAGCCCCAACACCCTAGCCCAAAGGTTCCTAGAATTCATAAACTCAAATGCAATGGAACAACTAGTCACCATTCCCACAAGAGGAGACAATATACTAGACCTGATCATCACAAACATGGGGACAAAATGCTCCACACTGGAAGTATATCCCTCTTTGGTAAGATCAGACCATAAATTAATCTCAATGGAAATCCACATCCTGCCCCCACCCCCTGCACAAAAGACCACAGTGAAGAACTTCTCAAAAGCAAACTTCACACTTCTTAAGATTGAAGTGGTATCCTTCAAGGCCCCTGGGCCAGTGGAAACCACAACCCACACTGCTGAATCCTTTGCAAATGCCTTCTATGGGCACCTTCAAGAATGCATGGATCATGCAATCCCAAATAAAACCAAGACCCATTCCCCCAAAGGCAGGCGCTCGGTCTGGTGGACTCCAGCCATAAACAAACTTTACAACAGGAGGAGGAGGAAGCTACTACATGACAGAGCAAAATCCCTAAAAGGGAAGGCGTCTCTGATCAGTACTAGCAAAAAACTACGATCACTCATAAAATCATCCAAGGCCAACTTTGAGAGAAAAATCGCAAAAGACACAAAAGACAATCACAAAGCCTTCTTTAGCTATGTTAAAAACCTGGGTGGAAACTCCCAGATATGCTCAGAGTTAGTCCAAAATGATACAAAATACACTGAACCCACTGACATTGCCAACATTCTGGCAGACAGGTTCAGTGCAAATTCCCCCCCCCCCCCACAAAAGGTGAAATAACTATCCCAGCAGAGTGTAGCCTCCCTAACATCTCAGATGCCCAGGTGAGAACCGCCCTCTCTAAAGCTAAAAACACAGCATCAATGGGATCGGATGGTGTCCCGGGCTGTGTACTACATGAACTCCAAGAGGAACTAAACTCACACATAAGGCTGCTGTTTAATCTTAGCCTTACTACAGGATACGTACCCAAAGAGTGGCGTATGGCAACAGTGGTCCCACTTCACAAAGGCGGTGCTTCTATGCACCCTGGAAATTACCGCCCCATAAGCTTGACGAGCCTAGTCTGCAAAGCTATGGAGAGGATCATTATGGAACTCATAAACAAAGACATTTGGGACCTACAGACATTGGATCCTACCCAATTTGGCTTTGTCAAGGGCAGATCCTGCCTTTTGAACTTGGTCGACTTTTTTGAAACAGTCACTAGGGCCATTGATGAGGGTAAGGCAGTTCACACAGCCTACCTTGACCTTGCAAAAGCCTTTGACACAATACCCCACTCGGGCATCATAGACAAACTCACCAGCTTAAATGTAAACCCATATGTCACAAGATGGGTTGCAAACTGGCTCAAGGACAGAACCCACAGGGTCAGAGTTGCTGGAGCTATGTCAGACTCAAAGCCAGTCACAAGCGGTGTCCCACAGGGCTCAGTCCTGGGACCCCTCTTGTTCGGCATTTATTTTTCCGAGGTACAGGCAAACATAGGAGGATTGTGGCTGACAAAATTCGCAGATGACTGCAAACTGGGCGCCATAATTGATACTCCAGCGGACACAAACATCCTTCAGAGAGGCCTCATAGAAACGGATAATTGGTGCCAGAGCCATGGCCTTAAGCTGAACGCCAAAAAATGTATCGTCATACCCTTTGGGAAAAACAAGGTACCGACAAATTACCACATAGGTGGTAATCCATTAAGTATGGAAGAGGTAATCAGGGACCTAGGGACCCAGGTTGGCAGTAACCTCTCATTTGACACTCACATTGTCAAAGTGGTTAGGAAGACCTTCTATATTGCCCACCTTATCATGAAGGGTTTCACATCTAGATCAAGAGAGGTCATTGTGCCCCTGTACTCTTCTCTTATCAGGCCAATGATTGAGTACAATGCCCCATTTGGGATGTATCTCACCCGACACCTGCAGCAGTTGGAAAGACCCCAAAAGTTCCTCACCAAGAGGATAAAGGGTCTTAAACATATGTCATATGCTGCCTGACTGAAAAAACTCCAGCTCTATTCAGTCGCATACCGCCTACTCAGAGGTGGTCTGTGCCTGACGTACAAGGCCATGTCCAATCCTGAATTAATGGACATGCTCCACCTCAGAAAATCCAAATCCATCAGAGCCATGAGAACAAGTGACTTAAACCTCAACACAGAAATAAATAGGACATGCTGGAGGGACAGATTCATAATAAAACACAAATACATGCGAGAGATGCAACTATACGGCCAAACTGGAGGCTGAGCTCTCTCAACATAGGACTGGCAAGACCAGACAGGAGGAGAAGGTAACCACACACACTACATACCCAGTCACACATGGTACCATCACAACTTCAAATCATACACATAATCACACAAAGACATACTCGGAGGCTCTGACCAAAAATCTACCAAAACAGCAGAGGCCTCCAAAGCAGACACCCAAACAGCTACCACCTCAGGACCCAACACATGCAACACATAGACCACACAGTCAGAGTGTCAAACAGCCACAGCCCTTAAGGCCAAATACAATGCCAGACACACTAGTCATTGGTGACTCCATAGTCAGGCACACTGACGTCCCGCTCACCAGACTGAGTAAGGAGAAGGTCACAGTAAGCTGCCTGTCGGGCACTAGAATCCGCCACATAATGCAAGCACTCAGGTCTCTCAACAGCAGGTACAAGTACGACTCAGTCATTGTCCATGCTGGTGTCAACGACCTGAGACATACCTCCTTGGACTACATGAAAAGAGACATTGAGGAGCTCTCTGATTATGTAGCCCAGGCAGGTATGACTCTGACCTTGAGCAGTATCCTACCTTCACCTAGAATGATGCCACAATACAGTGATAAGATGATCAGCTTTAATAATTGGCTTAAATTTTGGTGTCATTCAAAGGGGATCCAATGTCTGTCTGCCTGGGATGACATGCTGGACAAGCCACGCTGCTTCACAAGGGACGGCTTGCACCTGTCACCCTGGGCTTCCGGATATTGGCAAAGGCTCTTGCCACCCCCATAGTGCCTTTTTTAGGCAAGGCTCAAATTCTAAACCTACCACCCTAGAACACAAAAGGAAAAAAACTAAGGGTAATGCTGCTCAATGCCAGAAGTCTCAATCTCAAGATGCACGCACTCGAGGCCCTTCTCAGTATGGAGAACATCGATGTCTGTGCTGTGACAGAAACCTGGTTCAAGGCTCCTGAGAGCACCCCAGCACTATCAGGTTTCACCTCATATCATGCGTTCCGGCCCCAAAATCCAGACAACACCAAGAAAGGAGGGGGGGTGTCCATATTCATAAAGGACACACACCTCAAGGTTGGTGGCAATGCACGATGCATCGGAGACCATCCAGGTGCAATTAACCATAGGCAAGACTGCTCTGCAATTTGTAGCATGTTACAGGCCACCCTCTCAAACTCAGGAACCTCACATGGCCTTCCTGAAAACACTGGAGGGGATAAATGTATCGCCAAACACCATCATACTAGGTGATTTCAACTACCCTAATATAGACTGGGAACACTACTCAAGCCCAAACACTCTAGCCCAAAGGTTCCTGGAGTTCATAAACTCAAATGCCATGGGACAACTAGTCACCATCCCCACAAGAGGAGAAAACATACTTGATCTCATCATCACGAACATGGGATCACAATGTTCAACACCGGAAGAATACCCCTCACTGGTGAGATCAGATCATAAACTAATCTCGCTGGAGGTCCTCATCCGCCCCCACCTGAAAAAAGGACCACAGTGAAAAACTTCTCAAAAGCCGACTTCACACTTCTAAAAACTAGTGTGGTCTCCTTTAAGGCCCCTGAGCCAGTGGTAAACATTACTCAAACCGCTGAATCACTTACAAATGCCTTCTACCAGCACCTACAGGACTGCATGGATCAGGCAATCCCAAACAAAACTAAGACTCTTTGTACCAAAGTCAAGCGTCCAGTCTGGTGGACCCCAGCCATAAACAAGCTCTACAACAAAAGGAGGAAGCTACTACAAGATAGAGCAAAATCCTTGAAAGGTAAGACACCTTTGATCATTATAAGTAAAAAACTAAGAGCTCTCATAAAATCATCCAAGGCAAATTTTGAGAGAAAAATCGCTAAGGACTCAAAAGGCAATCATAAGGCCTTCTTTAGCTATGTTAGAAACCTAGGAGGAAACTCCCAGATATGCTCAGAATTAGTTCAAAATGATGTGAAGATTACTGAACCTACACACATTGCCAACATACTGGCTGACAGGTTCAGTGCAAACTTCTCCCCCCCCCAAAAGGAGAGATATCTATACCAGAGGATTGTAGCCCCCCAAACATCTCCAACGCCCAAGTGAGAACTGCTCTCTCCAAGGCAAAAACACAGCATCCATGGGACCGGATGGTGTCCCCGGCTATGTGCTCCATGAACTCAATGAGGAATTAAACCCGCAGTTAGGACAGCTGTTTAATCTTAGCCTCACCTCAGGATACGTACCCAAGGAGTGGCGCACAGCGACTGTGGTCCCACTTCACAAGGGCGGTGCCTCCACCGACCCTGGAAATTACCATCCCATTAGCTTGACAAGCCTTA
Organism: Protopterus annectens; assembly: GCF_019279795.1. Lineage (NCBI taxonomy): Eukaryota > Metazoa > Chordata > Ceratodontiformes > Protopteridae > Protopterus > Protopterus annectens. Next base: position 221,053,961 of record NC_056742.1, on the reverse strand, counting down.
TCTGCAAAGCCATGGAGAGGATCATAATGGAACTCATAAATAAAGACATAGGGAACTTGCAGACTTTGGATCCAACCCAGTTTGGCTTTGTCAAAGGCAGATCATGCCTTTTAAACTTGGTTGACTTTTTCAAAACAGTCACCAAGGCCATTGATGAGGGCAAGCCAGTCCATACAGCCTACCTCAACCTGGCAAAGGCTTTCGACACAATACCCCACTCAGGTATCATCGAAAAACTCATCAGCTTGAATGTAAACTCATACATCACAAGATGGGTTGCAAATTGGCTAAGTGACAGAACCCACAGGGTCAGAGTTGCTGGCGCCATGTCAGACTCAAAGCCTGTCACAAGTGGTGTCCCACAGGGCTCAGTCCTGGGACCACTCTTGTTCGGCATCTACTTTTCTGAAGTACGAGCAAACACAAGAGGGTTATGGCTGACAAAGTTTGCAGATGACTGCAAACTGGGCGCCATAGTCAAAAACACATCTGACACAGATATCCTTCAGAAGGGCCTCACAGAAACGGATAACTGGTGCCAGAGCCATGGCCTAAAGTTAAACGCCAAGAAATGCATAGTCATACCCTTCGGGAAAAACAAGGTTACCCCTAGCTACCATATAGGTGGCAATCCACTGAGCACAGAAGAAGTCATCAGGGATCTGGGGACCCAGGTTGACAGTAACCTTTCGTTTGACACTCATGTTGCCAAAGTAGTTAGGAAAACTTTCTACATTGCCCACCTGATCATGAAGGGATTCACATCTAGATCTAGGGAGGTCATCGTCCCCCTGTACTCATCACTCATTAGACCTATGATCCAGTACAATGCCCCATTCGGAATGTATCTGACCCGACACCTGCAGCAGCTGGAAAGGCCCCAAAAGTTCCTCACCAAAAGGATAAAGGGTCTCAAAAATATGTCTTATGCTGCCCGACTGAAAGAACTCCAGCTCTATTCAGTCGCATATCGCTTGCTCAGAGGTGACCTGTGCCTGACATATAAGGCCATGTCAAACCCTGATTTGATGAATATGCTTCACCTCAAAAAATCTAGATCCCTCAGAACCACAAGGGTGGGAGACTTAAACCTTGACACGGTTATTAATAGAATGTGCTGGAGGGACAGATTCATCACCCAGAGACTCCCTATGCTGTGGAACAAAATCCCAGTACATGTGAGGCAGAGCACCTCGCTGGCCTTGTTCAAGAGGAATCTTGACCAATGGATGGGAGATCGCAGATATAACCCAGGGATTACTTCAGTGTCACTGCTTGACAGAGGCACAGCAAAATAATAGGCATAGTTTTCTTCAAACTAAAGGGGTGGCGAAAGCCACATAACTATGGGCTAGGCTTATAAATGCCCTTGGGCAGATAGCCTAGTATGAATCTATGAACCTATGAACCTATAACCCAGAGGCTCCCTACACTCTGGAACAGAATCCCAGTCCATGTTAGGCAGAGCCCCTCACTGACTCTATTCAAGAGAAATCTCGACGAGTGGATGGGAGATCGTAGGTTTACCCCGGGGGTCATCTCTGTGTCACTACTAGACAGAGGCATAGTAAACTAAACCCTAAAGGGGCGTAGTATTCTCATCCTAAGGGGTGGTGTAAGCCACATACACTCTGGCTAGGCTTATAAATGCCTTAGGGTAGATAGCCTAGTACAAACCTATGAACCTATGAACCTATGAATTGTGTCTGTTTTGCTTCTGCTACAGGGTCCTGGTGTTAGCAGAGATATTCAGACATGTGTAGTGTTATACACTGTGATGTTTTATGTCCTCAAGTGCTGTCAGGTAGACATTTTTGTTCGCAATGATGTCCTGGGGAACAGAGGATGAATGCAGCTGTGTCCAGTATTGTGGTCAAATGCCTACATATTCCTAAAAACTAATGCCATTCTGGAGGGGGAGCTGCAGACACCTGCTGCTGGGTGTGTGTAACCAGTTCAGCACCTTGGTACAGTGGTGGCAGAGGATCCCATACTTGCACATCCATCGATGTGACAGTATGGCCTTATCTTTCTATGGCAATACCTCGCAGCTGTACAGATTCATACAAGTTACCCAGAGGCAGGGGTCATAAGTCAGGACATTACCCCTATTGTGGTGTATGGGCAGGTTTTTAGCCACTCATTTTTGTGTTTGCAGCCACAGATAGTATGTGCACATGGCTGTGTTTCGGACTTCACACATTCCATCCTGGCCATGCTTCCACCCCCCCTCTATTTTTCTATCCTCTTCCATACATTATGCAAACATTCTCTGATACTTTTCCTATAGTTATCACCTCATCACAGCAGTTTATTGGTGTTGGTCCACAGTTCATGCAGTGGGACATGGTGGACATGTTACTGCGGTCTGTCCACATGGCCTTGCATATATGTTCTGTGGACTGTTTTATGTTGTTATTTGGGTGTCCATGACATAACATACACTGGCAGTACAGCTGAGATGCAGGCCTTTGGCAGAGGGCTATAGGCCATTTGGTAGTGATGCAGGCCAGCTGTAGCAGGCCGTTGCATTCTTTCAGTCCTATAGTACCAGGCTGACATATAGTATATTCCCCTGGGGTGACAAGGTAGGTGTACTAGGTGTTCATGCCAATACTTTCTGTCAGTATTGATCAGGTGGTGTGGATGCTGGCAGGGTGATGCTTACAGCTAGGGACACACCTGCATGAGACACCTGCACTGCATGCTGCATTCTTTTGCTATTGCCATTCACTGGTGGGGGTCATATTGTACCCATTTCCAACAGCGGGGATAAGACTGGAGAGGTATCTGTGGGTGGTGGTTGGGTGAGCTGGGTGCATGTGTGCTATGGACACTACTTGCAGCTGACTCATATATAAGCATGGGGCATTCCACTTATGCTGGCTTGTGCAGGGACATCAGCTGTTTCTCAATACATCATTCTTATGACCTTTGTGATCTGCGAGTGTTTGGCCAGATGACATCATTATTTCCTACTACAAGCCCAGCTAATGTGTTGCAAACCTGTATGCACAATTCGTAGGGTATGTCCATTTCATGGTTACACATTATGCACTGTCTTTCTAGGATACTTTCCTCTGTGTACTGCTTGTATATCTGGAAAAACAGTCGTGTCATGTCCATCTTTCAGATGGTGACACATATTACCTCCATACATTTACAATGGCTTACTGCTAGAATGTGTTATACAGGGGAGCATTGTGTTTGGCACTTGCAGTTGTGAGAACTTGGCCCTGTCATCGGCAGTACTGAGCAATGGCCACTAGGTCACACCTCACAATGCATAAATACTGACCACCCTCATACACCTGACTGTTTCTACATTTCTACATAGGATTGGGGGGGCACACCAGACTGTTACTACATTTCTACATAGGATTGGGGGGCACACCAGACTGTTACTACATTTCTACATAGGATTGGGGGACACAGCTGACTGTTACAATGTGTCTACATTGGATTGAGGGCACACTAGACTGTTACTACATTTCTACATAGGATTGGGGGGCACACCTGACTGTCTCTACATTTCTACATAGGATTGGGGGGGGTACACCTGACACTTGTACACATTTGCTATGACTGTACTGGTATGTCAGGTACTCCATTTCATTCTGTATTCTAACCTATCATGCTGACTAGAGGCATATCAGTGTACTACAGGTCTTAGGTTTGATTGACCTAAATAGTTTCTGACTTCTTACCCTTCAGAACTAACATCCCACTGCCTGACCTGATGTAGTCTGTCTGTGTAGGCCTGGGGGGGGTGGTTACCCATAGCCATCATTCAGAGGCCTTAGCACAGCCTTTGTTTGTGTTTGTCTACACCTGTCCCACTGACTGAGACTGTTGTTGGGTATGTGAACCTCCCTGACTGGCATGTGTGTGTCATCTGAACACACATGTGGCCCAGCACATTTCCTGCAGTGGGTTTTGCCACCATGTGTAGTACTGGCTACTATGGTGACACCAGTATTTGTTACAGATCTTATGCTGTCAGTATACATGTCTACTATCTGCTGGCATCCCATTCAGCAACCCGATTCCCTTGCATGCTCACATCCATGCCATGTATACAACTAACAACACGTAATACACCATTCAGCAGTTGGTAAGAAGAGTGACTTACCTTGTTAGTGTGCCAGTATTGATGATGGTGCTGGAGGGATGCCTATGTTGGATGCACATAGTACACTCCGTATACATGGTTGAGCACAGGTAGTATCATGTATGGCATCCCTTTTACTGTATGTGCGAGTGAGAGAGAGGTGTCATTCCCTGGGTCCTTAGTGTGTCAGTGTATGTGCTATGCGTTGCCTCTTTGCCAAGGCCAGGGCATACTGGGCATGCCTCCTTCTGCATACTGGGGCAGGCTCAGGCTGTTCCTCCTCCGAGTCCCTCTGTGCCTGTGCAGGCCTTGGCAATGGTGGGGGCTGAGTGACCCTTCCCCGTGCTGTTCCTGCTGCAGCTGTTTCTGCAGGATCATATTGTGTAGCATGGCACATACGATGACAATTTGAATACATGTAGCTGATGAGTACTGCAAGGCTCCACCGGATGTGTCTAGGCACCGGAACCATGACTTGAGCATCCCAAACACACACTCTATTATAATTATGGAGTTCTGGTTTGGGTGTTTGTGCATTTCAGATGGGTGTCATCAGCCATGGCTCCAGTGTGTAACCAGCATCCCCAACTAGGTGACTGTAAGGGATGTCCCCACTGGCAAATTTCTGGTACAGCTGCATCAGATGACAGATGTGGGAATAGTGATAGCTTTCAGGACAGCTATCACAGACATTCATTATAATGCCCTGGGCATCGCACATGACCTGGCAGTTGATGGAGGGGAAGCCCTTGCAGTTGATGTAGACCCTACCCCGCTCACCGGGTGGTGGTTTGATGCATATGTGCATGCAGTCTATAGCACCCAGTACCTCAGGGTATTCTGCTATTTCATGGAAGAGATGCATATTGTTGGCCAATGCCTCACGAGTGTTGGAGAAATATACGTGCTCACTGGCATGTGCTGACATGGCATCCAGGAACTGGTGAAGTACCCTGGATGCTGATACCTGTGACATCCCCATAATATCCCCAGTTGGTCTTTGGAAGGTACCTTTTGCTAGTATTCTTAGGCCTACACATACCTTGGTATCCACTGGGATGGGTTCACCTCTGTTAATTCTGTGTGTCAGCCGAGGCTGGCACAGCTCAACAATTTGCTGTAGGAGGTCCCTGTTCATCCTATAGTGCTCCACTATCTCCAGCTCATGTAGACCCTGGTAGGTTACCCTGGGTCTGTACTCTTCTCCGTCTCCTTACTGTGGGTTGGTCGACAGCATTCTCATCCTCACCACCCTCAGCCTCTTCCACATGTTGATGTATGATAGCTACTGTAGACCCTATCATCTTGTTGTTTTTGTTTGTTAAAATTTCCCAGCTTGTATACACCAGTGGTGTAGAGTATGTGGGAAAAACCAGAGGGGAAAGGTGTTTGCATGGTTTATAGTAGTGTTCTGGGGTGGGCATGGCTGCTGCCTGTTAAATTGTCTGATTCTTATACATTTCACTTGCCAGCTATTATAGTTCTCCTTGATTACCTTCCTACTACTGTTTTTCTTTCCTATTACCTTCCTTTTTAAGCCCGGGGGTGCGCCACGCAAACACACTGCTCAAATGTGCACAGAGCTGCTATTGCCTAGTTTACTTTTTTTTCTTTTAAAACCCAGTGCATGGTGCGCTCACTGGCTTAGCCAATGTAAAGAGTGCTAGGCAGCCTCAGACACACCCCCTTGCTTAGCTCTTCTTAGCTTAGGGCAAACCCAAGCCACAGGGTTCCAGTCCACTTACAGTATGCCTGACACCCCCCCCCCTACATTGTCAGTTGGGTGCTGGCTAGCTTTGTGGGGAAATCTGGTATATCATTCCCCTCATTTCCATACGATTACCTGCTAATGCATAGTTACAGGTCCCATACTGAGCCTCTCCCCTGAGCAACCACTATTCACTGGCCATGTTGTCTTCTGCCTGTCATTGAGTATAATGGCAAAATAGTGATTTTGGTTAGGTTCATAGGTTCATAAGTAGGTACTAGGCTATCTGCCTGTAGGCATTTATAAGCCTAGCCAGAATGTGTTGGCTTTCGCCGCCCCATTAGATTAGTTCCCTGTGCCTCTTTCCAGCAAAGCTACTGAAGTGATCCCCGGGGTAAACTTTTTGTTTCCCATCCACTCGTCAAGGTTTCTCTTGAAGAGTGTTAGCAAGGAGCTCTGCCTAATGTAGATTGGAATCTTGTTTCAAAGCATGGGAAGTCTCTGGGACAGGAATCTATCCCTCCAGCATGTCCTATTTATTGTTGTGGTGAGGTTTAGATCCCTAGAGTATGTGGCTCAAGGGGATAAGGTTTTCTTTAGGTGGAGCATGTCCATCAATTCTGGGTTGGACATGGCCTTGTATGTCAGCAGAGATCACCTCTGAGTAGCTGGTATGCGACCAAGTACAGCTGGAGTTTCTTCAATTGAGCTGCATAGGGCATCTGTTTGAGGTCAGTGATCCTCTTAGTGAGGTACTTCTGTGGTCTTTCCAGCTGTTGCAGGTGTCTTGTAAGGTACATCCCAAATGGGGCATTGTACTCTATGATGGGTCTGATGAGTGATGAGTAAAGGGGCACAATGACCTCATTTGATCTGGATGCAAACCCTTTTGTGATTAGGTGGGCCACATAGAAGGATTTTCTAACCACTTTGGCAATGTGATTATCAAAGGAGAGATTACTATCTGCTTGGGTCCCCAGATCCCTTATTACATTTTCCATATTTAGAGGGCTACCACCTATGTGGTAGTTTGTGTGTATTTTATTTTTTTCCAAAGGGGATGACAATGCACTTTTTGGCATTGAGCTTGAGGCCATGATTTTGACACCAGGTATCCATCTTAGTGAGATCCTTTTGGAGGATATCTGCATCAGCTGGAGAGTCAATTATAGCCCCAAGTTTGCAGTCGTCTGCGAACTTGGTCAGCCATATTCCTCCTGTGTTTGCCTATACCTCTGAGATGTATATGCCAAACAGGAGGGGTCCTAGGACTGAGCCCTGGGGAATGCCACTTGTAACCGGTTTAGAGTCAGACCTAGCTCCTGCAACTCTCACCATGTGGGCTCTGTCCATGAGCCAATTGGTAACCCATCTTGTGACATAGGGGTTTATGTTCAGGCTGGTGAGCTTGTCTATCTTGGTGTAGATATATTGAACTATTTCTGAAGAAGTTGGTCTTGGGACTGACGGAAAGCTATACTTTTAAGGCTTAAATAAATTGGTGTTTTTTTACAGAGACTTTTATTTGACTTCGACTATTTGGATTATTATCTGGCTGACAGACTTGCTGCATTGTATGTTGGTTCGTTTCTAGGATTCCTTTTGGGAGCTTCCAGGCCATTTGTTTCTTTTTGTGTGGTTCAGAAGTTTGTTTGAGTTTCCATTTTCCTTGAGCTTGTCTATAATACCAGAATGAGGAATGGTGTCGAAGGCCTTTGGGAGGATAAGGTATGCTGTGTGTACCACCTTTCCCTCCTCTATAGCCTTGGTAATGGGTTCAAAGAAGTCCACCAGGTTTAGGAGGCATGATCTGCCCTTAACAAAGCTGAACTGGGAAGGGTCCAGTGTTTGGAGGTTTCCAATGTCTCTGTTATTGAGTTCCCTGATGATGCGCTCCATAGCCTTGCAGACCAAGCTAGTCAGGCTTATAGGGTGATAATTCCTGGGGTCTGTTGTGGCTCCACCTTTGTGGAATGGTATAACCGTTGCTGTGCACCACTCTATGGGTACATAGCCTGTGGAGAGGCTGAGTTTGAACAGTGTGTTTAGGTGAGGGGTTAGTTTATCTTTGAGCTCATGTAGGATGCAGCCTGGAACACCATCCAGTCCCATTGATGCTGTGTTTTTGGCTTAGGAGAGGGCTGTTTTAACCTGAGTGTCTGTGAGTTCAGGGTCTCTACATTCTTCTGGTATGGTTATGGGCCTTTTTGGGGGTGAGAAGGGGGTGAAGTTTGCACTGAACCTGTATGCCAGGATGTTGGCAATATCAGTTGGTTCAGTGTACTTTGTGCCATTCTGCATTAACTCCAAGCAGATCTGAGCATTGCCACTTAGATTCTTGACATAGCTAAAGAATGCCTTGTGGTTATCTTTGGAGTCCTTGGCAATTTTTCTTTTGAAGCTCACCTTGGGCAATTTTATGAGGGATCATAGTTTCTTGCTGATACTGATTAGGGATGTCTTTCCTTCTTGGAATTTTACTCTTTTCTGTACTAGTTTTCTCCTTCTGTTGTATAGCTTGTTTATGGCAGGGGTCCACCAGACTGGTTTCCTTTTTTTGGAGGAGTGAGTCTTGGTTTTGCTTTGGATAGCATGATCCATGCGTTCTTGTAGGTGCCCATACAATGCATTAGTAAAGGATTTTGCAGCTTGGACAGCGTTATCCTTTAGCATGGGGGCGTTGAAACTTTCCACCTCAGTCTTAAGTAACATGAAGTTTGCTTTTGAAAACTTTTTCATGGTGGTTTCTTTGTCCACATGGTGGTTTCCTTGTCCAGGGGTGGGGGCAGAATGTGGATATCTAAAGTGATTTGTTTATGGTCAGATCTAACCAGTGAGGGATTGACCTCTGGTGTGGAACACTGGTCGCCATGTTGGTGATGACCAGGTCCAATATGTTGTCACCTCTGGGGGGAGTGTTGACCAGTTGATCCAGGGTGTTTGAGTTTGTAAATTCTAGGAAATGTTGGGCAAAGGAGTTAGTACTTGAGTAGTTCTCCCAGTTAATGTTTGGGTAGTTGAAATCACCCAATATTAGGGTGTTTGGTAGGACCTTCATGTTTCCCAGTGTTTCCAGAAACACGGAATGTGGGTCCTGGGACATGGTGGGTGATCTGTAGCAAGCTACAGTTTGAATTGCAGTTTTGCCTATAGTTAGTTGCACGTGGATGATCTCTGAAGCATTGTGCTATGCCACTAACCTGGAGGTGTGGGTATCCTTGATGAATATGGATACTCATCCGCCTTTTGTATTTCGGTCCGGGTTCTGTGGCCGAAATGTATGTTATGGGTTGTAGCCTGGTAGTGCTGGTGTGCTCTCTGGAGCCTTAAACCAGGTTTCTTTTACTGCACATATATCGATTTTCTCCATACTGAGGAGTGCCACAAGTATATGCATTTTGAGGTTTAGACTTCTGACACTGAGTAGCATTACCCTCAGATTTTTGTTACTTGTGCTATTTACGGCAGTGGGTTTGTCTTTTGAACTTTGTCTAAAAAGGTACTATGGGGGTGGCAAGAGCCTTGGCCAGTATTCAAAAGCCTAAAGGTGACAGGTGCAAGCTGTCTCTAGTGAAGTAGCGTGGATTGTTGAGAATGTCATCCCAGGTGGACAGACACTGGATCCCCTTTGAATGTCACCAGAAACTTAGCCAATTGTTGAAATTGATAATTTTTTCTTTATACCGTTGTAACATTCTTGGTGAGGGCATGATGCTACTCAGGGTCAGGGTCATACTGGCCTGGGCTACATGATCAAAGAGTTCTTCCATGTCTCTCTTCATGTAGTCCAGGGTGGTATGGCTCAGGTCATTCACACCAACATGGACAATGACAGAGTCATATTTGTACTTGTTCTGGAGTGACCTGCATGCTTGTGTTATGTGGCGGATCCTGGCACCCGATAGGCAGCTAACAGTAACCTTCTCCTTATTCAGCCTAGTGAGTGGGACATCAGTGTGCCTGACTATAGAGTTACCTATTACTAGTATGTTGGGTATGTTATTTTGCCTTAAGGGCTGTGATTGTGTGGCACGCTGGTTTTGTGAAGTATGTGCTTCATGGTTTGTGTTGGGGGGTGGATGTTGCTTGGATGTCTGCTTTGGAGGTCTCTGTTGCTTTTGCAGATTTTTATTTAGAGCCTCCGAATATGTTTTTGTGTATTTATGTGTGTTTTTTTGCCGGTGCTGGTTTAATGGGCCTATGTGAGACAGGTATCGTGATGCCAGTATTTCCCTTCTCCTCTAGACTGTCTGATCCAGTGTTGGGTTGAGAGAGTTTAGCCTCCAGTTTGACTGTATAATTGCATCTCTCACATGTATTAGTGTTTGGTGGTAGGAGAAGAAGGTTGTCTGTGTACATGAGGCAGTTGTAACATCGCCTCAAAATACCCAGATTCATCACTTGGACTTGAGATCACACCTGAAACTCCCCTTTGGACATGTCTGAATAGGTACAGTGAACTGTTTTACTGAATATCTGGTAAAGGTCAAATAGAGAGGCTTGTCCTTCTGTACAGTATAGGGGGGTCTAGTGCTAGGGTTTATAAGTGCTTGCTATACGTTTTGAGCAAGTGCTGGGCTGAGAAATAAATGGCTTGAGTGCTTCAGTTGAAAGTTTGTCTAGTTCCAAGGGAAAAATTGAAGAGGAGACTTTCTGGAGCTGGAAATAGTTATACCCTAGCTAACCGGCGCTGCCTGGCACGCAAAACCAGGCAAATGTGGTTTTTATAGCAGGGAAATGAAAGCGATAGAAATGAGCCCAAAATGGCCAATAAACTAGGTTTCTGGGCTGAAATCACTCCTCCTTGGACAGATAGGCTGCTCAATGCTCCCCTCTCTCACAGGTGAACAGAGAAACTTCCTTCTATCCAAGTAAGGTATGGGCAAACACAGAGATTTGTAACACAGCCCCAAATTCAGCACTAACCTGAAAACTTAACTATACTAGCTTAGAAAGGTGGGAAACAAGTATGTATATATATATATATATATATATATATATATATATATATATATATATTTTTTTTTTTTTTTTTCAGAAAATAAAACAGATACAATCAATCAGATACAATCAAAAATAAAAACAAAAAAACAAAAAAGGATGCTTATTGTTATATATCTCAGTTCAGAATTGTAGTCAATGCCCCTAGTAATAAAGTAGGAGGAAACACAAATACAGTAAAAACAGATGAATAAAATGCAAATTAATTTCTCTCTCTCTCTCTCTCTATATATATATATATATATATATATATATATATATATATATATAACAATAGAAAATGAACAAACTGATTAAAACAAGTTACCTAATTAACCAGGAAAAGCTCAAAACTGAGCCCTGTTCCAGCAGTCTTCAATCAGACAAGTTCTAACTACACACTCCGGCTACTAAGGTGCAGGGGAACCTTCTTCAAAAATAGATGGCCTGGATCAGTGCTCAAGTTATACAAACAAAGCTAGATTCAGCAGGTCTGAATCTGGCCCTATGCTACAGCAACACGGCACACCAATTTCAGAAAGAAACAGTTCAAATAAGCAGGCACAATAAGCCTGTGACCAGAAATTCCCAGCTCAGAAGGCCAGAATCCAGCCTCTCCTCCCACAAGAATGCAGACCACAAACCTTCTTAATGTAGAATAACTGGTCTGAAGCCCAAGTGCTTAAACCAGAACTAATACGCTTTTAGAATAGCAGACACTGAGCCTTCAATCAGCAATTCCCAGCTTAGAAGGATGTAAGCTACCTGTCCTGCCACAACAGTGCAGACCACAAACCTTCATAATGTAAAACAACCGGTATGAAGTCCAAGTGCTTAAACCAAAAGATTTAGAATAGCAGTTACAATTTAATCAGGCTACTACCAAGCAGTAATAAATGCAGCAAAATAAATAAAATTTATACTTTTAAGAAGAGGCAAAAACAAAATAAAGTAGGAGAAAACACAAATACAGTAAAAGCAGATGAATAAAGTGCAAATTTTTTTTTGTTAGTAAAGTACAAGGAGAGAAGAAGGAAGAACCTAAGTGGGTTGAACTTCTCAAATCTTCTCTCTGTATTAAGTAGAGTGAACACTAGACTCAGAATATTATCTCACTGTATTCGGTTAACTGAGCAAATGAGATGGATTCAGGAGGAGTGGTCAAATGCAGACTTACAGGAAAGGCGGGCAATTCCAGAGCCACCAACACTAATACCAAAACAAGAACACTGCAGAGATAGACACAGCACACACGCTATTCAGTGAAACATACAATTAGGTACCCAAAACAATGAAAAATAGTACTTTTAAAACTGCAAGTTTGTACTTAACTTCATCTTCTAATGCATGTGATTATAGCCAAGCAAGTCTCAGAAGTTGAGCATAAAATTATTTCTCAAACTTTGTGGCTAGCACATAAAGTACAGAGGAATAGCTCTAGGCTAACAGTTAAATATCAGATAAAAAGTGAGAAGACCACCACACCTTCATATAGCAGAGAGAGACACAGCACACACACTATTCAGTGAAACACACAATTATGTACAGAAAAAATGAAAAACAGTACTTTTAAAACTGCAAGTTTCTACTTAACTTCAGCTTCTAATGCAGGTGATTATAGCCAAGCAAGTCTCTCAGAAGCTGAGCACAAAATTGCTTACTTCAAGTTAATATTTTTTGTGCCACTGCCTATGGTTAAACAGCTGAAATCAGCTAAAAAAATAAAAGTTATTTTTTTAACAGTTTTTCCATGCCAATGGCCATATATTTGGCTATTGGCATGCTTTACATGGTATATGCACCCTTTTATTTGGAGAGATCATGGCTCCGTTTTGTAGTCTGCAGAAATGTACTTGCTGATTTTATCATTTCTCCATTCAGTGGTCATTGGTTTTGTTTTTCAGTGTGGCATCATCAGTGTACTAAATGACAGTTGTATCATTATTAACAGTGTAGAAGTCATTAGTAAAATGTTATAGAGTAGAGGGCTCAATACTGAGCCCTGTAGCTATTTGACTATGATGGCAAGAGTGGTATTCATTCTTTCTGCCATTTCCTTCCTGTAATACTGTGGTGGTGGTGCTGTGGTAGCATTGTCACCTCACAGTAAGATGTTGTCCTGTTCGATTCCCAGTTACAGCGTCTTTTATGTGGAGACATGCGTAAATGGGCGCACCTTCGTTGAAGACTGTGCGTCAGAGCTGGCAACTCGGCATGTAAAAATCTACTGCCAATCATTAGTGGACCAGAGTTCCGCTGTGGCAACCCCTAACCAGGAAAAGCCGAAAGACACAACAACAACTATGTTAAAGAGGAAGCTCTGGCACCAGGAGAGGGGTAGTTGTAAAGGCCTAGACAGGATAGTCTTTGGAGAAGAATCTGATGGGATGCTGTCTTGAATGCATTAAATAGTTCAAGAAAAGTAGAAGAAACAATGTTTCCAGAGTCTCTTTGGAGGTTGATATGATTGATGAAATTAAGGAGAGCTGTGGTAGTGTTTTGGTGTGGCCTCAAACCGTGGTGGGAAGTGGAGAAGAAGTTGTTGCCTATAATTGTTTAAGAAGTTGGGAATATATGCACCTTTTAGTGATTTTTGATGATGTTGAGAGTAAGGCTACATGGTGATAATTATATAATTCATTGGAGTGTCTTCTTTTGTGTAAGGGAATAATTAATGGCTTTTTTCAGATAATGGTTTGAGTTTTCTTGCATATATCTGTTTATGATGATATTGAAAGGGTATGCTAAAGGGTTGGCAGGCATTATAACGTATGTCAAAGGGAGTTTGTCAACAGTGAGAATTGTGGATTTTAGCTTATGAAGCAGTTTATATATATATATATATATATATATATATATATATATATATATATATATATATATAAATATATATAATTGGAACTGGGATGATGTATTCAGTGAGGATAGAGGGAATACATGGCTGGTTGTTTATGTGGAAGGTGAATGAGTGTATGAAGCGTGATTTGGGTTTGTTAGAAATAGGTCTGATATGGTTGGTGGCAGTAGAAGTTGATTGCAATAAGTGGCCTTTATTTAACAAACTATTAATGGAGGAGCACAACTGTGTTGGGTTATTGGTGTGATTATCCTGTATTGAAGTCAGGTGAGTATTTTATCAGGCCCAACTGACTTTTGATGCAGTTGTATAATTTTCTGGCATTTTAGAGACAAGTCTAGTTTCTTATACAGTCAATATCTCCAGACTTTATCTCTGGTTCTCATAAGTTGTTTAGTCATTGCTGTAAGCAATGGTGTGGGCTTATATTTAACTATTTTGTGTTATGCGAGGGCTAACTGGTTTAATTTAATGAGAAAGGTGTCACTGAAATATACAACTGCTTCATCTAGCGGGCAAAAGTTAGTAGATGACATTTGCAAGCTTGGCTCCAGATGATTGTCACTGTAGAAGTGACACCATGATCCCATGTGCAAAAATGGGAAAAGGAGGTTGTGGATGGATGGATTTGAAAGCTTCCAGTGTTTCTATGAATGCATCTTTGTTAAGTCAAGCTAGGCTGTGGACTGTGTTAAAGTGGTTGTGTTTTTGAGCGTGAGAGTGCAATCTTTTAAGAAAGTTTAGAAGATGGTTACACATCACATTTGGGAGGATACAAGACAAGATCATTTTACATGGGTTAGATGTGATGGTCCAGTCTAGAATAGAAGATTTATTGCACTGTTTGCTATATCTGTTCAGAGAGGCAATGAGTTGTGTGATGCTGTATAGATTTATGACAGAGGAAGGGATTTGAACAGAAATAGATTGACAATAAATATTTATATCACCTGAATAATGGTTTCTTGGTTGATATGGTGGATAACCAAGAAAGAAGGTCATCTTAAGTTGAGGTGTTCTAAACTGGGGGATTATAAACAATGATGACATGTATTTTTTTATCTTTGATTTTTATGAGGTAGAGAAGTATTTCAGCATTGCTGAAGGAGAATGGATGTTAGTGGACGAAAGCATTTAATCTCATGTACTTTTCGTTTTTACGGCATGTTTGGATATTAAATTTTATATTAAAGGATTCATCTGGCATCATTTTCATTTCCATCTTGAAATGTTTTGTTTTTGATCTTCTGTATAAAAAGATAAATGCTGCATCCTGTATATGAAATGAAAAAATTGTAAATGTATAAATGTTAAAAATTGACACATATAAAAATTTTATACAAGTAAATTAAAAACTTAAAACTTTTCTGCATTTAAACAACAAAATATTAATCTCTCTTTACTTCAATCTAGTGGCTAAAGCACAAAAATGTAGATGGACATAAGTAGAAAAAATAAAGTACAGAAATCTTATCCTATACCAAATATTTCACAATCTAGCCGCTCTCATTTGTAGCACTGAACTTATACTTAAATTCTTACCAAGTCCTGGGCTTCTGTTAGTTCCCAGGATTAATTGTCAGTTCAATTCATGATACACGTTTTTTTCTCCAAAGAACCCCCCCTTAAAATCAAAAGGAAATACTTCTATTATAAAAAAACTTATATTTTGCATTGGGGCAACCTTTCAATTGCTTATATAAACTATTTTTCTTATCCTTAGTTTTTATATCATAGTAATGTTCATAGATTCTTTTCCTTAGGGTTCTTTTTGTTTTACCAATATAGAATGTATTATAGCATTCACAAGTAACCAGTAAACTAACCTCTGATTATTGCAATTAGAACAGGAAGTTCATTTAATAACTTTGTTCCTACTTGTCAGAAAAGCACTTTCTTTATGGGCAATATACATACACTGGGCACACACAACACACTTAAACATTCTTTTATTGCCCTTATTCTTAACCTTACTTTCCACCAGGTCCTTTATATTCTGGACCCTCCTGTAAGGTATATTGAGGGTATTCTTAAAAAACGCATCTAAATAGGAAAACTGAGAACATTTATTCCATTCCTCCCTAACAATCTTAGTAATTACTTTGGCATCCCCATTATAATCTAGGACAAAGGCACCATCCATACTACCAATCTTCTCTTCATTATTTTTACTAACATTTTCACCAGCTTCATCCAAACCTAGTATGGGCTGATATTTATCTTTTCTACCCACTGTAACTTCTACCTGTACACGATCTATTAGTTTCTCTGGGTGTTTCCTTTCAAGAACATAGTCTTCAAATGTCTACTTTCCTGGACAAAATCATCCTCATCCGATATCATTCTACTTATACAAATGCATTATCCTTTCACTATGTTCCTTTTTTGCTTAAAAGGATGGTCACTTGTATAATATAATGAAAGAGTTAGAGAAAGCATTTTTCCTATAAATCTTAGACTTAAACCTCTTGTCCTTAACAACGTAAGTAATATACACATCAAAATAATTCATAACATCTTAATTTATTTCATGGGTGAATCTTAGGAAAGTGGGTAGTTCCATTAATATATGTAACAAATTCCATTAACTTTCCTTTGGAATCTACCCACAAAATACAAATAACATCCAGGAATCACTTGTATAAAACCCAACATATGCTATAATTTGGATTATACATATATTTATTTTCCCGTACATAAAGTATTAGGTTTGCAAAACTGGGGGTACAACTAGCCTCCATAGCTACTCCAGACCACTGTTGGTAAAATTCTCAAAATGGAGAAAAGTATTTTTAACACTAAATTCATAAGGTCTACACAAATCTGAATATCATTCTCTGACATACACTTCCTTTCCCTTAACTCTTCTTCAAACCAAACCATACCTTCATAATGGGGTATACTGGTGAAGAAATTCAACACATCTATGATTACAAAAATAATCTCATTTCTATACACTTCACTTTTAAGACTCATTAATAGGTACCATGAGTCCTTTAAAATATTTTTGTTTCCACCCCACAATTTTTTTTATCTTAAAATCCAAAAATTTTGCATGGGGGTGTATCTTGGACCCATTTGCCGCAAGTATTGGCCTAAGGTGTGGATTTTCCAAATCCTTGTGTACCTTTGCAATATCAAACAAGGTTGGAATAATAGGGCCAGCATTATATAAGTATTCTACAAGCTGTAATGGTTTAACTCTCAAAGAACAAAGTCAATCTTACGATAGGCTAAATTAATCTCATTCTTAGATACTATAGTGTACTTATGAGTGTCATTAAGAATTTCCATCATTTTACCAGTATAAATAATACTATCCATAAGCACTGTCCCACCCCCTTGTATGGCTTCTTCACCCTAAGGTTCCTGTTTCGTTGAACATATCTTAGTAAATTTTTCTCTTCCACATTCAAATTAGACTTAAACTTATTTTCAGTAAGCCTTTTTCTTAGGTGACTCTCAAAAGCATTTCCAGATTAATTAATTTCAGATGTTAAGGGGGGTTGTAGGTGCTTTTCTTGTATAACTCACCACCATCTGTTTCAAGGTGTTCCTAGCAAACAATGCTTCAAAATTCTTCTTCCACAAAAAAAAGATTTAAATCTAGCAATACTTTACTGATGTCACCCTTTCTTCTAGGGATAAATGTAAACCCCTTAGAAAACAATGTAAAATAAACATCAGTGAACTCAGAACTGTAATTATAAATATTGTAGCTATTTTTCACATATTTAACCCCTTATTTAATTATTTGATGGTCACCTGTTATTAATTTCTCCTTCTTCCTCTCCCTCTCCCCCTCTTGGTTCGATAGTAATAATTGGGGAAAATCCGTTTGGATCTCCTCAAGGGGGATATTCTAAAGGGTAATCCAAATGTATTGGCCTATCATTTCTAGAATAATTCTGTTCAACCCCCCCCTTCTCCATTAATCACTTGTCTTTCTAACATTTTGTTCTTTCCTAGTCCATCTCTCTTCAAAAGAAAGTACCTTTTTCAGTATGGAGTATGAGCTCCTTCCCCCATATTCTATATTGTGCCTTTCTGATGTCTTAATTTTCTTTTTTATCATGTTTCAACACTTTTCATCTATACTGTGCATAGCATCATAATACTTTTTCTTTTCTTTATCCAGAGTAAAAAGCAAATCATCCACAATTCAAGTGTTATCCTCATGTATTTTCTTATATAAAAAAAATTGAGTTTTTTTTCATTCTCTTTAATAATAGCTTTAACTATTTGTAGCCCACACTCATCAAATATTCACAAAAGTAAGTGCCCTCCGCTACACTGTTAGGATACTTAAACACTCTTAAGCCTATAGGCATTATACATTTCTTAACAAACTCCCCCAGATTCAGCAAGCTCTACATGGAGTGCAGGAATAGTGCAAGAGCTGCTGCATGCAATATGGCAGTTGAGCGATCCAGGAATTAGCTCCCAGGACGTGCACAAGCACTCCTACATTATTTCTGCAAGGTCACCACTGCTAAATGCTAATTACTACATTTTCTGGTGAAAACCATGCAAATGAGGTGAATTAGCAATCCAGGAAGCAGGCAGGCATTGGTGCAGGAATAGTGTAACCTGCAGAAATGTATTCTGTTACTAACCGAATACATTTCTATGAATTACAAAACGGAGGCATGACAGCTCCAAAGAAAGCATGTATTCAATGTGGTAGGCATGCCAATGGCCAAATATATGGCCATTGGCATAAGAAATAATTGCAAAATTGTAAAAAATAACTTTTATTTTTTTAGCCGATTTAAGCATAGGACAGTGTTGCGCAAACGGGATTGGCCTGAAAATAAGAAAAAAAAAATGGAAATAAGCTTTTAAACCCAAATCAACATTTTGCCATAATAGTCAAAGGCATGCATAAGACAACAATATCAGGGAATAGTGGTTGCTAGGGGGGAAGGCTCAGTGTGAGTGTGGTACCTATGAATTAGCATTCTGTTTTATGCTAATGAGGGTATTGATACTGAATCACAGATTTCCTCTCAGTGTTAGATTGCACCCAACCATGTAGGTGCAGCAACACCATTGTATAAGTATAAGAGGGTTTCTATTAGAACAACGAACGCTTGAAATGTCGAATCTCATATGGTCGACAGCATATGATCGACATTTCAAGAGTTCCAAGGTTAAACATAACGGCGCCATACGGTGCAGAATGGGAGAATTTCCCTTTTTTGCACTGAAGTGTGGTCTCATAGTGGGTATATTTAAGTAGGGGGGGTGTGGGGGTTCAGGGGGGCTTGCCCCACTGCTCGCACCGTTAACGTAAGGTTTTCTTTTTTTTTATATTCTATATTCGATCTTTCAAACTTCGACCATATGTTGTCGAACATATGGGATTCAAAGTTTTGAAAGTTCGACTATATAATATAGACCAATATAAAAGGTAGATGACCTCATAAGGGGGAGTGGCATGCATGCTGTAAGATTATTGGAGCTCTGTGGCCAGTGTTTGCCCTTAGCTAAGCACAGCTAAGGAAGGGGGTGTATGAGGCTGCCTAGAAGTGTTTACATTGCCTAAATGGGTGTGTGCACCACGCACCGGGTTTTAAACAAAAAAAAAAAAAAAAAAAAAAAAAACAGGAAATAGTTGAGTTCACATCTGAGCACTAGGTATGCGCAGAGTGCCTTGGGGCTTAAACGGGAAGGCGATGAGAAGGGAAAACAGCAGTAGGAAGGCAATCCAGAACTAGCATGGCTGGCAGGTGAAATGTATCAGAATCAGCCAATTACACATGGAACATCCTAGCACAAAACTATAAACTATGCAAACACCTTCCAGTCTGTTTTTTCCCCAGAAACTCTACATCTGGAAATTTTACCTGAGAAAACTAACAAATTAGGTGCTGCTGTTGCTCTCATACATCAATATGTGCAAGAGGCTGAGGGTGGTGAGGTTGTGAATGCTGACTACCAAAACACAATGAGGAGAAGGAGAAGAGTGTACAGACCCAGGGTTACCTACCAGGGCTACATGAGCTGGAGATAGGCGAGTGCTATAGGGTGTACAGGGACATTCTACAACAAATTGTTGAGCTGTTCTGGCCATGCCTCACACACAGAACCAACAGAGCGGAACCCATCGCTGTGGATACCAAGGTATGTATAGGCTTAAAAATACTAGCCACAGGTACCTAACAAAGTGCGACTGTGGATATCATGCAGATCTCACAGGCATTAGCATCAAGGTTACTCCACCAGTTCCTGGATGCCATATCAGTACATGCCAGTGAGGACATACATTTCCTCAACACCCGTGAGGTGTTGACCAGCAATATGCATCTCTTCCACCAAGTAGCAGAATACCCTGAGGTAGGGGGTGCTATAGACTGTATGCACATACACATGAAAGAACCACCCTGCAAGCAAGGTAGGGTCTACATAAACTGCAAGGGCTTCCCCTCCATCAACTGTCAGGTCATGTTCGATGTCCAGAGCATTATCTTGAATGTGTGTTGTGCTGGCAACCATGGAAGATATCATGACTCTCACATCTGGCATATGGCACCTGTACCAGATATTTGCCAGTGGGGACATCCCATATGGCCACCTAGTGGGGGATGCTGGTTACCCACTGGAGCAGTGGCTGATGAACCCATCAGAAATGCACACACACCTGAACAAGAACTTCATAATGAGGCACACACGCAAACCAGAATCATAATAGAGCATGTGTTTGGGATGCTCAAGTCATGGTTCTACTGCATAGACATATCCGACGGAGCCTTGCTGTACCCTCCAGCTACATGTACACAAATTCTCATAGTACGTGCCATGCTACACAATATGATCCTACGGAAACAGCTGCTGCAGGAGCAGCATGGGGCAAGGCCACATAGCCCCCCACCATTGCCAAGGCCATCACAGGCACAGAGGGACTCAGATGAGGAACAACTTGAACCTGTCCATGTAGGCAGAAGGAGGCATGCCCAATATGCCCAGGCTTTAGCAAAGAGGTAACACATAGCACATACACTGACACAGTAGGGACCCAGGGAATGACACCTCTCTCTAACTCGCACATACATTAAAAGGATGCCAAACATGACACTACCTGTGCTTTACATGTATAGGGAGTATACTATGTGCATCCAACATAGTCAGCCCTCTAGCACCGTCCTCAATACTGGCACAGCCACAAGGTAAGTCACTCTTCCTATTAATTGCTGAATGGGGTAGTATGTTCTGATAGTTATATCTATGGTATGGACGTGAGCATGCAAGGGAATTGGGTGGCTGAATGGGATGGCAGCAGATAGTGGACATCTATATGGGCAGCATAAAATCCATAACAAATACTGGTGTCAACATAACAGGCAGTACTAGACAAGGTGACAAATCCCACTGCAGTACATGTGGTGGCCCAAATGTGTGTCCATAGGAAACACACATGCTTGTCAGTGAGGCTCACATACCCAACACCAGCCTTAGCCAGCAAGATAGGTGTAGATGACCATAAAGAAAGGCTGGGCTAAGGCCTACAATTGATGGCAATGGTGAACAGCCCCGCCTCCAGACCAACACAGAAAGACTACAACAGGCCTGACAGTTATATGTTAGTTCTGTAGGGTAAGAAGTCTGAAAATGAAATGTAGGTCAATAAAACCTAAGATCTGTACTCTACTGATATGCCTCCAGTCTGCATGATAGGTCAGAATACAAAATGAAATGGAAGCCAACAGAGTACCTGAAATACCAGTACAGTCATAGCAAATGTTTAAAGTCATCAGGTGTGCCCCCACAATCCTATGTAGAAATGCAGTAACATGTAAGTGTGGGTTTAATAACAGTGGAGCACAGATTACCTGAGCTGGCCCAATCTACAGGATAGATTGTTGCATGTATACAATATGCAGGGGTCCGTGTGTTGGGTTGTTGTGTGTTCAATATTGTCTGGAAGTGGTCAGCATGTAGGACATTGAGGGTTGTGTTTCAGTGGCCTATGGCCAGTACTGTTGATGACAGGGCCATGTTCCGACAACTGCTGTGCCAGCCACAATGCGTCTCAGCAATACCCATGTCAGCAGGCATGCCCACCATGTCCTACTGCATGAACTGTGGACCAACTCCTAAATACTGCTCGGATGAAGGGACAACTATAGGGATACTTCTCAGATATTGCTCGCATAATGTTAGGAAGAGGATAGAATAACAGAGTAGGGGGTATAGAAGCATGGACATCATGGAGTGTTTGAAGTATGAAATTCTGATTGTGCCCATACTACCCCTGCATGAAAACCCAGTAATGGGTGGCCACAAACCTGCTCATAAACCACAATGTGAAGGGGAACTGACCAGATATATGAACCCTTCCTCTGGGTAACCTGGGTGAATCTGTATAGCTGAGAGATATGGCCACAGCAGGATATGACCATTCTGTTACGTCAATATATGTATAAAAATGGATCTTCAGTCACCATAGTACCAAGGCACTGGACCATTTACACAGACCCATCTGCAAGTGTCTGCAGCTCCCCCTCCAGAATGGCTTGAGTGTGCAAGAATATGTCGGCTGCAGACCACAATACTGGACACAGCTTCATTCATCTTGTATTTCCCAGGAAATAAATGCGAGCAGATAAGTATATCTGTCAGTAGTTGATGACATAATACATCACAGTGCAAAACAATACATATGTCTGAATATCTCTGCTAACACCAACCGTGTAACACAAGTAGGACAGACACAATAGTTACAGTATCCAACTATCTGTCAACCATTGCAACTCCATATTGTCAACCTATCTACAGATATCCTGCAGAAACAGGTTGTTAGCTGTAGGTTTAGAACACCAAACCCTGGACTGGAGTACAACCTATCTGGAATGGATACACACTCAATACAGAAGGTCATACTGGGCATGCTCCTACACTTAAAAAAATGAAGCCCATGTCTGGCAACACAGTGGACTATACATATCTGTCAGTCACACATGTTTGTGCACACACACCACATTGTACACCATTCATGGTTTGCACACACTTTGGATAGGAATACTCACACATATCCAAGGCCAACACACTATAATATGTCAAATATACACACACAGAGATGTGGGGAAGAAAGAGACATACAGTGACAGAGAGATTTCCATTATGAGGCCTGTTCCACCCACCACACATCCAATTGGCAGATATCACATGATGTGCTGATGTCATTCACTGTAGACATTGCTTTTGGTAGCCCTCAGCCCTATATTGTCTATGGTGCTTGTGATAACTGTGTAACACAATAGTAGAAATTAGTATTCATCAAGCATTTGTATATCCAGTCCTGTCAAATGTAAAGTTGAGTGTGACTGAGTGTGTGTGTGTGTGTTTCCAGAGGAATGGTTTATGGCCCATTCACACACACTGCACTTCCCATTGGCTATGATAGCACTCCTGCTAATGTCAGTCACCTTGAAATAACCCTCTGGCCAAGTCTCAGCTCTATAAGCTGCGTGGCTCTTGTGATATGTGTGTAATACTGTAGTGCAAAAAACTGATTAGTTAAGAGTTCTAGTCTCAGACATGGCAACTGTGTGTGTTTGTGTGAAAGAGGGTGTGTGTCTTTGGTGATACCTGATTTTACGGACACTGACACTTACTACTCTCCCCTGTACCCCTCTTTTAGCACTGGTGCTGATGTTAGTAACCCTCAAAGATACCTTGGCACCATTCTCCAGCACATAAGCTCTGTGGTGCTTGCTATAACTGTGTAATGCTATAGTGTCGCATATGAGTTAGATAGGAGTTCTAATCCCAGACAAGGCAACCGTGTGTGTTTGTATGAGATAGTATGTGTGCTTTTGATGATACCTGATTTTATGGACATTGACACTTACTACTCTCCCCTTACACCCCTTTAGCACTGCAGCTGATTTTAGTCAACTTCAAAGATACCTTGGCAGAGATCTTCAACATGTGAATTCTCTGGTGCATGCCATAAATGCAGAGTAATGTAATAGCAGTAACTGCATAGGTATGGGTTTGAATCTAATCTGTGGCAAGTGTTTCTGTGTGTACACATCTGTACCCCAAATATTTTGGCCCCATTTACAACAAGTACACATCTCAGAGCCTGACTTTAGCAGTCCTGCAGATATCATCCACCTTAGAAACACCTGTTGCCAACCTTCAACTTTGTAAAATCAGTGGTGCATGTGGTAAATGCATAGTGTAATGGTCTGTAAAGATTGTTAGATAGAAGTTTGAGCCTCACCCCTGGTGAATTTGTGTGTAGGATAAAATTATTTTTGGGATCTCTCACCCATTACATCACAATGCCAGTATTTACAAGGGCTGGTTATGTTCCTCACCTTAGAAGTACCTTGCGATAACATCCATCCTATAAGCTCCATGGAATGTGTGACAAAGGCAGTATACTATAATTGTAATACATAGCTAGGTAGGGGTTTAAATCTCAGTACTGACAAATGTGTGTGTGTATCATCAGTATCCTGTGTGGAGGTTGCTGTGATTGTGTAATAAAAGGATCCATTGTGGGGTGGGTTTTGCTAAATTAATATGTTGAGGACCTAGTATATGTCACAATGTCCACCTTACAAGGACAACAGATGGCAAACACCGGAGAGGTCAGTGTAGACAAAGCTAGGCAACAACCACTATATTGGTAGTTCCCTGCATATTGGCTCACAGATAGTAACCACGGTGTGATTGCACTGGACTACATACCTGTTAAACACAACAGTGCCACTGACATCAGAAAGTACTTTGATGTGTTACATCTCCTGACTGAGTGTGTTTTATCCAACAAGTAAAAAGGACATGGCACCCTGTTCCATCCCCTCAGTAGGCAAATAAATTACAGTGGCCCTTTTGCCACGTTCCCCACTGGACACTTGCAACAACTGTAGAGTCTGCAAACATAACCCACAAAGGGAATACTATGCCTTATACACATGCCCTGTATAGACAGATGCCACTAACTCCACTGAATACCCATATCATGCTGTCAACGTAGGTGCAAGCACGACCTCAGTTCCATAGCCAGTTCTCACCAAATGATGTCAGGAATACTACATCAGAAGATAACAATCTGTCCACACAACATGCCCCAGAGACCTCAAGTACACTTCCACACATCAAAGAACATGCGTGTGGGACATGTGCACAACCCAAACACTGTCCATATTATGGAATATAGATCACATACATGGGAAGCAGTGCACATCACTGGCCACCCACAATAGTAACCCAGATGAGTAGATGGTGAATACAATACCCAACCCTGAGGACCACTCCAGGGTCTACACCCCTGAGCCACACTGGGGACTATTGTCATGTGACCTGATGCCAAGGTATTCCATTGGCCTAGCCTTGTAGAGCCTTCAGGCCTATTCACCTACTACACACATGTGAAGCAATGAACCTATGGATTTCAATACTGGCAAATGTGTTTGTGTGTGTGTGTGTGTGTGTGTGTGTGTGTATGTGTGTGTGTGTGTGTGTGTGTGTGTGTGTGTGTGTGTGTGTGTGTGTGTGTGCATGGAGATGAATGATTTTGAGGTTATTCACACTCACTACACCTCCCATTGCCCTACTTTTGCATGCTTGCTTATGTTATTCACCTTGAAATAACCCTTTGGCCATGTTTTAGTCCTATAAAGTCTGTGGCACTTGCAATGACTGCATCATACAGCTGTGTAACAAGCTAGTTAGATAGGAGTTCTAATCCTGATGCTGCCAACTGTGATAATATGTGTGTTTGTGTGAGAGAGTGTGTGTGTGTGTGTCTTTGTTGATTTTGTGAACATTCACACATACTACACTTCCCTTATCCCTCCTTTGGCAATGCTGCTGATGTCACTCACCTTCAAAGATACCTTTGGACAACTCTCCAACAAGCAAGATCTGTGGCATGTGCAATAGCTGCATAATACTGTAAAAGCAATACATGGCCAGGTAGGGGTACAAAAATCAGTGCTGATGAGTGTGTGTGTCATCAGTATCCTGTGTGGATGTTGGGGTGATTGTGTAATGACAGGATCCATTGCAGTATGATTTTGCTACATCATTATATTGAAGACGTATATGTTCCAATGTCCACATTACAAAGCCAACAGTTTTCAAACACTGTAGAGGTTGTTGTAGACAATCCACAACCATAAATGTGTAATGCCACGTGCAATTACTATGTGACAGTATGGATTCGTAAACAATATAGGCAACCGTTATAATACCCAGATACCACTCCACCCATGGATCATACACAACCACACTTGCCTCTTACTCCTCACCTTTCTTACTTTCTCTCTGTTTCTCTGTCTCTGTCTCTCTCTCTCTCTCTCTCTCTCTCCCTCCCCCTCTCTCGTTGATGTGGAAAAGTACATCTGTTTTGCATAGGCAGCAGCTTGACTTTTGTAGGTAATGCTCATGATCAGCTGATGGCCTGTGCACGAACTGGAGTCCTCCACTTCCTAATTGCATGTGGAACAGCTGTGGTATCATTCCTATAGCCAATTGCATGGAAGCACAGTCCTATAACTAAGAAATTCATGTGGGCATTGGTCCTTTTCCTTCACTGTGAGCAGGACTTCACGTGGGTGTCTGACAAATGGCATCACAGAGGGTAGTTGGAAATACCTCTTAAAATATACACTGTGGAGACAGGACAACAAACAGGAGGGGGGATGTTGCAGACATGGGGACATAATGTAAGAATTGCTGTTCTACATTTGATGTAATGTTGGTTTAACAGGGTTTGTGTGGATTTGGCTGTTCTACATGATTTAAAGGCTAGCATGACAGTGTTATTGGTTGAGGAAACTCTCACCTGTAGGGCACTCTGCAGACTGGACAGAGTTTTGAGTCTTAGATGTGGTGTGTTACTCACACATTTCTTATCTTTAGAAATGCAGTAGCACAGTCTGACGATTGCATTCAGTACATGGTGACATCCATGTGTGTTACTGACTTCATATCCCATAGAAGAGATGTGTCACAACAAACCCTGTTACACCAGGAATTTTCTCAGTTTATCACAGCAATATGTCAATATTGGCCATGTGTTTGTGCCTCTGCCCCCAGGTCTGTCACCCTTTGTCCATATGTCATGCAGTAAGTGGTGCATATGTGCTGTATATCATTATTTACTGACATCATTTTTGATAAGCCTGTGATATATCAGACTGCTAGACATGTTATGTATAGTAGGCCTTATATTTGAGGACAAAATCTGGACATTCTGTTGTAGTCTGCACAGTAGTGAGGTCTGTGCACTTATGGTGATTGTTGACAGAGTGTCAGTATTGTGTAGCAGTGTATTGTGAATATGTTACTTGGCCTGTGTACAGACTGTGGTAGATGTCAGTGTTCTTGGTCCTGTTCTATCTGATGTTGCATGCTGCTCCAGTTTCTGGTACCCTATCAGCATATATGTTTGTAGGGCCAGACTGAGACATGTCCCATACCACAGTCAGGGTTAGTGTGTGAGTGGCAAATATGAGTATGGTTTTGTTCACACAGTCCATATACTGTACTATTAATTAGGCTTACCATTATGTGACTGTGACTGCATTGAGATTGGTTGTGGGTATGCACTTTCACACTGTGTCTGTTACTCTGTGCTGTTACATGCCTGTAGTGCCTGCTATATTTGCAAGTACATGTGTATTCCCCCATAGGAAATTTGGGTCAGTATTGTGGCAGTCAGCCTGTAGTTTACACAGTGCTTTCTGACATGCCTAGCAGCTTAGTGTATATACCTAGTGATGTTATGTCCAGATATTTGTCAGATGTACTGCTGCCTGGCCACCATGCGTGTTGTGTATTTCTCTAAAAGCAGTGGGATGCTGTGAAGATGTATGTTACTAACTAGCGGGAAGTATGTGGGCTGGGGATCTCTGCTCCTCCAGTTAATATGCGTTAGGGCAGACAGGAGGGTATGAATGCATCAACTGTGTGAGCTTATCTATTCCAGTATTTGTGTGATATCCCCATTTTCATGGCTGTAAACATCCCCTTTTCAGGCTTTGTCCACACGTCTTGCACTAAGGAGTTCTGTGTATACCTCTAGACTGACCAGATTGTTTCAGACTGTCCAAGTTTATTGGTCACATTTCTGCTGTATTCAACAGGATTATTACTGTGATTTGTGTGGTACTTCACTATGATGATTTTATATCTGTCAGTAACTGATGGCGTACATGTCAGTATCAGAAGTGACTTCCTACACATGTCTGTTGACACAACTCCTGTTACTGTAGCAGCATTCTACATTTATAACTGCAATACTTACATTCCATTCCCTTGCACTAAGAGGTTGTGACTTATGATGCTGAGGTATGACTCCACTACATGTTATAGGCATATGTTTATATATATATATATATATATATATATATATATATATATATATATATATGTGTATATATATGTATATATATATATATATATATATATATATATATGTGTGTGTGTGTGTGTGTGTGTGTATGTACATGTAGACATATATCTACATATGAGTATATATATATATATATATATATATATATATATATATATATATATATATATATCCATATCATTATGTGTAAACAAGAGTGTTGTAAATACCTTCTCAGATGTATCCCATCATATTTATCTGATACGTGTATATTTAGATATAAAAACATGACTGATTCAACACTATTTTCACCAACAAGTAGTAATCAATTGTAGTAGTTAAATCAGTGGTTCAATACTATTCAATACGTCTACTGAATGATATATTTGAGCAAGCAACAGACATTTGTACAGCTCAGATGGCTTAGTGGTTAAGTGCTGTGACTATAGTCTAGAGGGTCTTGGGTTCAAGGGCTATTTATTTTGTTGCTAGGCAGAACAAGGACTGTTGGATACAGAGTGCTTAAGGCAATTTTGAGCAGTGTTAAGTGGGTTTGCGCAGGTTTCCATGATGGTAAGCAGTGCTAACGTACAGTTAAACAAAAAGGTGCTTCCACTTTGTAGGCTTTGCTTACCAGTGCGCAAATCTGCTTAGCATTTACATTTAAGCAATGCTTACACGTGCTAGGCATAGCTCAGCCCTGGTAACCAGTGATCACATTCCAGTCTGATAAAATAGCAGGGTAATGACATCTTTAATACGTGTATTTAATTCCATGTACATAACATGCTTCTATGTGCTGTCATTACAGTAGCAAGGGGTGTGAGTATACTCTATGGGACACCTGAGTATACAATGCTAGTACCACATTGTTTTCTCTTTGTATGTGCTTCATACATGGTTTGTATCCCAGGTTATATGCAGTCACACTTGCATGTATTGTATCATTATGTAACTACTTTTAACAGTGTTTTTCCAAGTAAAAGTAGATTGCAGATTGTAGTACTGAAACCATACAGACCTGCATGCAAAGTTGGACTCTGATTTCTGGCTATTGTGTACTTGGTGAGTGAGCTGTATGTTAAGTATATCCTATTGGATATTGATCTGATATGTGGATATTAACTGTAGACTACTATGTGTTTAGGACATGTCATTGAGGGCTGCTGTCATGTAGTAATGGCATACCTATCAGTGTCAGACATCTATCTGTTAAAACATTCATCCTATTGTATAACCTGTTGGCTAGCTAATTTCTGTCTGTCCTCTGTACAGATGTGCAGATGTCAGGTATCCATCTTGGCTACTTACAGGCAATCTCTGATTGACTGACACTGACATGTCAGCCCAGCTGTGTTATGAATGCCACAGCTAGGAAATCCCACCCTGTATGCACCACATGCCATGGATACCTCAACCAGACTACCACAGTCAACAGAACATGCTTAGATACAGGTCTCTAACCCAGACAGTAGCCATGTTATGTAATATATATTGCATACATGTCAATTGGAGCACCGCACTGGCACTCTGCAAGAGAAAACCAGATGATTGCAGGTTGAATTTAACTGTTACCCTGGGGGTCACTCAAGTGGCATCGGTTGATAAATGGCCTGCTGACAAATGTCAGGTGGCATGATACCAGTGTACCCACATGCCCTAGTCTTCTCATCTCTCCATGGACATTAGCTGCACCTATGGACCCCAGTACTGACAACTGTGTCAGTGTGCATTACTGAGTATAACAGTGTCTGTGTGTTTGTAAACTTGTAGTTGACAATACTCTGAGGGCCTTCTCACCCACTACACCCCCATCGCCATACTTAGAAATGGGTGATGTTGTAATTGACGTTAAATGTACCTTGTTATACTCTTTAGCCTTTGGGCAACCTGGAGCTTGCAGTACTAGCATGACACTGCTCTACAAATGGTTAGATAGGCATGGGTTACCCTCTGAGTCATGGCAAGTGTGTGTATGTGTGTGCAAGTGTGGATATTTGTAGGAGGCAGCATTCTGAGGCCACATTCTTCAAATACAATAAACCTCGCCATGTATTATAAGTGATAGTGATGTTACTTACATTAGGAGAGCCATGACAAACCCTCACCCTACTATCCCTATGGCATGCGCAATAAATGCATATCCTGTAGTAGTACTGATTAGATAGAAACGAGATTGTATTGCAGTCCGGGTCAATGTGTGATTGTGGGTGTGTCAAAGCATTATCATGGGTTTCAGTGAGTACAATATGCAATGTTGGGTGTGGGTGCTGGGTATACTGTATTTACACCATGGTACCCCCAGTACACTGTATGAGGACTGTTGTCACCATCAAACATACAGGTAACTGATTACACTATCTAGCCCAATGATGCATGTGCTGTGTGAAAAAACTCTGTAACAGAATGGACTCACTGACAAGGTAGTTAGCACTGCTAAACCCAGGTCTGTCAAATGTGTCTATGACTGTATGTGTTTGTCAATGTGTATATGACAGTATGTCATTCTATGTATTGTTCATTAACACCCAGTACATCCCTCATTACCATACTGCACAAGGCCTGGTGATGTTCTTCACTTAACAGGAAACTCGAAACACACATCACCCTAAAAGCTCTGTGGTTTATGCAATTAAAGCCAAACACATTAGTAGCAATTAGTACCTAGGTAGGGGTTCTACTCTCAGTGTTGCCAAGTAAGTGTGTGTTTTTTGTGAAGGGATCTACTTCAGTTTGCAGAAAAAATATGTCCCTGGAGATCATTTGTCCGAGAACTAACTAGCTAAAGGTAACATTTCAAAGCAAGCATCTTGTAGAAATACATTAAAGCAAAACTAGTAGTGGATGTGTAAATGCCCTCTTCCCCACTGTACAGCTGTACTGCGATAGAGGAGTCGGTATATATACATGGGTGTGATTGTTGTGGCCACAGCCACCCTCATTGGCATTATTGTTGTGGGTATCCCCCTGCATAGTGTGCTTTTATACTGTACAGTTTATGTTAACAGGTTATGTACTTGTTAATCACACTATGTGTGGTTCTATGCCACCTCACACACTCCAAAGTTGGGGGATGTGCCACCCACACCAGTACACCTATGTTTACCAACTCCAGGATTGCACTGCATTGGGGAAGATGGCATATACCCTGCCAATACCATCGTCAATTACATTAAACTGGCAAACTGATTATTTCCTGAAGTGATGTTTTGGCAATTTGGTCTGGGTGGAATTACAAAGGCCAAAATGAGTTCACTGCAAAATGAAGTACATCCATGTGAACAGTATTCTCTGTGTATTGCATCAACACCAAAGCCTGTGTGTGTGCGTGTTATTCATGGACATTTGGTGTGTGCCACCCAGTACACTTACAATTGTCCATTGTAGAAGAGCTGCTGACATCAGCCACCATGCACTCACCTGTATACACACCTCAGACCTAACAGCCATGCGCCACATGCAGTAACTGTTATATAGACCTGCTGCCTGTGTTCAGCTGTATCCAGTATATAACACAGTCAATGTGTCACTACAGTGCTACACCCCTTGTAGGACAGTACAGCAGACCAACATCCTGCTGACACATAGACACCTAGAACACAAACAGAATACATTATGGAGACCACAATCAGTCAGTGTTAATAACAGCTATAATGCATCATGACTGGGCAGCTACACACCCTGATGTGTAAGTATTAATCATTCCAGATGAAAACATGTTAAACAGCATTACATTGCTAAACCTTAGGACATTCACTGTGCATCAGAACCATATCAGCATGTCCCTGCATCGATGGTATGGATGACAGGGATGTGGCACAGGTATCATCATATACACAGGGTGTGTTGTGGGTTTGCCAGAGGCCTAGGCTGAGCCATTTGGTTGACATCATGTGTGTGGGTTAGGGGGTTCTTTATTAAATGGGCTATGCAGATGTAGTGTGTGTAGGTATGGAGGTGCCCTAACTGCGTTGATGAAGTGTGTGTATAGGTATGCACACGTCTTCCATGTGGCTGCCCTATACAGTAGTTCGTTGGACAGCTGCAGACCGTACATGGCAGGGTGTACAGTTCATTATCTCCGGCCATGGACCTGGGAACTGTGCCTGCCAGAAGTTTCAAGGGTACTACCAGGCAGAAGCCCAGATATGGTACTCTCCCTTAACGATGACAATTTTCCACTGGATCCGTGTCGCTGTTGGGATCAGCCAGGACCATGTGCATGTGGTCTGCTGTATTGTGGTGTGGGCAGCACCTCCTCTGCATGTTGCTGCTGGTTCTGCCATTATGGGAGTGGCTGTGAGTTGTTGCACATCCACATAGACCTCCACCTGTTGCAGGTGAGTGGGCAAATGTAATGGATATAATTCTTGGACAGCAGACCATTACAAGTTGGACACTTAATGGCATAATCCACTACACACAATTCATTTCTGTGTAGAGGGATGACAGTGGCCATCTTCCATGTGGATGGTATGTGGATGGTGGCATGTATGTGTTTGACTGCAGTGTGTGGTGGGACTGTGAGCACATGCCTGTGTACATGCAGGAGGCAAACTGTGATGTTCTCATGCCCCATGGCGACTTGCTGTTGTTGCCATCAGTCTGCATTATGTCCATGCTCACCATTGATGCGGGCATGAGTATGGGTGATGTGCATATGTACTACTGTTGTGGACAGGGTGCCACTGTTCCCACCTATCCTGTCTGATGCAGGTTGCCTGCATCCATGGCATGTGTGTTGAGGTGTGCTTTACCCCCAGTACAGGTTGACTTGTGTTACTGGCTCTGAGACTGCATACGTATATGTAGACATGGATTCAGTTGGCCTTGGTGCTTTGGATATGTCTGATTTCTTGTCATAGTCAGCCTTACAAGAGGTCACCTGTGAACCTACATGCTTGCTCAGATAGAGGTGCACTTGCTTCCAAGTTGTGGTCTGTACCTATGTGCCCCTGTACAGCCACTATATCAACCTAGTATGTGCTTTGTGTCTTGGTGGTGTCCACCAAGGGGGATTACTTTATCGTTGGTGGAGGATGGTTGTACAGGTAAGGTACTGCTGATTCCATATAGCTACAGTGGATATGACGTGTACACACCCCTGTTACAATGCATGATACTTGTGCAATTGGAACATGACCCCACAAAAGCACATGTCAACACAATCCCCACCTGTGATGTGTCCTATAGCCTGCTCAATTCAATAGGGAACATAACAACCTGTCCTGTGGAAACATGTAGGTTCATAGGTGTGTACTAGGCTAATGACCCTGGAGCCTTTACAAGCCTAGCCCATAGGATTACCCTAGCATCATGCCACCCTATCTTAGTTCCCAGTGCCTCCTTCGAGTAAAGCCACTGGAGTGGTCCCTGTGGTGAATTTTCTATTTCCTATCCACTCATTAAGAGTTCTCTTGAAGAGGGCCAGTGAGGTGCTCTGCTTGACATGTATGGGAAGTCTATTCCATAGCATGGGCAGTCTCTGGGTTATGAACCTGTCCCCTCCAGCATATGGGAAGTAATAGTATAGTAAGCCAGTTGAATGTATGTGCACACCCTTACACTGGTGTGTTGTGTAAACACCTGCTTAGATGATTACAGCATCCATTTGTCTTGGTTTGTACTCTAACGTCATATCACATCTTCACTTGGCAATGGTTGCTTACCTTCCATGAAACAGCTTTGTTTCTTTTTCAATAGAATTGTACAGCTTATGGGTCACATTTGAGGTGAGAAACATTTTGACATGACTTCCTGTGATCACATCGGCATACAGCACACAGACCTGGCATTCCAAAAAGGGTGTATACACTTTGATATCCAATGTATATGGGTGTTGATATAGCTGTTAGTGGTAGGCATAGACAGTGGGTCATAACACAATTGTACACTTCTCTGATTACTACGTGATAAGCATGCCTACTGTAGTACCCATATCAGTGTTATGGCAATGCATCAATCAGTAGCAGTGCACATTTTATTTTGTTGTATGCAGTAACAGTGATATTACACATATGTGGAACATGCACATCCTATTTTCCAGACTGCTTGTGACCCACGTTATTACTTTTGTGCCTTACAGCTGAACATAAACATACATAAATATGCTCAGGGGATTCCTGGTAAACATTTGTGTTCTATGTCATTATGGCACACTGTATTTACAGTCTTGCAGTGCGCTCATACATCTCAACCTGTTATACCAGGACTTTTGATCATTGGTCCACCTCACTGGATGACAAAACAGGGAAGTTAATTTTGATAATGTATCAATATAACTGCCATAACAAAATTATATGTGTAAGTGACTACAGATATCTGTCACAACTGTGAACATTGTCCAGAAGGACACTGTACAGTTGAATGTTATTAATTCAATATATCACATGTAGTTTAACATACACATCTGCAACAGTGCTTTACTATGCTCATGCCCTATATAGGTAGCCTAGATTTACAATATAAACATGTATAATGCTCATATTCACAGGTAACATATGGATATGGGCAACATCCCATTAACTGGCCTAGTAGTAGCACAGACATAACTGTTGACAGACACTCTAGTGGTTGCCATATGAGAGCTGTCATTTCCTAGGGTGTGTCAGGCTCCTCAGCTGTGACCCAACCTATCCACCGCTTAGAGCCTCACATGTGGACAAAGCCTAACATTGGGGGGGGGTATATAGGGACAGATCATAGATTTGCCTATTTCAAACCTATGAAGTTTGTGCATGATACATTTCACATTACCATGACTGTTCTGAAGGTGGTGGTGTATGAAACTCATGTGTCTGTCATGGCTTCATTACTTCTACTTTCAGTTATCTGCCAGACTAACATAGATGTTTGGAGGAGCAGAACAAACACTATGATGGCTACATTTTGACATTCTGTGCAGATCTGCACAGTTGACAGGTCTGGCCCACTGCAGACAGAGCCAGATGCTATGTCCATAGAATTTGTTCAGCAGAACATCATTACAGCAAGTAATGATGGCAAATATACATCTTTCAAAATCATCTATCCCATAATTACAGACCAAGTACCACAATCAATTACATGCTTACATGTTTCACATACCTGGTTTATCTTAAGGTTCCTTCTGTGTACAGGATGCCTTCCTGTTTCTTATTTTGAGGTTTTGTTTAAGACTTTTTTTTGGTGTGTGTGTTTGTGTGTGTGTGTGTGTGTGTGTGTGTGTGTGTGTGTGTGTGTGTGTGTGTGTGTGTGTGTGTGTGTGTGTGTGTGTGTGTGTCTCTCTCTCTCCACTACTGGGATTGTGCTTGTTTGAGTAGGCTGAAGCATGGCTGTTGTAGGTGATGCTCATGTTCAGGTGATGGCCTCTGCACCAATTGCTGTTCCCCACTTGCTAATTGCATGCAAGCAGCTGTGTAGGTCTTTCAATAGCCAATGTCATAGCAATGCACTACTGTAAATAACTACATCATGTGGGCATTGTCCCTTTACCTTTCCTGTATGGAAGACATCCTTCCTGTGTGTGGGCAGCAGTGTTACAGACAGTAGGTAACAATACCTCTTACAACAGGACTTGTGGACACAGGCCAACTACATATTTGTATAAGGTTCCAGACCTAGGGACAGTGTGAGAGTATTGCTGTTATATGCATTGAATACTGCTAGTTTTACAGGGTTTGTGTGTACATGCTAGTTTTGCATGGAATGCAGTCTATCTGCATAGCTCTCAACTGTGGGCCTATCCTCATGATGGCCAGAAGATTGGCTGTTATGTTTTGTCTGTTCCCCAAACAGGTCTTGTCCCTGACATATTAGTGGCATTCTCTCTGTTTATTGCTATCAGTACATGGCAACACCCATTTGTGTTTCTGACTTCATATTCCTGAGAAAGGGTATGTTGCAACCAATCCTGTAACACCAGCAACTTTCACAGTGTATAACAGCAATATTTCAAATATGGCCCTGAGTTTCAGCCTCTGTCCTTTACTTATCTACCAGGCTTTGTCCAGATGTCATGCAGTAGAAGGTTGCTAGTTAATGGTCTATCATTATTTAGTGCTGACATTCCTGCTATCATTCCAGTAATGTTGTGGACTCCAACACAAGTTGTGGGGTAGGGTCCATATATATGAGGGCTACAGCTGGACAAAACATGTGCGACTCTGTACAGTCTGGAGGTCAGTGTATGGAGAACACTGTTATATGCCCTTGTAAGACATTTTATGGGGGAGGGGTAGTAAATG
Source organism: Protopterus annectens (assembly GCF_019279795.1). Classification (NCBI taxonomy): domain Eukaryota; kingdom Metazoa; phylum Chordata; order Ceratodontiformes; family Protopteridae; genus Protopterus; species Protopterus annectens. The sequence goes on along the minus strand of NC_056742.1, from coordinate 221,017,724 downwards.
TTTTTAACCTAGGCTGTTACAACATGTGAGGGATATCAGTAATAAGAAACATTAAGGTATATGGCTGTACATTTTCATATGTTTCACCATGGGAACAGTGGTGGGCTAGAGCTTAATGTTTTGCACACAGTTCTGTTTGTCAGTGTGATAGTGATGTTTTAAGTTAAGCATTGCTATGCAATGGATACATTTACATTGTGACAACTGATACTTTTGCCCCTAGGGGATTGAGTACAGAGTGTAAATGGAGGCTGTTGAACTACATCTGTAATTAAGTGTTGATTGATTCTTATCTTCAAGGCAATGTTTTTTATTGTTGTACTGCTTGAAGGCTTTAGCCTAGACAGCAAAGTATGTTATGTTTTGCAGATTACTTTATCATATGTTTTCTTTGAGAGTTGCATTAATCAGTTATTATGTATTTCAAACACCTAAATGCTATAAGAAATGGCATAAACAACTGAAATAGTACATAAATAAACATTTATATGTATGCAAGCTGTGTGTGGTGTCATGTCCTTTGCATTGTGTGTGGGTATATGTTTCATGCAATAATTCTCATTTGTAGGAAAGAATCAGACACTGGCTATTTGAAAAGGTGGCAACTGTAGGAATAATGGCTGTTTGATATGCTGTGCACCCTCTACATATACTCTCTTTATTTATATCTATCAATATTTATATATTTATATGTGTGTGTGTGTGTGTGTGTATATATATATATATATATATATATATATGTATATACACACACACACACACACACACACACACACACACACACACACACACACACACACACACACACAGTTTGGCATTGTCAGAGGAAGATCATGCCTACTAAACCTGATGGACTTCTTTGAGAAGGTCACCAAGGCAATGGTTAGGGGAAAATGCTGCATACTGCCTACCTGGACCTGGCTAAGGTTTTGGATATAGTACCCACTTTGGCATAGTTGCCAGACTCAGTGAACTGGGCATAAATCCCTGCATAACATGCTGGATTACCAGCTGGTTCACAGAAAGGACCCAGGAAGTCAGGACTGGTGAGACCACCTCCACTAAGACCAGCATGATACCTCAGGCTTCTGTCCTGGGACCTTTCCTATTTGGCATATACTTATCAGATGTAAAGTATAATATCAAGGGACTTTGGCTGACCAAACTGACAGTCAACTGCAAATTGGAAACTATCATAGGTTCCCCCATGACAAAAACATCTTACAAGAGGGTCTAACACATACAAATGATGGTGCCAAAATCATGGATTAAACCTCAATTCCAAGAAATGCAGTATAGCACCTTTTGGGAAAACTGTTACCCAGGTTAATTACTCCATCAAAAAGACACCCCTTACAGCTGACCCAGTAGTCAGAAATCTCGGAACATATGTAGACAGTAATCTGGCCTTTGACCAACATGTGGCCAAGGTGGTAAGAAAATCATTTTATGTCACCCAACTTATTAGTAAGAGTATGGCATCCAAATCCAAAGAAGTCATAATTTCACTTTATTAAGCCATTATAAGAGCCATCATTTAAGTATAGTATCCCTTTTTGCATTTGCCTAACCAGACATATGCAACAGTTGTAATGCCCACAAAGGTTCCTTTCCAGGAAAATCTAGAGCATAAACACACTGTACTATATGGATAGCCTTAGAGCCTTGTCTCTCTCTACTCTACCTCTTACAGGTGATCTATGTCTGACATACAAGTCATCCTCAGATCCAGCTCCAATGGACCATTTGCACATCTGCAAAATGAACAGCATCATAACCCCTAGATCAAAGGATTTAAATTTTGCTTGTGGTGTAAATATGACATGCTGGCAAGACTGATATGTGTCTCAGAGGATCCCCATGCTCTGGAACAGGCTCCCCATCCATGTAAAGCAGAGTCCACCCCAAACCTATTTAAGTGTAACATTGATCAGTGGATGGAAACTCACAAATTCACACCAGTCTCGCCACCCATGTCTCTGACAGACAGAGGCTGACTGTAATGTCCAAACTTACACCCCCCCCCCACATAAACTCTACAAACTTCCTTACTAACTTGCCACTTCTTAATAAATGCCTGTGATACATAGGGAGACAACTGGGTTTTATTGTATAGCTAGGCTTATAATGGCATTGTTGGTCATTTGCCTAAGACATACCTATGAGCCTGTGATATAGACCTGGGCAGAATTTGAGGGCACTCTTTCAATTATCTAGTTTTACTTTGAAAGAGCCAACAATGTTATTCTGCTTGACATGTAGCAGAGGTTTACTGTAAATGGTCAGGATATGCAGGGATATGAATCTATTATGCCAATATATTCTAGTTATCTGATTATGAAAGTTTAGTTCCTTTAACTGGATATTTGGGAAAATATTTCTCTTGCAAAGAAGTAGGAGGTCAAAAAGGTTTGGATGTTTCATGGCTTAAAATGTTAGATGCAGGATTCCCATGAAGGAGTTTATAAAAGCATTAACTCAGAGAGTCTGTCCTAAATATTTAGATTTTTGAGGTTGTTGATCATTTTACTTATGAATTTCTGAGACCCTTCAAGTTCAGTGATATGTTTAGAGAAATACATTATAGGAATGTTTATAGTTATATGCTTTTATATTTTATGGGAAATGTTTTAAGTCCCTTCTGAGTTTGGAATGTCACTGTGTTTTTAAAGTAGTGTTATATTCAATAATGGATCTCATGAGATGTGTGTAAATGATAACTAGGACTTCTCTGGATTTAGAGTAGATGCATTTGATAATTATATGAGACAGAAAAAAGGCTTTGTGAACTACTTTGAAGACATAATGGTAAAAAGAGAAGGAATCATCATCAAAGGAGTTGGATCCCTTATAGCACTGTTCCATTGGAGATGTGTGTCACCTATATGGTATGTGCACCAGTTGTTAACATAATATAACCTATGTCTAAGGTAGCACAAGTCTTGCGCACCTCACAAGGTATCTGCGTACCATCTGACTACATTGGTTTTTACAGCCTTATAGCCATTATCTTTACAATTCTATTATATGAATAACAATATAGCAGTTTTAGACAATTTGGCCTGTGCTCTTAACATAATATTTTGATATGTGTCATCTATACTGGGCATTTGATGGTTCCCTATTAGAAGACCGAAGATGCATTCTTTCAAATGTGTCTTGGTCGAACTCAAAAGCATGAAACGGCAAAATATCGAAACGGCTTTTAAGCAAATTCTTTCCCTGGGAAAGAATTTGCTTAATTACTTCGTTACTTTGCTATTTTCTGCACTGTAGTGTGGTCTCAGAGTCTGTATATTTAAGTAGGGGGGTGTGGAGGGCAAAGCCCCCCACTTAATGTAATGTTTAAAGTATGTTTATTTATTTATTTATTTTTTTTGGAACAGCAATTTTTTTCCCTAGGAAAAAAATCGCTGTTCTGACAGTTCGAAATTGTAAGCTTTCACTTACATAGGGTTGATTAATCACTGTTCACTTTTTTAAGCATTTGATGATCTAATACAGACCTGCATTTGACACCTGGCTACTATTATGAACATGCAGAGCTCTTACTAATGAACTTGAATAAGATGAGGTGAGAATTCAAAACTAACAGAATGACAAAAAAACAAAACAACAATGATGTGGGCTCATGATAGCACTAAGCAAAGAGATACAGATGGAAAACATAGACACTTACACATTTATTTGTCAATAGTAGCCTTATAATAAAGCAAACATGAAATTCCAATATATAATGAAACACAGGCAAGAAAAGTATTTTTGATTAAAAACAGAGCAGTCAGTCATCACAAATGGCAACTTCTGTTTATCCCAACAACTTATCATCCATCTGGAAATAGTACTTCAACCCCTTCTTTTGAGACAGGATTCCTTTTGACTAATGAGATTTAGATATCATAAGCTAACTTGAAGCACTCTGTCATGCATGCATTCTTTATTGTTCCCTTTCCTCAAATGGCAAAATTAACTCAAACTTGCTTATATTCCAAAGTAAAAAAGTAGTAAAAACTTTACTAGCGTGTATCCGTACAGCCAAAAACAATACTTGAACAGGAAAAACAGCTCACATAGTGGTGATTCTACCGAGACAAGCAAAACCAATTCTAATTGTGGATAAAAACTTTAATGAAATAAAAACACAATAATCTCAAATGGTGAAGCGTTTTCATCCCTATAAGATGAGACTTCTCCTGAACCATTTACTTGATTTGAAACCATTCTTTAAATACTCAGTGATAGGGGTTATATGACCCTAATTACTAATAGAGTTTCATAAAAGTGACATTTGCATACAACCATTGTGTTTTCTGAAAAATGCACCACATTTAAAACTGCATACAAACCAATGTACTCACTTATAAAAATATTACATGTAACATATGAAACCAATGTGTCAGCCAATTGAACATCAAAAGAAGATTTTCAGTCTAACATCAGAAATCCCTGCTTGACAATGATATTGACCCTGAAGTCAGATTCTTCTTCACAGCTGACTAGTAGTTCAGCTTCTGCCTGTGTAGAATGAATCTCATCTTATACTTTCTGTGCATATAAGATGAAAGGTATACTTAATGGTTTTGATATCCATTATAATTGGCCTCAGCATTGCATTGTACATCTATGTACTAGATATTTTGTGGTATCGATTAATATGTGTGTCAGTATTGAGCATTGTCTTGTACTCTTCCTTGTCTGGTTCCTTATCATTTACTTATCCCATGTCGTGCATCTGTCATTTCAATGTATATTGATTGCTGCTGCCCTCTCCCCCTGCTGCTGTCAAATGGCTGAAGGTAGTATTGTGAAATCACACCTGATGCCGTGCTTGATCTTTGATACTAAGAAGTAGCACTGTTGCACAAAATTAGTATTTTACTTGTATACAAATATCATCATGGCCCTTTGTTCCCTGCATATCTGTAGCTGTACATGTTTTTGTATGGTAGCTATCATTATCTCACCATAGCTTGCACTGCTCTTTGCTTTCATTGTGGATATGCTGGGCCACTTCAGTCACCATTTGTCTACTCTCTTGACTGTTGCACACCATTGCTACCACTGATTCAAACTAGCATGCATATACAGCTGCCTGGGTAGAAATTAACACGTTTTTTCTCTGGATGCCCCAATTCCCTTCCACATTCCAAAGACATTCAGTAGGTATTCTTGACATTCTGAATTAGGCATCAGTGTGAGTGCACATGCAAGAGTGTTGTATGAAAGAACAGCCGGGACAGGACTAGCCACCTGGCAGTGTGAACGTTGGCTCTAGATGATTGTTACTGTTGGAAAGACACCCTGACACCATGTGAAAAATGGGAAAAAAGGTCTTGTGGATGGATGGATATTCTGTGTTTTGCAGTCCTCTAGCACATGATGTACACATGGTAATCTATAGCATTTTGTCTTAGATCTGTCTCTTATGTGTATACAGTGGTTTATTGCTTTTAGGACACACTGTTATGGAGAATGAGTCATGTGATATGAAATGTTACATTCCCTAAACTTGCATGATTGTCCAGTACTCAGTCCAAATTCTAGAATTTTATGGTACTTTTACAGAAAACAGGAGAAAATGTTCTTGTCAAAAGACTGACATTTTATATTTCTCAGAATGTCATGCCCATTGATCTTATGAACTGAATATTTTGTTAGCTGCATCTATTATTATTTGCCTTTCACTGTGTCATATACTCTCATTCAGACTGATATGTCTGTTAAAAATATTCAGATAAATCTTTTTTTTTTCCTTTCCATGTTTCTCCATACAGTACATGTCCTTTGTGGAGTGCATAAACAGAGCAGATGTCTCTACCAAGATTCAAACACTCTTTCCTCTCCATTAGCAGTATTCCATAACTGCAGTGGAATGCCTACTGCTGCGTACACAGTATATTCCTTTCTTTGTATTCATACACATGTTGAAACATTTGGTTTCGTTTTTTGTTTCCATACATTTAATGTTGCACTCTCTTCTGTATGACGTGTATTTGTGTTTCTGTACTGTCATGGAGGTTCCCCCTCCCACATAGGTAAAATACAGTTGTATCTTCAGCTTACCATAATTGTTGATGCTTAAGTGTAGCACATGCTGCAAATGTAAATTTAGGGATCCCTGACACAGGCTGAGTCCAGCATCTATCTAGAGTTTCAGAGCCTAGCCCCCTTGCATCTGTGCTGACCTTATATTATGTAAACTTCAGATGTCTCCATGTCCTGGTATAAATTTGGAGGTATGAGTGGCCATCTTCTTTCTTGCCCCTTCCCACAATAATCAGCATACCCTGGAATCAGAAAGACAGGGACTGCTTAAAAGGAATGTCTTCTTTTAACTAAACAAGTGATATAGAGTATCCACTCCACCTTCTGAGCAAAATGAATAGAAGGGGAAGGCATCAATACGACATGACAGAAGGGGAAGGGTGCCCACTCAGCCCAAATGGTGAATGTGCAAAAAGGGAAAATGGGAGAGGGAACCAGGATAACAGTAAATTTACTTGAACAACTACATTTATGGTATGCTGATACACAGCTATGCAATTCTTTTCTTGTAAATCATTATTGTACTTACATGCTCTGGGAGTCTTCCCTAGAGATATGTGTCCTGACTTAAGACAGGTTAGCATATCCATAGAAAAGGAGGCAAACTGCCTTTTAAGTTTGATAATAAAAAGCACTCCTTGCTTTAGACATCAAAACTGGTATTTAGCAGCTGGAAAAAAGTGTGATCTTGTGTTTTCCTGAGTTGCACTATTTTCAGGAATGCTAAGGAGGTGACCTGCTCCAGTAGAGTGAGACCTCACATCCCTCAAGCACTGTTTCCTATGGTACTCGTGAAAGAAAATAATGCAGTGGAAAATCCATTTTGAAAGTCTATTTTGAAATGGGCAGTCCCTTTTTCTTATCTCCAAAGTCCACAAAGTAATTGTCAGTCCTCCTGCATTTCTTTGTGCTATGCACATCATATCTCTGCTGCCTATGGGCATCAAGAGAGTACAAAATTCTGTCCTTGTTTTCAGGGTTAAAGAGGAAGACTGATAGTTGGATTACCTCATTAAAGGCCTCCTCACTCACCAACTCAGGCAGTAAGTGGTGGATAGTACATAACATGACCACCCTGTCTTTGTGGCAAACCAGGAAATGCTCTTTGCATATGAGGGCCTGAAGTTCTGAGACCCTCCTGGTTGAAGTCGCCACTACTAAAGAGCATTTCTTTCAAGACAGGAATTTAAGATGAGCTGAAACTGCTTGTTAGAAGGGAGATACAATTAGTTTTTTAAGCATAAAGTTGAGATCATGGGGGGTTTCTTTGTAAGCCAGAGATGAAGGACATCATTGATGAAATACTTCACTGGTCTTCTGGAGAAGTGAGAGGGATCTAGAGGTAAGCATGCTGGAAATGCTGATGAGAGGACTTTGACAGAGGTGTAGACTAAGGTTGATGAAAACCATTCTGGTTGGTCATGATACGCACATCCCTTTCAGTGTGCTATAGGTCCCACCTTTGGCAGTGAGGAAGAACTTTTTCCACTTCTCAGCCATATCTAATTGCCTAGGACTTGGCTGTTTTGGTTTCTCAGATTATGTTAGGCATGTCTTCAGATAAAGATGTGCAAAAAAGTAACAAGATTATAAAGATTATATGTTCCAAGCAACCATGTTGATTGTGGACAGCTGTGGATGGATTTATGCCTTTGTTATTAAAAATTCTACCTTCTGTGGAAGATTTGTTTCTTTTTGGCCCACTGTATCAGATGAATAAACCAATACTTCCTGAGCCAGTAAGTTGCAATGAGGATACTTTGTGGTCTCCCCTCTATAATATTTTGAATAACTCTTCTAAATAGAGTTAGAGACATGAAAAGGCTTAGGGGAACATGCCTTTCCAGTTCACTGAGAGGGTATATTCTACACAAGTTTTCTAATGTGGGCTCCTTGTATAGAACTTTAAGAGTTGTTAGTTCTGAGGGGTATGCAGGCACAAATATTTCTGTGAGGCCATGCTTCCTGATCAGTGAAAAAAATACCTACCTATGAATTGCCCATTCATTGGAATCTGACAATGTCTAGCTTAGTTAGTCCACCACTGATTTTCTCTTTTGTGTGTGAGTGGCAGTGTGGCAATAGAGGAGTCCACTATTATCAAGCCTTCTCACACAGCCATCTCCCCGTTCCTCATAGCCAGGTTAAACAACTAATAACAGTGATTGTCCCAAATTTGCTTTTATTTATATGACAATTGTTTTGTCAATTAATATCCTCAGAGTTCCTTCTAATAAATGAGGTGTATAGGACTTGAAAGGCCTACTGGACTGCTAACATTTCTTTAAGATTCATGTGGAGTTTGCCTCTTTTTTTGAACTACCTGCCTACACTTGTAGACCCTGGGAATGAGCTTTGATAATCTGGTCTAAGACATCTTCTGTGCGTATCTGTTTGTGTATGAATTGGTGGAATGGTATTCCTTTGTTTTCCATGAATCTGAATATCCACCATATTAGCTTCTTCTGTAAAGCAATGCAGCACTGGAATGATGTATTCTATGGACTGATAGTGCTGATTCCAGAGAGTCTTCAGGTTCAGCTGTATATTTCTTGTGTGTATCTGTAACATGGATGCCATGAGGATGGTGGAACGCACATGACCAAATGTACAGAAGACTTGCCTGACTGTTCACTCAGTCAAAGATGGAGGTATGAATGACAACTTTTTTTTTTTTTGAAAAAAAAAGCACACAGGAGATATGGGTGTCTTGGAGTGCTGGCAGGACTATTGCTCTCTGGTTGAGTTAAAACTTTGATTTTTGGACGTTCCAAGGGAATCTCAGCATATACAGGCAGTATTATTTGCACACAAGGACTTTCCTACCATATTACTGGACCTTTACTTGAAGCAGACAACCTTTCAGCTATGAGTAAATATTGTTCCTCCTTGTTCTGCAATGGCCTATCAGAAGTGCTAGGCATTTTTGGAAAACTTTGGTGCCGTAGCTAAGCCAAAGTGAAAAGAGGTGAAGTAAAAATGACCACATACTGATAAGAATCATAGGTAGCACCTGTGCCCTTTGTGAATGGTTCTGTGTTGAAAAGCATCCATGGAGCCCTTGTTGTTTAACTTAGGTAATAGTGACTGTATGGCTAGCACATTTTAGATGACATAGGTCCAGAATGGGCCTCCAAGATCCATTCATCCTTAGGAACAGCCATGAGTAGGAGAAAAACTTGCCCTTTTTGTCTTTCTGGAATCAATTCTATGGTCCTTTGTTCTAGTACTTGTGGCAAAATGAGCATTCTATGATATTTTTGCTCAATAGATTCTTCTGCTTCTTCTTTGTAGCTGCAAAATACATTTTGGGCAGTAACTTTTTAAAATAATACTGAGAACCAATTTCTCTGAGGTTATAACTCCCATTCCTCCACTGAGATCAATAGCTTACCTCCTAGATGATTGCTTGAGTTTTATAGCTGGTGCAGGATAATCATATTTGGTCATTGGAGTGACTATAGCTTTACTGGTCTACCTGCCTCTAAGTGTCTTATTGTTCCTTTCTTTCATAATAACTTACTTTCTTCCATTTGTTTGAACTGTCTCCTGTGAAAGCCTCTTTGTTTAATGGGAAAAATCCTACTGTGCAATGTTTCTGAGGAGACGGATGGAACATATTCCATACAACATCCATCACCTTCCCCATTCCCTCCAAACACAAGGTCTGTAGATAATTACATTTTCAAATGTTTGCCATCTTCTTCAACAATAAGCTGCAGTATGCTGTCCACACATTCCTTAATATTAAGAAATCTTTATCTGGGTGGAAAATCATGTTTCCTTCTGAAAGGTCAGTAAGACTTTTATTGCAGTTAGATGTATTGCATTTTAACAACAATAAAAACACTAGAAGGGCATCCTCAGAGATAGGAGACTATACAGGTGCCAAGCCCGGAGCTGCTCAACTGGTTCAGGCAGACCTGCCTGGACAAAGCTAGAAATAATGGTGGGACAAAAGCCCAAAATCAAGGGCATATTTTAAGTCTTGATATTTATAAACTCAGAAAGGTGGTAGAATAATGTGTGTTACATTAGCATGTATTTTCTAAAGGATTTGAAGACAGAAACTGAAATGTCTATCAATATTTAGTGACTTGAATCTGCTTTGATTTGTCAGAAAACCACAAATTTTATAAGGAACAGTTCAAGATATGAGGCAAGAATCTTGATTTTCTTATAAATTCTGGACTTGAAAGGCCACACAGAATTCACTGCCTTCTCAAATTTCAATGTTTTTTTTTTCCTAGCATTTTTTAAAGTGGTGCTAGTGTGGTTGGAGGGTCGGGGGTGGGGTTGTGGCAGCAGGTGCAAAAGTGTCTTGCTACAGTTCCGGTTGTTAGCTTCTTTTTATTCCATTTTGCTAAAACTGACTATCGTTTGGCATTAATCATCTCAGACCCAAACCCTTCGCAGATGCCACAGGTGGCAATGTTGTGATCTAGGCAGAATAAGTAAAAGCACATATCATGTCTGTCTTTTAACATTTTTAGTCTAATACAGGCACACTTTTTTGGGTGGTGTACTCAAACCTCCAATTAGACATCCCAACATTCAAAATGCTAGTATAACATAAGGTGTTCTAAACCTCTACATCAAACACAACAATGAATCATGACTTAGGAAAATTATAAATAAGTTCTCACAGGAGATATTCATTTGGTTAATAATTTGCTTACGGCCTGTCCTGATTGACTGAATGAACATCTGATGTAACTCACATGACAAGAAAGAACTGGCGATAACTTACCTTATGTCCACCGATGTGTCGGGAACTGGAGACATACAAAGTGAAAGTGATGCAAGGATGGTGCAGGGAAAAGACAACAGACTCAGCCAATGTCAGCAGTCCATACATTGATTGACTTGTACAATGAACATCTGCAATATGCAGCTAGTATCTTTACACAGGTGCACTTTGGCATCATCCTACCTGGGAACCTTTAGTAGTGAACATCACAACCTGCATTTATTGAACTAAATGAAGCACATATGCATTTTTCTGCACATGCCATACCTACAGCTACTTCTGTTTGTTTATTGAGTTATTTACTTTCATCTATGCATTTTATACTGCATACTATGTTACTGCATTATCCTCAGTGATATGTATTAATGTTGCTTTATCTAGGATGCAACTTCAGACAGAACCATCGCTAGATCATTGGGCACCTTGTGCAAATCCTTGAACTAGCACCCCACTCAACTCAAAGTTGAGGAGTTAACAAAACTATATTTCTCTTCTGAAACAGTAGCAGCAAACTGCTTGCTACTAATGTAACAGGCAGCTTGTTATAGTTAATTACCACACAGTGAGCAATTAGGTTGCAACTTCAAATGTGGTATTGGCATGCCACCTCCAATGTTGTCTGAGGTTCACTACCCTGACAATTTTTGCCCTGGGCATCCCACTCCTGTCCTAATTAAAACTTTGACTTTGGTTTATTGTCCCACTCTGCCTTTTGTTGCACACCTTGAGCATATCGATTCCTGTTCTGTGTACTGTGTTCTCATTGCTTATATACTTCACACTGTTTTATACAAATTCACACCCCTCTTTAAATCCCCTATATCCAGACAGCAAACGTTTTGTAATACTTTTCTCTCAGTTCTAAATCCGATTTCAGTAATATTATATTATTTTCTCAATTCTTATTTTGAGTTCTGGATAATCTTTTCTTTCACACGCCTAATCGCCTGCTTGCTTTTTCTGTTTAATTTATTTTCAGAGCAGAATGTTGATTAGCTGAATATTATTATAGTTCTGTATATATGCTGTCTCTAGGTGTTGTGGTATTTATTGATTTGTACTGTGTCAGCGGTCTGTTTTGTTTTCCCTGTAACCTTAGGCTACTGTCACTAACCTCAGTTGATAAGTCTGCATCTTATACCTCTTATATTTAAGTAATATTTTCAATCTTATTGCAGCTTTTTGATGAAGTTATTGCTTTCCTATTAAAGCAACCAATAGTGACAAGGTAAGTAATAAATATAATCTTAATAGGTCTGCTTTCTAAGCTAGTTTTAAAAGGTAGTCCAATCAATTGCTGGACCAAGGTCAGGTTGACAATTTCTTACCTGAAGGTGACCTTTGTGGGATGAAAAAACAGTAGAGACAAATATGATTTGTAAGGTTATTAACATTTATTTTCAGAAATTTGCAGATATTTAATGTACCATCAACATGTTCTGTAAGTTTTCTTCTTCTTTATTTCCCAGAATATTTGAACCATTTAACAATTTTGTTCCATTTCTTACTTAACAAAACAGAGTTGCTTCTGTTGAGTTCAAAGCATCAGGTTGGATGCCATCTGATAATATTTTCATGTTTGAAACATGGGATTTGTACAGTCCATTGATGATGGAGAGATTGAAGACAGATTATTCAGGATAAACTGATCAAATTGAAGTTAAATTAGTTTCTATATAACTGCTATGAAGTTTGATGAACCTGGAGTTAGTTATAACAAAAAGTGGGTATGAGGAATGTATTCCACTAAACAAAGCAAACCCATCAACATAAAACAAATTTGTGTGGCAGTTCATTTAGAATTGCTGGTCCTAACAGAAATTGGTCTATGAAAGACCAGTGCCTATTTTTCTATCATTCTGTTTCCATTTAATGATTTGTTTCTAATATAATGCTGTTATACTACAAAGGCTACCATGCTTATTTGTACATCAGTTCTACATTTTTTATTTGCTTTCCCTATATACTGCCACATGGCAGCTATCAAAGACTGATCCTCTGTCAAGTTGCATTCTGTTGACCTCTGTGCCTTAAATGAAGTGACTACTAATGTGGTTCTCACTCCTGGTGATTTTAGTCAGTACAGTGTGTTGCATGAATAGTTGGTTATTATACTGTCTTCATTGTGCATGCCTTTTACTTGTCAGGTTATTATAGCCATGGTATCTTTCTCGTTTTTTGCAGCTTGGCTGCATCTCATAAATAATTGTCCCTAAATTTAATCTTATCTTCTGTAAAATCCTTTACAGTCCTTACCTTTGGCATAGACAGGATGCTGCATTAATATGTCAGGCTGTATGCAAGTAGTTCCACTCTCATGTAAATGGATGAATCTATATAAAGTTTTCTTCATTTTGTATGCCCTGCAAAGTATGCAGTGTTACACATAGGAGGCAGTTTTCCTGGCAAAAGGAACAGCTTATATAAGTGCTAATAAAGAAATAGAGTATTAAATCCTTCCAGGTCTTCTCCTAAATTATTTCTTTCTGCTCTTCAGGTAATCCAGTTTAGAAAATATCAAGGGGTTATCAGTGTTTTCTTAATTCCTATATAGTGTCTCTTGGTTTGAACTGGCCATTTATTAAAGCATAGATCTGGCATCTGGAACTACAGAAAAGGGTTTGATCTGCTGCATTACATGGAACAAAAAAAGCTGTTTATTCATTACTCACATACTACCTTTTCAACTATATCTGGTTGTGTTTTACCACTAGTTTGCATAGCCAGCTATCCTCTGTACTTTGATCATTGCAGATATGCTTTGTCTATTATGCAGACTGTAATATTATGGCCAGGTAGTTATATTTATGTAAAATTGTATTTTCAGTAATGATCAAACTATCTTTTCTGCTAGTCTTGTTTTACATATCCATTATGAATAAATTCCACACTTACTTATATTTCTTATAAAATACAAAGGCCTCTAGGAGTACTTATAAAGTCTTACGTTATATGCCTTGATTTACAGCATTGCCATCTTATGCTCTGTCTGTTGTAGCATTCTAAGAAATGAAATGGTCTCTGCTGTGGCCATAATTTTATCTACAGCTTCACATTTTACTAAAGTTCTTTTTATCAAAATGCCACACACAGAGTTAAAGCAATAATGAACAAACCAGCAAATTTGCATGACAGTAAAATCATTCGATAAGTTGAGAACTGTAAACAAACAAAACAGCTACACTACTAATATGAGCAAATCAGTCACTAGCAGCACAGTGAACCACAAGAACCTAGATAATAAAGATTGATGGTGCAAACCTCACTCTCAAATGTCAGTACAAGTATGTTAGACTTTAGTGACCTACAGAAATAGTCCAACATAGAACAATCCCCAGGTAATCATGGAAATAAATTCCACAGATTCAGGGCCTAATAAGTTAAAGAATAAAACCTGACATTTCCAATGTCTCCTGTACTGCCAAGAGTTCCTGTGAGACTGAATACAAAACCCAAGGAGTTGTATAGGATAATGAGCTCTTTCAGATAAAGAGGGCCCAATTCATGTCAGGGCAAATAAACTAGCACAAAGAGTTTGTGGATGTTGCAAAAACAGATCAACAACCATTGCACACTATGCAGCCCAGAATGTAATATGTTGGTAACAAAATCTATCAATATTTATCCTAACTCTGGAGCTTTATTTAAGCTGTAGATATTTACCCCAGGATTCAATAAACTCCATGCAGGAATAGTGCTATTCCTGCATGGAGTAAACCATGTCCGTTTAACCTTAGCTTCAACAGCAACGCGCCTTGCATATTCAAGAAGGCACGCTTCTGCTAAGGCTAAACAGACATGAACACTACTGAGTGCAGATAGTGTGTATAAGCAGTGCAAGCACATCTAACATAGCCCCTGCACTCAGAAAGTGCTGTATGGCACTTTTTAAAACTATTTCAGTGTCAGCGAACACTGAAATCAAATGAAATAGTAAAAAAGTGCCTGCGGACACTGAAATAGATAGGGGGTCAAGAAAGTAATGCAGGGGGTGTGTGGCAGGTTCTGTCACACACACTCTGCATTGTCAAAGTGCCATACACTTTGCAAGTGCTTTCAGTATCCATGGACACTGAAAGCAGAAAGTCTGGATAGGAAGCAATGCAGGGTGTGTGTGTCAGGTAATGTTACACACCCCCTGCATTGTCAAAGTGCCATATGGCACTTTATAAGTGTTTTCAGTGCCCACTGATACTGAAAGCAGATAACCCAATAGGAAGCAATACCTGTCACACACCCCCTGCATTGTGAAAGAGCCATATGGCCATACCTCTCAACTGTACAGGTTTCCACAGAATGCCCAGATGCCTGTCTCACATACCTCACAACCTCCTAGAGCAAGACATCTGTACAAAGCCATAAATAATGCGGGGACAAATGCCCAAAAATAGGGACACATTTTAAATATTGTTATTACAAACATGAAAAGTTGAAAGAATAACAGGTTGTGCATTAGCATGGATTTCCTGAAGGGTATAAAGTCTGAAGCCCAAATGTCTGTCATTATGTTCTGACTTAAACCCTGATTGATTTGCCAATGATTTGCTGGAAAACCAGAGTTACACTTCCTAAGTTTGTAAGAGCAATATTTAAAATCTGTCCCTGTGTGTTCCCTTGCAATTTCCCTTACTGTGACTGACAAGGAGTACAGATACATGTAAATAAAGTGATTTTTTAATTTATTTTTTTTCCATTCTAAGGTATGTTTAAGCACAGCTGAGTGGGTGTACATGTTATGGCCCTCTGCTCAGCACTGCTTAAACAGCCCATAGGAGATAAATAAAAATATACAGCTAAAATCCTAATGCTGAGATAGTGTAGTGGTTAGAATCCCAACTTTGCATGCAGGTGTTCATGGTTAGAGTACCAAGACAGGCACTTTATTTTTACATGGGAAAGCAGTGTTATTATTTTTATTTTAAATTATGTAGTAATTGATATTTGTCAACCAGGGTAGTGTAGCTGTTGTAATATGGAAGTGTGAGTGCATATTACATGCGAAATCACCCATGTATACACAAGTGTCCCATACAGTATAGTCACACCGCATGGTAATGTAATGAAAGCACATAGAGGGACATCATGTAAAGTAAATCATATATACTTACTAATATATCAGTAATTATTAATTAAGCTATTATTCTGATATTCCCTAAAAATGAAAAGTGAGCAATTGTTAACAGTGCTCAGCTATGCCTAGCTGGTTTAAGCATTGCTTAGATGTAAATACTAAGCATCAGTCAGCTCAGCTAAGTGGATTTGCACACTGTGAAGCAATGGTCAGCAATTACTCTTTTAAGCACTGCTCAATTTGACTTAGCGGGTTTGTGCACCACTTAGCTGAGCTAAGTATTTTCAAAACGGTCCAATGACAGCAAAGGGTGGGAATATAGCTTTATTTAAGTGGCACGGGTGGGAATGCAGCCAGCATCTGTTGTAGCTTGCTCTGAGTAAGAACTATGTCAGGTGTTGTTGAGTGCTTTAAGCTGCAGCGCTGAGGCCTTTTTGGAGTCCAGAATCATGGCTGTACTCCTTGTAGCAAAACATGATGACAGACTGCTGCAGGGCCAGTACCAGGTCATATAGTATAAAGTGGAGGCCTGGGACCATCTGGCACATGATCTCACCAGTGCCCCTGGCATCTTCTGAACTGGTGAGTAGGTATGGCATAATTATGCCAACCTAAAGCAGAGGAAGTGGACGCTCTTGGCTCAATGGATCCAAGACATTCGGGACAACCATGTTCCAGCAGTTTGTAAGTATCCCAGCTATAGCTGTACCGAATTCTAGTCTGAGTATGTGATAGACAGGTATGTGTACTGTTTGTTTTCTCCACCTATAGCTGCAGCAGAGAGGGCTAGCAATGCTGAGGCCCATGTGGACAGACTGACAAGGCTGTGCCAACAGGCTGGTGAGTACAGATCTACCTTGCAGTATATAGTGAAATAAATAAGAAGGAGTAAATTGTTTACTGTGTTCTGTGTCAAATGATTAAAGAAAAGTTTGCCAGACTAATAGTCATCTACAGCATATGCAGTAGTAGAGCACTGTGTCATATAAATAGAATAAAAACTTAAACCACCAACTGTTGTGTTTATTCTGGTATGTTGCTGTAGAAATAGAATGTGTACAGGTTCTGCACAGAAAAAATGGCTTTGACAGCATGAATTAATAGAGGTTGTTCTGAGAATCAGCTAGTATGCAAAACAGTAGATTATGGAGCTGTAAATCAAGATATACATGAAATATGACATGTTATGCACTAAGATCCAAACCCTGAATACTAATGTCAAATATATTATAGTGTGCCCCTTGCTGCAATACCTTGTGTTAATGTTTGCTTTCCAGATAGTATAATTTCAAAGGATTACTACACAGTACACTACCTGTCATGCATAAATCTCAGGATTACAAGATCAGACTGTCTAACCCACAGAGTATGAGGCAGAAGACAGTAAACATGCAACAGCAGTTCCGCAGTACCTCAGTATGATGAGAAACAGCCTTGTAGTTCATTTTAGCACACACAGACATGGTTCGAATCCAGGGAGTTGTACTGAGATATGTGCATATATACACTCAAGAAATCTTGAATATTTGTAGAAACAGTCAGATAGTGGTAACAGATATTTTCTCCACAGGTTTTACAGGTAATGAAATGTTTGTAGTAGCTGTTTGAAGGGTATAACAATACACTGTGCACAACTGTCCCACTGTCCAACCCCATGCCTGCAAATAACAGCAGGATAGGTACATACACCACACCGTCTTCCCTATACATGCCTCTCAAGTGTCATGCTGTCATGGCTAGTTGTCACTGCTAACAATCACCTTGGACACAGATAGGAATCCAGGTGAACTGTACCTTTTTGGCTGGGCTTGTATAGGCCCTAGGGCCTATAGCCTAGTACCTACCTATGAACCTATAGGAAATTCACCCCGGGGATCACTTTTTTGGCTCTGCACGGCAGTGGCACAGGAAAATCATTTTCTTGGGTGGCAAGAGCCAGGGTACCTTTTTGGATGGGCTTGTATAGGCCCTAGAGCTGATAGCCTAGTACCTACCTATGAACTATGCTAGTAGCAGACTCACACAACATCATTGCAGGGTGCCCCTTCTTTGTCAAGTATGTAACACGGACATGTACAATTCCCCTCCAGTAAAGTAGTAGAGTTCATCCAGTCTGCCACATACCATTACATGGTGACAGTCTGACAGGCATGTTTGCACCACAGAAGCTATGGGCCATAGGTAGATGTAATGTGAGGGCAGACCTGTAGAGTATTGAGCAGTACTGTTGTGAAAAATAGATGCCAACACAGTTGTTAATGGACTTTTTATTCTCTCCCCCACCCATCATCTGCATCAATAATTATTATTCATATACTATGGGTATTTTGTTTTCAAAACCTATTGTTGGGACATGTGTTCTATTATGGTTCATATATTTAATTGGTTGCATATTAGCATACCTTGTTCAAATACCATTACTGGTGGTCTGTTGCATTCAATATAACTTGCATGCTGTTAAAATGCTTACTGTTGTTCCTTTTATGCATGTATTCTGTTTGCAGATCTGTTGGTTTGGGTTAATGGGAACACCCATGCATGCTGCTATAACTAATTTTCAAATGTGTTGTTCATGACTAACCAATATTTCTAGGAAAAACACAAAACCATAGCACAGTCGGGAAGACATGTTTTGGCAGATCCGCCTGTCCCACCCCATCTGGCCATGGCACCAGGCCCCAACATGTCTGGGACCCAACCTGGAACATCCCCCTCTGATGGTCTTGAACCATCTTAGGGTGAAACCGCCTCTGGGATGGGGACTGTCCCCCATGGGTGTGGTGCGGAGAGGAGCCCATCACCTGTAGAATGTTCCGGGGTATGGTGTGCAGCGTCATCCACTCTGAGTTGGGTGGGTAGCTGCACCAGATGGAGGGCTGCCTGGTGAACTTCAAGAGGCAGGCTGCCCCTATTGTCCAGCCCCCAATGCAGCCACCTTTGGGGCCTTAAAGGTGCAGTGGTGACTGCCCATGGGTGGGGACTTCAGTCTGACTGTATCCATTTGGGGGCTCATGGGCCTCTAATTCCCAAACACTCTCCCAGTCCAAGGTGTTTACCCCCTCATGTGTCATATACTGCCCCTGTCTGTCTGCAAATGCTACCTATCCTACCCAACCTACCTCCCCAAACATACCTACAGCCGTTCCTCAGCATCCCACTCTCATCTAAAAAAAAAGTGGCACACTTCTCCCACAAAAACATCATTGCCCCATAAATAGCTCTACATTTCACCCCATGCACAGTGAAATTAATCAATCTACCCACAAATTATTCTAGAAATGTCTGTCACCAACACCCCTCCTTATGGGGTGTGAGGTTGTAAATTCCAAATTCTACATATTATTCACAGCTGTTACTGCAGAAGAAATGTAGAGCTGTGATCCTTTTATTCACCTGTCCTGCACATCCCCAGCTGGTTTTCCTAATGTTTTACCACCTGCTTGCCCCCATTTCATCACTTTCTTATCACCCTTTTTTTCTTTTTTTTAATTAAAATTAGAGTGGGTGTAAGCAGGAGTAACCACTTCTAAGCGAAGCTAAGAAGACTTAACCATCTGTTAGGATCACTTAGCTTCACACAAAACCACACAAACCCACTTACAACTGCTTAAACATGCCTTAATCACTCTCATCAGCCCTTGCTATGCCCAGCAACAAAATAATCAACCCTGAAAAGTCTTGAACCCAGAACACTGTGCACTACAATCACAGTAAAATTCCAGTAAACCATTTGTTCTGTGAGGATTTGTAATTCTTTTACAAACATATCATTCATTATGGTCATTTAACATGAGAGAAAAAAAAGTCATCACTACCAAGTCTTGAAACTAGGACCTTATGCAGGACAATCACAGCAACATACCTCAACACTATCCGAGCTACAGGAATGTGTAATGTTTTTACTAACATATCATGCACACAGTTATTTAACATAAGAGAAAAATATATATTCAGAGTACTCTTATACACACACATATATATATATATATATATATATATATATATATATATATATATATATATATACAAATATATATATATATATATATATATATATATATATATATATAAATATATATATATATATATATATATATATATATATACATATATTTATATATAGTATATATACACACACACACACACACATATATATATATATATATATATATATACACACTATACCACTTTGCCTCATACAGTTGTGTATTGTCTGGCACATCACTGGCAACCCATTAAAGACTGAAGTCATAACATAATTGCCAGATGTCATATTCTGCAGAGAAGACCTGTGAATGCAGCACCGTCTTTGCTGGCAACTAAGTGTAGTTCAGCTAGATTCTTAAAGTGACACTATTTTCCTGTCTTTGCCCACCAGTGATGTGTGCCTTTGTGCAGATGTCTTGCTCTAACAGGAGCTAGGTGTCAGCATGAAACCCACGTCAATACAAGCTTACCTTGTCCTGTCAGATGCCAATGTTTATGCACTCACTGACATCTGCTTTACAGTTGTGGAGATCACACTAACCTTGCCAGGTTACTCATCCTATCATATGTGTAGACCCCAAATGGAGGGCTGCAAAGCCACAGGAGGTGAATTGTTAAATGTTATCATACACATACACACATCGAGGCTGTCAAACAGTATGAAGCATGGGACATATCCCAAATGCAGTTAACAGTTGGAAAAACACCTACTCAAATTATAGCTAGCTACAGGCCTCCAACCATGACTATGGACACCCACCACACCTATTGGGACTTGCTGGAATCTGTCAGGATTCAATAATCTACCATGCTCCTGGTTGACTTCAACTACCCAACCATAGTGTGCGTGAACTATGCCACCTGACATAAAGACACAGATTCAGAAAAAAACAAGCAACTGAACACCAAGAAAAAAATCTTCTGTTCCACTGGAATACAATTCTCCTTTATTGTACAACGTTACAGATGAGCGCTTTTGTCTGCTCAGGGCAGACTTCTACAGATAAAAGAGTCACTGGTACACAATCTTTTTATACAAAATGAACAAAACCAATAATTCAATTAAATTCACTTAATTAAATAACCTTAAAGGCATATAGTACCAAAATCCACTCCAAAAAAACTTGAATCAATCAGTCCTTCTGAAATTTCTACATATACTATTCTGAAATACTTGAATTGGTGAATATTTATTAAAAATAAAATATATAATATTTAAAATAATCTATCTGATGAACCTATGTGTACAAAAAACATTAAAAAACATAAAAAAACTTTAAAAAAGTTGTAAACCCTAATGTTGTACTGTGTATACTATTAATGTTCTTTTCCATTGCATTTTGAAAATTTGCATCTTGTTTTCTTGCACTGCTTGTGACATGTGAATGCTGCATCAATTCCTTCTAATTTACAGAGCGAATATTAAGCTAAGAAAGAATACCTTTTCTAATAAAAATATTACTAAATTTAAACACTACCCGCCTTGCCTTCCAAAATGGCCTTGATGTTAATATATTCGTTGAGGCCAGGTCTTATATTTGACCTGAGTCTTAACTGCCATCTAATTTCTTTTGTAATAGGAGGTTCTTGTTATCACCTCCCCTGCTATCCATACCTACTGAGTCTATAATACCAAATCTAAAATCTGGGGTTGAATTGCAAGTAATAGTGTGTTTGTAAAGAGCACTAGTCTCCTTTTTGATTCTAATATCATTCCTGTGTTCGTAAATTCTATCCCTTAGTGCTCTTTCAGTTTTACCCACGTAGTATGAAGAACAGTGATTACAAATAGCCAGGTATACCACCATCCTAGTCTGACAATTACCTCTACAAAACTTGATTCTGCTATCCAGGCCATTATTCAAGGTGATTTCCCCTGCTTGGTTGATGTAAGAACACTGTTTACACC
Source organism: Protopterus annectens (assembly GCF_019279795.1). Lineage (NCBI taxonomy): Eukaryota > Metazoa > Chordata > Ceratodontiformes > Protopteridae > Protopterus > Protopterus annectens. Next base: position 220,995,962 of record NC_056742.1, on the reverse strand, counting down.
TGCCACATGGTCTGGTCCCCATTTCATATCTCCGTATGGGAACCCCTCTACCCAAAGATTCCTTGAAATTAATACCAACCTTATGTATGAATCTGGGTTTGTTCCCTATAACCTCAATAATGTCACTATTGGTTTTCAAAATTGACCAATTGTTTTGCAGTATTTGTGTGAAGTGATCCGAAAAGTTATTATATACAATAATGCATGCCCCTACAAAATCTTTAGGTTCCTCAAATAGTTTGTCAATAGTTATCAGTTGCTGACCTAATAATGGTTTATATCTAGTGCCCCATCCCAGGTATACCTCACCCAAAATGTCTCCTAGCATTTCCTTTGGATAACCTCTGTCGTTGAATTTTTCACCCAGAAAAATAAATTATTGTATTAAATCATGAAATTCCGAGGTCATCCTAGCCACTCTGACTGCCTGTCCTTTAACTATGCTCCTTTTTTGATGATGAGGATGTAGGCTGTCAAAGTGGAGATAACTATTACACCAAGTTTCTTTCCTGAAAATTTGTGATTTAAAGCCATTAGCAGTTTTCGTGAGTGTGATATCCAGAAAACTGATACTATCCTTATGTATTTGATGTGTAAAAGATAGGAAGGACGTTGAACTGTTGATATATCCTATAAATTCTTCTAACTGTTCCTTAGTCCCTTCCCAAATGACAAAAATGTCATCCAAAAACCTAAGATATGTTTTGATGTATCCTGCAAATTGACTCTGGAATATATATCTGTTTTCCCACTCTAATAAAACCAGGTTTATGATATGGGGCACAAGCTGCCCCCATGGCAACACCGCTCACCTGTTTATAGTATTCGCCCTCGAATACTATGTAGTTGTTATCTAGATCTACTGCCATTAGTTCAAGTGCCATTAATTTTTTGTCTAAGGATAAATCAGAATATTTGTTAACAGTTTCCTCAAAATATTCGAGGCCCTCACTTCTTGGTATGCAGGAAAACAGATCCTTTACATCAATTGTAACCAAAAGGCTGGTGTCAGACAAAATATTATTGTGGATTTTTCTTAAAAAATCCCATGAATCTTTTAACAAATGGTTCTGGTTAACCACAATGCTTTTAATGCTTTGATCTATGAAGACAGCTAATGGATGTGTTTTAGATTTTCTAGCTGAAACAATGGGTCTGAAAGGGGTCCTTATAACTGTTTTGTGAATTTTTGGTATACCAAAAAAACTGGGAATGATAGGATGAATTTGTCTCAAAAAATGATATGTTTTCTGGTCTATTCTGGTCTATTCGATAAAGATACAGATTCCTCGGCTTTGTCAATGCAATGCAATGGATCAGCCGGTCAATACTCCTATGACAGGTGGAAATATCCTGTACCTGGTCCTAACCAACATGAGTACCCACTGTAGCACTCCTACAGTGTCATCCTCCTTGGTAAGATGTGACCACATAGCCATCACTGTTCAGGTCACCATCTCTCCTGCCCCCCTCTTGTCAGGATCAAACAAAATTAACTTTACACAAATTACTATAACTCTCCTCAGAAAATTTAGAATTAGCTTTATAGCCAACTTCCCATCAGTTGTAACTAGCAATAGTATTCAAGCCTACACCACAATACTATGTGAGCAACTACATAGCTGTATGGACTCAGCAATTTCTGACAGGACAACATCATTTCCCTCATGGTAGGGTAAACATCCGTGGTGGACAGGAGCAATACACAAATACCATAAAAGGTGGAAATAGTTGCTGGACATGGCCAAAAAGGCACAGGTGACTTATTGGAAGCAATGTCACCTTGGTCTGCACTAGCATAGCTGAATTACCCTAAGGCTATCTTTGAGTGCAAATTGGACACATCCACCCAGGTCAATCACTAGGCCTTCCACACATATGTCTGCAATCCCAGATGCAACACACAAATCTGCTCTGTAGTGGTGGTCAATAACATCACATACACATACGGAATAGATATAGGCAACCTGCCACAGACAGGTGAAGTGTAAACATCACCCCCTATCCCCCCATTGATACACATGTGCATGCACAGCACCTGCCCCCTCCCCTCATCATCAGGAAGCAGGCACATAATGCCCTCTGAAAGGCAAAACACAGAAGTTTCCATAGGCCTGATAATGTCCCTGGTTGCATCCTACATGAACTCAGGGATGACCTCTCAGATCCATTACACACTGTAGTCAACCAAAGCCTGAGCAATGGTGTCACCCCATCTGCACAGAGGACAGCCACTATCATCCCTATACACAAAGGCGGAGAAATCCACCCACCCAGCCAATCATATGCACATCAGCCTAACTAGACTGCTCTTCAAGGACATTATGAACAGGGACATCAGCAACCTAAAAATGGCTGAGTCCACAAAGTGTGATATTATCAAAGGGAGATCAGGCCTGTTAATCCTGGTCAACTTCTTTGAAGTGGTCAACAAACTCAAGGATGAGGGGAAGATGGTGAACAATGCCTACCTTCACTTAGCCCAATTTTCTCACAATAATCCCCAGGCAGCCAGGATTCATATGCCTATACAGCTAGGCATCAACCTGCATGTTACCAGATGGGTAGCTAACTGTCTCAATGATAGGACCCACTCAGTCAAAGTAGTGGAAGCCACCTGTATTAGTAGAGTCTTCCAAAGTGGTGTACCCTAAGGATCAGTCTGGGGGCCTCTACTGTTTCAGATATATGTATCTGAGGTACAGGACAAAAGCAGTGGTCTGTGGCTGACCAGGTTTACAGATGCTTGCATGCTGGCCACTGTCTTACATAACCCGACTGATGTGAGCATCTCCCAAGAGGCCCTCTCCCAAATAATGACTGGTGCAAGAAGCATTGCCACAAACTGAATGCCAGGAGATGCATCATTCTCCCTGCTGTGGCAGATGTCATCCACACAAATTATGAGAGTAATGATGTACTGAACATGCAGTCAGGTGTGAGGCGATTGGGGACCAATGTTGGTAGCAACTTGACAGTTTTGCACCACGTGGGCACCATTGTATGGACGGCTGTCTACATGGCACACCTCACAAATACGGGTATGTCATCCAGGAACCAGGAGGCCACAACATTCCTGTACTCCACCCTTATCAGATGCATTACCAAGCTCCTTTGCCATGTACCTTGCCAAGCAAATGCAGCAGTTACAGAGACCACAGAAGTTCCTAACCAGGCAAATCCAAGCTCTGCAACTATCCTATACAGGTAAGCTGAAAACACTGTCCCTGTACTCAGTCTCATACAGACTGATCAGTGGTGACCTGTGTCTGGTATACAAGGCCATTTCCAAACCAGCATTGATGGTATTTCTGCATATCTGGAAGACAAACACCACTCATGCATCATGCACGCAAGGCCCTCACCTGGTTTGTGACATGTATAGTACTTGTTGCAGGATAGTGTAGTGTCTCACACAATAAACTGTCTGTAAAATACACTCCTTCCCCATGTCTAGCAGAGTATGTGTATAGCTCTCTTGAAGAAGAAACTGGACGACTGCATGGGAAATGGATGAAACATCCTTGGGATCTCACGTGCATCCCAGCTGGACAGGAGAAACAGGTGCTGGCTTTGAAGGGACATGGGCAAAAGTCTGGCCCAGGCTTAGGAGGGCATCAGGGCCAATAGCCTGGTATAATCTTATGAGGCTATGCACCTAGTACTTTGCATGTTTCCTCTATGTATTGCAGACTGTCCTGAAATGTTGTCTGAAATGAATCCCTGTGGGTCTGAACTGTGTAGGTACTGCAGTGATAAGTTTATAGACCTATTCCTTTGTCCGTTATCATCACATATCATTACACCTTGTCATTGTGTATGGTCTGTATAGCAGTAAGTCAGCTCTTACATTACATGCATATAAACTTAGTGACACTGTATAGCTCACTCCAATAGCCTTGGTCTTGGCCACAATTGCCATTCTGCTACTAGGCTCATCACACTGTAGGATTTGTCACCCTTTGTTGTGGGCCTTATAGTAGCAGTGAAAGAGATGGATTGTGGCAGGCAGAACTACCATAAGGTCTGGCCTGAAGGGCCCATAGGTCTCACAGCTGTGCCACACGGTACCAGGAGTGTGTGTGTGTGTGTGTGTGTGTGTGTGTGTGTGTGTGTGTGTGTGTGTGTGTGTGTGTGTGTGTGTATGTGTGAGTGTGAGTGTGTGTGTGTGTGTGTGTGTGTGTGTGTGTGTGTGTGTGTGTGTGTGTGTGTGTGTGTGTGTGTGAGTGTGTGTGTGTGTGTGTGTGTGTGTGTGTGTGTGTGTGTGTGTGTGTGTGTGTGTGTGTGTGTGTGTGTGTGTGTGTGTTTATCAGCAAACATAATACTGCAGGGTATTAATTTACATATGTTGTCTTCCCCTTGCAGATGAACACAGGGGTTGGGGTCCCTCCCCCTCACAACCTGATGTCAGTGTCTTAGTGGACTCCCATGATGGTAGTTATAGTGAGGCACAGGTGGGGTTGTTGGTGCCTGAATCTGTGCCATTATTTGGTATCCCACTTTCAACCACCATGTCCCAGCACACAGTCAGTATGCCCACACATGCCCAGTCCCCTGCAGCCATGGTTAATGGACAGGTTAAGAGAGGTGGCATGCAACAGTCTAGAGTGTTGAGTATGGCGAGTGTGAGTGTAGACACCAGCCATAACCAGAAAACAAGCGAGGTCACACACAGGCAGATGACAGGGGTGCTCAACTGAGGACTGCTGACCATCAAGCCCCTGACACAAGTGCCACAGCAGGTGTCACCAGGCACATGCTATGGTCCATCATGGAGGCACAGGCGCGTATGGATAGCAACACCAGAAAGACACTCAGGGTTATAAATGCAGTGCTCGCTGCCATGCGTCACAACCGCCACAGCATTTGTGATGCCATGCATCATCTTGCTGATGCTGTGGATAGACAGTGAGGTGAGACATTGTCACTACTCGACCATGAAATGTCTGTGCTTGAGCATGTGGTGGGAGAAGGGCATCAGCCAGGTAGATGTAGGTCAGCAACATTATCAGGTGTGAGCCCATGTGGCCTTGCACATTCGCAGTCCTATAGTGGCAGTTCCTACAGCACTACCAAAGGGAGGATGCAGTCCACACCAAACCAGAGCAGGCCATAGGCACATTGTCTTGGCCAGTCCCATCAGGAATGTGAATCCAGCAGACAGCAGTCACCATCAGGTAGTAGTATTGCATCTGTCCTTGGGCCTGGTGGTGCCAGTGATATGGCTGGCACTACCAGTTCACTTATCCCTCCAGGGAGACGATGAACCA